>NW_004955448.1:924966-974710 GCF_000276665.1 Chinchilla lanigera
GAGCAGTTTCCTTCCCTTTCATAATGTCTATTGTACCTCCTAGATTTTAGTCACTCTTTCAGGTTCTTACACAAGTGAGACAATACAGTGTTTACGCATGCAGGTCTGATTTATTTCACTTATGAGTGTGGTCTCTAGTTGTGTTGGAATTCTTTTTATAGGTGAGCTGAAGGCCTAGTGTTAAGGGACTGCAAGAGTATTTGCAGAGGCGGAAGGAGGTATGCAGATGGGTGGAAATATATGTAGAGCTCAAGACTGTGAGATTGTCAAAACCTTTCAATGTACATGTAGGTAGTTTTGTTTGGATCTCCTAAACTCAGTTTTGTTAAGGATTATGTGGACACGCTCTCAAACAGTACTGTTTAAATTGCAGCACTAGTTAATTCTTATTCCCTAAAGCACTTATACGGTCCCCTGTTATATTTGTGTCATTACATAGGTGGGGAGAGAGAGTGGGAAGATCACAAAGTGATATAATGAGGAAGAGAGAATTAAAAAAGAATAGGGAGAGGCCGGGGCCTGGGGGCGCATACCTATAATCCCAGCACTCAGGAGGCTGAGGCAGGAGGACTGCTGTGAGTTTGAGGCCAGCCTGGTCTACAAAGTGAGTTCAGGGTCAGCCTGAATTACAGAGTGAGACCCTGTCTCAAAATAAAAAAATAAAAATATAAAAGGAAGAAAGAGAGTCAAAAAACAGAAAGGAAGAAACACTAAACCGGGTGTGGTGGCGCTCGCCTGTAATCCCAGCGCTCGGGAGGCTGAGGCAGGAGGATCCTTGTGGGTTCCAGACCAGCCTGAGCTACAAAGTGAGCTCAAGGTCAGCCTCAACTGCACAGCGAGACCCTGTCTCAAAACAAAACGAAACAAAAAAACCACACTAAAAAAGGGAGCAGGTCAAAGGGAAAACCTTGAAGAATAAAGTAAAGTATAATAACAAAACAATGCAATAAAGAAAGAACCAGAGGGGGAAAAAATGAAAACAGATTTAAAAAACCCAAGATGACTCAAGTCAAAGAAGCAAGGATACAATAACTACAATTACCAAAATAAAAATAGAAATAAAAATGAAAACCTTCACATAGCTGTTGAGGACTAACCCGGGGCGGCCGCACAGCCCCTCCGCACCGCGTCGCTGTCCGATGGGAGGAGCCAAGCAGCCCCCCTGCGGCCAATCTGCGAGGAGCCAGGAGGCGCTGCTCCCTCTGAACGCGCCTCTGGGTGGCCTAATCGATGCCTCCGGGCGCGTGTCTCCCTCAGACCTGCCTGCACTACCCAGTGCCGCCTCCGGGTTTGGCAGAGGGCTCCCGTTGGCAGGGTGGAGCAGCGGGCAGGACCTCAAGCCATCTTGGGCCTTTCCTAGTTTCGGAGAAACGACAGGCGAGCACCTCCTCACCGATCATTTTGTTTATTAAATCCATTATCTGTTCTGTTCTGTCATTTTTGAGCTCATCAGTCACCTTACTGACGTGTTTGTTCTTGTTTTGTGGTTTTTTTTTTTTGTTTTGCTTCCTGTATTATCCTTTCAGATAATTCAGCTGTCTGGCTTTTGTTTGTGTGTGTATTAAGGCTTACAAGTCAATTATAGTCAAAGGACTTGCTGCATGGAGGTCTGTTTAGTTACTGTCTATATTCCAGCGGTGTGCCCTGGGTGTGGCTAACTGCAGGCCTTTGCCACGGTCTCCAGACCTGCTCATCTCTGTCCATCTGGGGAGGAGAGGGTGCAGGGTAACTGGCTCAGCACCCATTTCCCCAGAATGAACTGCAATATTGTTGATGATGCAAAGATAAACTAGATATTTACATATAGTAAAAACCAATTAATAGTAACAACTATCCAACCTGACAAGAGCAGTGAAATCAGCAACAATGACAAAGATAAACTGGACATTGGCATACCATAAGAACCAGTAAAAGCTACCACTGTACTACCCTTAGCACAGAAATCTGTATTTATAATACAGACACAAAGACAAATCAAATATTGCCACATAGTCAATATTTATTAAATGCAAAAACTATACCACCATTAACAATACAAAAGAATTTAATAATAATAACATCACATTAACTAAATATTAAAGATTTTAATAAAGCTTAATAGTAGTACTAGTAAAGATGGAGGACTGGGGAAAACTAGAGAAATAAAATTTGAAAATAAAGGGAAGATGAGAACAAAGTGAGACAAGGATCCTATTAAGGAGTAAAAGAAAATTAACAGAATTAGATGCAAATAACAGAAAAGAAAAAAACAGATAAAAACAGAGAACAAAATAAAGAAGGGAGAAAGAGAAAAAGAGGAAGAAAGGAAAAACATCCTGTCTTGGTTAGTTTTCTCTCATTGCTGAGACAAAATACCCAAAGCCCAAAATTAAGGAAGGAAAGGTTTATTTAGCTCACAGTTCCTGGAGGTTTCAGTCCGTAATTAGTTGGCTCTAAGGCAGGGTAACAGGGCACAGGGGGAACATGTCAAGGCGGCACAAGACAGCAAAAGCAGCAAGAGCAGAAAGGGGGAAAGGAAGCCTCTCTTCCTCCCTTATGTTATATATTGGCTATCCGCCCAGGCCCACACCGTCTCAGTGCCCTCTGTTGCATAGGCTCACGATAAACACAAAGTGAGGACCCTGGGTCCCTGCTGAGTCACTCAGTTAACCTTCTAAACTTCTCAAGTTGACACAATGAACAACATCCAAGAGCAGGAAGGGTGGATCCTTTTCACCCCAGGATGTAGACTGCTGAGTAGTTAAGTTTCTAGACTCCTCAAGTGGACACAACACATCAACCATAACAAATCCCAAACCCACAAACCCAATGAAGAAAAAAAGTAGCTAAACTGGGCATGGTGGTGCACACCTGTAATCCCAGCCTCAGGAGGCTGAGGCAGGAGGATCATTGTGAGTTCGAGACCAGTCTGGGCTACAAAAGTAAGCTCAAGTCCAGTCTGAACTGCATAGCAAGACCTGGTCTCAAAAAAAAAAAAAAAAAAAGAGTAGCTAGTCAAAAAAAAAATTCCTCCATGTTTCTGAATGAGCAGTTTCTTTCCAGCATCGGCAGTACTGGAATCTATTGGACATGGGGGAGGGATAGTGAGTTATTACTAAGATGTACTTTATTTCTACATTCTCAGTTTTGTTTGTGAATGCTGAATCTTGCCCCACCTTTCCTGCTGGGCATGATTAGTCAATGTTGTCCACCTTGGGGCTGTATTCCCTCCAGCTATTCCTAGCCTCCATGTCCCCCTGGGCACCCCAAGTTATAATTTTTCCCACTTTGGTTTATGGTTTGTGGGTTGGTCAGGTGCTCATCCCAAGAGACTCCTCTGTTCACACACCCCAGGTTCTGGCAACTGTCCAAGCCAAGGTGTATCCAACAAATGAGCTCTGCTTGGGTCTATGCAGCAGGGTAGGGAGGGTGGGTCAAGCCATTTGCTTAACAATGTCAGTAATTTCAGCCCCAGTCCATGCCAAAGCTACACTCTGGCCTGGCTTCTCATCACAAAGGGTAGCCCGTATGCCCCTTGTTCCTGTCCTGAGTTTAAACATCTCAGAGAGTCTGTGTATGGTGCACACCCTTTCTGCAACTGTCTCTTGTGCCATCTCCCACCAGTCACTGGGAGAGGGTGACCCCAGAAACCCTGAAGTGTAGTTCTGTAGCTCAATCTTAAAATCAACCCTTCCCCAAATGGCTCCTGATTAAGCAATCGTATATGGTGGGTGCTGCACTGTATTTCTTTTCTAACCCTAGCCTGCCATGTGAAAGGAATAACTTTCAGAATAAAACTTCAAGTTGCTTTTGCAGCTCCCGGTAACTGTGGGCTTTTCTTTGGCCTGGTGCAGCTGTTCCCATCCACTGCCGCTGACTGTCTCCAGGCTCTCCCTGCGGCAGCAGACACAGGTCTTTCTCCCCAGGAGTGGGGTCACCAGGCTGCTTTGTTCTTTTCTTTGTGCTGTGCTCAGTTTCTCCAGCCTCTCTGTAGTTTCTAGTTTTCCTATCAGCTCCTTTCTGATTCCCAGAGATCTACTTCTTTACTGAGTAAGTTTTTTAGCTTCCTTGATTCCAAGTCCCAGAGAGGCACTGAGAGTGCTGAACTCCACTTTGCCATTTTTAATCCCTCAGTATTTGATTCCTAATGTGGCATAAACTTTTTGGCTTAGCTTGTACATATTAACATATCATATTTATATATGATTATATTATGCTAAGATAATTATATAAATGCTAACATATTATAAATAATTTAAATTAATTTAAATCATAAAAGCAATACATATGCTCTGTAAACTTTTTTTTAATAATAAACATAGATCCATTTATGAAATAGGATAGGAACAATACAAACATTACAGAGTTATGGATAGATTAGTAGGAAAATATCAATGACTGCTGTAATATATGGTGGTATCTTCAAAGTGGTTTTTCAGGAAGACAGAGATACGCAAGAAGGATCTAACAAGTAGTTACAGCTGAAGGGTTGTCAAAAATCAAGTGAGCCATCTGGGTGAAAGCCATTTTTTGTAGCGTTTTCTCTCCAGCCTCCCATCCCATTGGGACCCCACAACCGGTTAGTGTCCTCTCCCCAACTGTCAGCACAGGCAGCAGGAATCCTGCTGCAGACTTCTCCAGAGCTCCACCACAGCCTGTACTGTCAGGGGAAGAATGGCTTCCAATGAGTCTCTGCAGGTATTGTGCAAGGTCCTCCTGGTTTACAGCTTCCGAGCGGCTCTCGTGACCCCAGTCCACTGGACCTCTGACTCTGTGGGCTTAGTCTGCATTCTCATGTTCTCTGAGTCCTTGTTCAGCAGCTGCTCCTCCGCTGGCTCTCGACCTTTCTGGTTCTCAATGACAGGAGCAAGAGTGGCCCGTTGTATGGCATGTATTCCCAGGGGTTGTTCAAAGTTTGAATGATTCACACACATCTGTGGGTGGGCAACTGCAGTTGGTGCATGGTGGTCCAATTGTGTCACTGTTTCTCTGTGTCATGATAGATCTCAATTGAGTGGTGGCGGCCGGCCTAAGGGCCGGCGCACAACATTGCTCCCCTCCACATGGCTCCCCATGCGCTGGGGGCCCTCTCTCCGGGAGCCTAAGAGGCAGGAAGCTAGCCAGCCGGAAGACGGGCGCTCCCTGCCCGTGGCTCCCTGTGCGCCGGAAGCCCTCCTTCAGGGAGCCTACGAGGCCGGGAGTGAGCCGCAGGTCCAAAGACCGGCGCTCCCCGCCCGAGGCTCCCTGTGCACCCGGGACCCTCCCTCTGGGAGTCTGTAAACTTTTTTGTTAGATGTATGAAAAAGTATAAAGTGAAAAGTAAAAATTCTGGCTAGCTTCCCTATTTCCATCCTTGAAGAAACTCTGTTAACTGTTTTTTATGTATACTAGAAATTTACTGCCCACTTCTGTTACAGTCTGTATCCAGATGTCACCCCAAAGCCTTATGGGAGTATAGGAAGTGGCTGGATTTAGGGTTTGTGATGCTGGGATCAAGGATGTGATGCTAGGATCAATTCATGGTGCAAACCTAGGACTAAATCTGCCCCACCCTGAGTGGGAGTGCTACCCACCCTAAGGGTAGCCTGGATAGGATATAAGGGACAGAGAGAGTGTTGTTTATCGCTTGTCGCTTATTGCTTGCTGCCTTGCTGCTTTGTGTCTTCCGCTACCACGAACTGTTCCTCCTCTGTGATTCCCCTCTGCCATGCCACCCTGCCTTGGAGCCAGCCAACTATGGACTGAAACCTCTACACACTGTGAATCAAATAAACCGTTTCTCCTTTAACTTTGGGTGTCCAGTATTTTGTCTCAGCAACAAGAAAAGTAACTAAGACAACTTCAAACATATATGCTGGACATTAATATTTCTTTATCTTGATAGGCTGAGGATTCATGGTCTTGGAGATTATTAAAAAGGTACAGTTCTTTTACTTTCATCCTACACATGGTGCAATAGCAAATTCACATCTGGCTTCTGGGACTGAACCTCTGAACAGATACCTTCATTCACCTCAAGACTGGCTTCTCAACTAGAAGTTGCAACTTTTCTCTCATACCACTTGTCTCCTATGTGCGTGCAGTTTTTTTTTGTGTGCTTGTGTGCTAGGGTTTGAATGCAGGGCCTTGCACACGTGAAGCTCACACTCTACCATGGAGCTATACCCCTAGCCCTCAACCTCTTTTCTTAATTTCTCAGCATGACTGGAGAAATTGCAACTTTTATATGATTTTACTGAAGGTTCAGAGATAAAGGATGGAAACTACAACACAAAACACAACTTATAATTCTTCATAGATGTGGCTTCTGTCAGAATGCTCAAGCCAGACCCTGGACTCTCTCTGCCCAACTCCCAGGCAGAAACAGTGTGGCAGGGCCTGGCCTCCTTCCCACTTGCAGGTGTCCCTTGGGCCTACTTGTCCTAAGGGGAGTCCAGAAACTCAAATTCCTATAGTCCATGAGAGAAAGACATTGTCTTACCTTCAATCAGTGTCCACCATGGCTGTCCATTTCCAAACGGAAATGTCCACTTCCTGATGGATGCATTTTAGTTTTTCATCCAGAAAAGTGTGACTTTGACCCGAACAGTAGGATTCAGCACTTTTTTCATAGTCTGGGCTCTTCAGTCCTAGAACAGGGGCCTCCTTGTTCTGCGGCAGTAAGGGTCTTCTGTGGCTCACCACAGGTCACACCCAGCCACATTAGGTCAGTTTTGATGGCTCAAGGTGGGATTCTGGCCTGTACACCTTTCTCTGAGTCTTCTGACTGACGTTTTACTCCCTATAAACAATCTCTTAAAGGCAAGCACACATCACATGCCTGCAGGAGTAAGTGACACTGTACTGTGAGGGACAATGCAGACTACTCCCGTACCTGATGAAGACAGATTACTATAAGAGAACTGTAATCTGAAGAACTGTAAGTCTTCTAACTACGGTTATCATTTTCATATTGCGTCAGAATAAGTTCACTCTTCAACTCAAAAATCTCTAGCTCAGAAATGACATCTAGCCAGGCATGGTGGCGCATGCCTGCAATCCTAGCACTTGAGAGGCTGAGGCAGGAGGATCGCTGTGAGTTCAAGGGCAGCCCAGATTACAAAGTGAGCTCAAAGCCAGCCTGAACTGCATAGTGAGATGCTGTCTCAAAAAAGAAGAATGAAATGATGTCTGAAATTTGATTCAAAATTACAAAAAAGGGCCACCAGTCGGGACCCCCTCCTATCTCTCAGGTGCTATTCCTATTCCTTATCCTATTCCTCATTCCTTTTCCCAATACATTTTCCTACTATTAAAAAAAAATTACAAAAAAACCAAACAGACAATAGCACAAAACTTTCCTTTCAATGGACTCAGAGAAACTAGTAGCATAAATGAAATGAACTATATGTATTAAAATACTTTTTAAGCAGCAGAGTAGGTAATTTAAGAAATTATTTTAACTTCTCCTTACATCCTATTTACCTATCTTCTATTTTGCTCTTGAACTATTTGAAGATAATGATACACAGTGTCTTATTCTCTCTCTCTTTTTTTTGTCTTTTTGAGACAGGGTCTCACTATGCAGTTCAGGCTGGCCTTGAACTCACTTTTAGCCCAGGCTGGTCTCAAACTCACAACAATCCTCTTGCCTCAGCTTTCCCAAGTGCTGGGATTACAGGCATGTGCCATCACTCCCGGTATTCTCTTATTATTTTGTTACAAAATTTTATTTTAATTTCACATAAAAGGTAAAGAAAAGAGTGGGATACAGAGCAAAGTGAGTGGGGGTTTTGATAGAACAAAATTAGCCACAAGCTGATTGTTTCTGAAGTTATGTGATGGGTACCCAAGAGTTCATTATACTACCCTTGTGTAAGTTTGAAATCTACAGTTAAAAACAAAACAACTCCAATTCTGCAAAGGCTTTACCATTGATGCTTGCGTCACTAGAAGATTATTCAATATACATTTCCAGGATAATGGAACTTGTAGCCTTGCAGGTGAACTCAATCTCTATTTTTCTTTCCTTCCTTCTTTCCTTCCTTCCTTCCTTCCTCTTCCTTCCTTCCTTCCTTCCTTCCTTCCTTCCTTCCTTCCTTCCTTCCTTCCTTCCTTCTTGGTGGCACTAGAGACTGAACCCAAGGCTTCCTCACTGAGTGTTCTCTTTCTCTCTTTTTCTCTCTAGCTTTTCTTTTCTTGCTTGCTTGCTTTTTTCCCTTTCTTTCTTTGTATCTTGAGGCACAGTCTTGCTAAATTGCCCAGGCTGGGCTCAAACTTGTAAGTTTCCTGGTTCAGCCTCCCAGAGTGCGCCACCCACCCAGCTCAGCTTCTACCTCTTGCAAAGTAAGTTTCTTCCCTCCCTTCATAGATGATTGTAGAGATTTTGGGGGTGAATACTGACTCAAAGTCTCATTCTATCTACCAAGCTCTTCTTTACAAGTATTTTCTTTAAGAGAACTTCTTCTGTCAGCCCTAGGGTGAACACTACTGAAGGCGCTTCACTATTTCTATGGATATGCACCATCTTGCCAGGTACATGTGTGTAGGATTTACACACTGCATTTGTATTTTTTTTTTTTTTTTTTTTGGTACCGGATATTGAACTCAGGACCTTGGGCTTGCCAGGCAGGTGATTATGCCACTGAGCTATATCCCCGACTCCTTGCATTTGTAGATTGTAAAAGAAATTCTACCTGTGTTACTTTATGCCTCTTTTTAAAATGGATTTTACTAGTGCAGGTTGATGCAAAGGAGTCTGGTGAAGGTAGACTGAAGGGTGGCTGATCACAGGAGTCTCGGTTACTTTTCTCTCATTGTTGAGACAAAAATACCTGATGCCCAGAATCAAGGAAGGAAAGCTTTACTCAGCTCACAGTGTGTGGGTTTTTCAGTCCATACTCAGCTGGCTCCAAGGCAGGGTGGCCCACTGCAGACAGCAACAGTTCATAGTGGCAGAAGAGAGCAAAAACAGCAGGAGCGGAAAAGGAGGAGCAGCAGGGAGCAAAAGCCTCTCTCCCTCCCTTGTATCGGATGCAGGCTGCCCGCCTCAGGGCGGGTGCAGCGCTCACACCCATAATCCCAGCATTGGATCATGGATCAGTCACAAACTCTAGGACGCCATGAGTGCACGAGGCTTTGGGGGACACCCAGCCACAAACCGTGACACCAGGACAGGACAGCATCCCCAGTCTTAGGACGGTTTATGTGGGAGCCTTTGTTCTGGAATGTGGTATTCAGCTGTGTTAACTCAGAAACTTAAATGCTGGCACACAGAGACACCAAGAAACTGTAAGGGCTGATGAACGCCAGTTAAATAGCTTGCAAGGAGAAGCATAACTAGAAGCAGGCCCCAGATCCGTGTTTGCTGGTTAGCACATTCTCTGTCTATGGGAAACTTTTATGTAAAGCCAGATTATAATCAGAAGGGTATTTTGTGAGAGAAAGCTCTCAAACAATGAATTTCCAACTAGAGAGAGTTGCTATCCACTGGGGGATAGGTAGAGAGAGGAGGCTTTTAGGGAATTTGCGTGTGTGTGGTTTCTTTCCTTCTTTTTCCTTTTAGCATATGTAACTGGAAAAGGCATAGCCTATATTATAATAAGATGATTTTGTTTTTGAAAATGTAAATCCTATTGCTTTCATGATTAAAATAATAAAAAAGTCAAGCTTAACACAATCCTGCTAGTGACTCTTCAGGGAGAGTAGGAATATGCAAATCAGACTCTCTGGAGGGCCTAAGGTTTTTTTTTCCTTTCAAAATAAGACACAAAGACATTGTTTAATGAGACACTGAACAAAAGCCATACATGATGCAACTAACACTGGCATGGCCCATATTAACTTCCCTGTTTTAAAGTTCTTTCTTGCAGCTGTCATGGCCAGAGGTGGTGGTGCATGCCTGTAATCCCAGCACTTGGGAGGCAGGGGCAGGAGGAGCGCCATGAGTTCAAGGTCAGCTTCGGCTACACAGTGAATTCATGGCCAGCATGCACTGCATAGTGACAGCCTGTCTAAAACCATCCCCCAAAACAAAAAAGTTCTCTCTCACAAAACAATGTTGTGATCAATGTAATCATATATTTATTATTGTTACTAACTGTGGGAACTGATGGAGTATATCCAGGTCACTTATATAAAGTATTATGTATTTTACAACATGTAGTATAGTATTATAACTAGCACTATAGTTTTGTGACCAAATTCTGCAGCTAGCCCAAACCAATATGCAGGTAAGCAGACATTTAAGGAAAAAAATCAATGGATTTTTCTCCCTTCTTCCTTTCTGAAAGACTCTGTTTTTATTGCAGGTTGCTGTGCTCTCTGAGAAGAGGACTCTATTCCTTTTTTTTTTTTTTTTTTTTTTTTTTTTTTTTTTTTTTCTCCAGTACTGGGAACCGAACTCACGACCTTGCGCTTGTCAGGCAGGCGCTTTGCCGCTGAGTTAAATCCCCAGCCCCGAGGACTCTATTCCTGTTCCAGCATAGTCTAACTTCTTGAACTCAAGAATTGGTTTGTGACCGAAACCAGTTCAAAGCAAGTCTGAGGTGTTATTCTGACAATAAGATGAAAACCGGCTGTCTTTCCAGATCCCCTGAACACTCTCTTTGGTTATTAGACGGGCCTAAGTGAAAAGGTCAGCGTCAGCAGAGACAGGCCAGAGGAACAGAAGGGTTCAGAGTTTTGGAGGCCATATGGAGGCCACTGGATCAAGATTGCTTGAAACCAACACTACTTTGGGCTTGACTGTTATTTCTTCCAAAAAAAAATATTTCTCATTGTTTCAGCCTCATTTATTTATTTTTTTGATGCTGGGAATGGAACTGAGGACCTTGCACTTGCCAGGCAGGCACATGTGCCACTGAGCTATATCCCCGGCCCCATCAGCCTCTTCTAGTTATACTGGAAGCACTAGTGGGCAAATCAGGGTACTGCTTAATCTGCACTGTTGAATTCCTTGTTCTCCAACAGGCTTGAGCAGTCGGTAAGGCGAGTCAGAGGCAAGAAGCTATGGTGAAAGTGCCATAATGTTCTGCATGTGGATGTCCAATTTGCCCAGTACCACTTATTAAAGAGATGATCTTTAGTCCAGGGTATATTTTTGGGCCCTTTGTCGGAGACCACATAGCTGAAGGTGCCTGTGGTTGTTTCTGCTTCCTCCATTCTGCTCCACTGGTCCATGTCTGTTTTTGGGCCAGGACCATGCTGTTTTTATTGCCGTAGCTGTGTAATGTCACTTCAAGCCAGGATTGTGATGCCTCCTGCTTCGCTCTCGTTACTCAGGATTGCTTTTGCTATTCTGGATCTCTTCTAGTTCCAAATAACTGTAGGGTTGTTTTTTCTAGCTCTGTGAGGAATGTTGTTGGTACTTTGATTGGAATTGCATTGAATTTATATATCAGAAGTGTGGCCATTTTGGCTATCTCAGTTCTGCCTATCTAGAAACAGGGGATATCTATTTTCTGTCCTCTTTGATCTCATTTTTCAGAGTACGGCAGTTTTCACTGAAGAGGTCTTTCACTTCCTTGCTTGGGTTAATTCCTAAGTATTTAATTTAAAATATTTCTTGATGCAATTGTGAATGGTATTGTTCTCCTAATTTCTTTCTCAATGAGTTATTAATGAGTTCTTGGTTGGTAGGTTTTTAATACTGCTTCAGTGTCATTGCTTATTATTGATGTGGAGGGATGCTACTGAATTTTGTGTGCTGATTTTATATTCTGCTACATTGTTCAGTTTGGCTACTAATTATAGGCGTCTTTTGGTGGAACTTTTTTGATCTTCTATGTAGAAGATTTTTTTTTTTTTGTCTTTTTGAGACAGGGTCTCGCTATGCAGTTCAGGCTGGACTTGAGCTTACTTTGTAGCCCAGGCTGGTCTCGAACTCGCAATGATCCTCCTGCCTCAGCCTCCTGAGTCCTGGGATTACAGGCATGCACCACTACGCACAGCTTGCATCATTTTTAAATGTTCTATTGTTTTTAAGATATCTCTCAATAATTCATCACCAAAAACAATTGTCTTCTAGTTCTGATACTATCTTATCCAGTCACGGCACAGCTGCTCTGTTATTGCACAGCAGGCTCAGAAGTGGATTAATTTGAAAAAGTTTTAGGAAGGAACAATTGATAAGACTTGGTAAATGACCATGCCGTTAAGTAGGGAGGGTGACAGGCCACAAGTATCTCTGGGTTGAACAACTGTGTGGATGAAAACACTTTTTCTTAAGTAAAGAGCACAGAAAAAAGAGTAAGTTTGTAGAAGATGAGTGAGTCTATAGATTAAGATTATCTGTAAGACATTTAAGTGGTAGATATATGTGTCAAATTCAATAGTGCAATATGGTCAAGAGAACAATAGTTTAAAAAAAAATAAACCCATAGTTGAGGGTGCCATCTAGGGAATGAATGACATTACTTGTTACAAATCTATGGCAAGAGCCAGGCATGGTAGTGCATGCCTGTAATCCCAGCACTTGGGAGGCTGAGGCAGGAGGATCATTGTGAGTTTGAGGCTAGCCTGGTCTACAAAGTGAGTTTAAGACCAGCCTGAACTGCATAGTGAAACCCTGTCTCAAAAAGACAACACAAAACAAAACAAAATGAAAAAAATCTGTGGCAAGAAATGTCTTAAGACAAAGTTCTGGGAAAACTTACAACTAAGGAGAATACAAGAGAGGCCTATAGTAAAGCATTCAACACTGGACACATAAGGTGCAAACAGAAGAATTACAAAAAAGGGGCGGGGAGATATATTTGTAGTGATCAGCCATGTCAAAATGCCATTGAAAGATCTAGCAAGGTAAGTTTTGAAAAGTGTACACCAGATTTAGCAACATGGAAAGTCCTTAAGGGGTATGGGAAGGAAGATAAACTGCATCAGAATGTTGTTGAAATTGAGCAGAGAACGTGTAGTACTTGGAGAGGGGTCTGATCACTTTTCTCTGTCCTATGAGGAAGGAGGGAGTCAGTGACAAAGAGTAAAAGGGGGTGATGGGTGGGTTGGAGATTTAAGGGGAGAGGTAAGGTGTTGAAACAGTTGTTGAAAATGGGAGACAGCTGACGAGGAAACACTAAGGTAACAAGGCAGGTTTTTTTTTTTTGGGTACTGGGAATCGAACTCATGGCCTCAGGCTCACCAGACAGGCGCTTACGCTGCTGAGCTACACCCCTGGCCCTGCAAGGCAGTATTAAGGGCTTGAGACTGATGAGCACAAACATATAAACTTAAAAAATCTGTGTTTCTGCATATTTTCTACAGTATGATCAGAGCACATTGTATATATTATTCACGTATCATTCTTATTTATAATCACTTGGGTCTCACTTTCTAGTTTGAGCTGGCTTTGAACTTGTAGTGAACCTCCTGCCTTAACCTCCTGAGTGCTAGGATTACAGGCATGTACCATGATGCTTGCCTTTTTTCTTTAATTTGTTTATAGTCTGTGCTAGATACCGTTGTAGGCATTGCTTTGTTTGATAATTAACATTGCATGATTTTAAATCTTATTTCTACCAGCACACTGTAATATATTAAAGGGTTTCCAAGAAACCATCAGATTAATTGAGTCCTAAGGAAGTTAACAAGAAAACAGCAACAAAAAAAACCAAAAAACGCCGGGTGTGGTGGCGTAGGCCTGTAATCCCAGCACTCGGGAGGCTGGGGCAGGAGGATCACTGCGAGTTTGAGACACTTAGGCTACAAAGTGAGCTCAAGGACAGCCTGAACTGCATAGTGAGACCCTGTCTCACCAAAACAAAACAAAAAAAAGAGTTCGTGGGCTCCCGGAAGGAGGGCTTCCGGCACACAGGGAGCCATGGGCGGGGAGCGCCGGTCTTCTGGCTGGCTAGCTTCCTGCCTCGTAGGCTCCCGGAGGGAGGGTCCCGAGCACATGGGGAGCCTCGGGCAGGGAGCACCGGTCTTCAGACCGCGGCTCACTCCCGGCCTCCTATGCCCCTGGAAAGAGGGCTTCCGGCGCACAGGGAGCCACGGGTGGGGAGCGCCAGTCTTCCGGCTGGCTAGCTTCCTGCCTTGTAGGCTCCCGGAGTGAGGGCCCCCAGCGCACAGGGAGCCTCGGGTGGCTCATTCCCGGCCTCCTAGATCCCCCGGAGGGAGGGTTTCCGGTGCACAGGGAGCCACGGGCGGGGAGCGCCCGTCTTCTGGCTGGCTAGCTTCCTGCCTCGTAGGCTCCCGGAGGGAGGGTCCCGGGTGCATGGGGAGCCATGCGGCGGCGAGCGCTCAATTGAGATCTATCATGACACAGAGAAACAGTGACACAATTGGACCACCATGCACCGACTGCAGTTGCCCACCCACGGATGTGTGCGAATCATTCAAACTTTGAACAACCCCTGGGAATACATGCCATACAACGGGCCACTCTTGCTCCTGCCATTGAGAACTGGAAAGGTCCAGAGTCAGCGGAGGAGCAGCTGCTGAACAAGGACTCAGAGAACATGAGAATGCAGACTAAGCCCATGGAGTCAGAGGTCCAGTGGACTGGGGTCACGAGAGCCACTCAGAAGCTGTAAACCAGGAGGACCTTGCACAATACCTGCAGAGACTCCCTGGAAGCCATTCTTGCCCTGGCAGTACAGGCTGTGGTGGAGCTCTGGAGAAGTCTGCAGCAGGATTCCTGCTGCCTGTGCTGACAGTTGGGGAGAGGACACTAACTGGTTGTGGGGTCCCAATGGGATGGGAGGCTGGAGAGAAAACGCTACAAAAAATGGCTTTCACCCAGATGGCTCACTTGATTTTTGACAACCCTTCAGCTGTAACTACTTGTTAGATCCTTCTTGCGTATCTCTGTCTTCCTGAAAAACCACTTTGAAGATACCACCATATATTACAGCAGTCATTGATATTTTCCTACTAATCTATCCATAACTCTGTAATGTTTGTATTGTTCCTATCCTATTTCATAAATGGATCCATGTTTATTATTATGTTTCCTACAACAACCATTGAGAATTATTGAATGATTATTCAGTAGGTCACTCATGTATAGTTCTATTTATATTCTTTAGAAGCCACTTTGAAGATACCTAAGTATAGTACAACAACTATTGATAATCTCTTACCTCTTTTGTCTGTAACTCACTATCTTTTGTCTATTTGTTTTCCTGAGAAACTATCTTATAGATAACAATATGTAAAACAATAACCATTGATCATTTCCTACCACTCTGTCTGTAATTTGGTAAGCCCCTCCTATTATTATGTTATCCTTCTTTTACTCTTAAAAAAAAAAAAGAAGAGTTTATAAACATGCAGAGAAGATACAGAAGGCAAACAAAATGAACAATAATGTGTTAAAAGATAAATGTTCAGGTAAATGTTTTTTGCTTTGAATCAGCTCTCTAATCTCACCATGCAAGCTTATGACTGTGCAGTCACACTACATGCTTATTCTAAAATAATGCCTAGCTTTTGGATGCATGACAATTTGCAGAGCTATTAGAAAAATTCCGTTTTATGAAAGTATGCAAATTTATAAAAGTAATGTATTTGTACTGTTACACTTGGTAATATTTATGTAGCCCCTAACTCCAGCAGAGATTGAATTTACTGGACATGTGTTTCGTACCGTGCACAATCAAGGGGTAGCTGTGAGATCAGCACCTTAAAAAAAACAAGAACAGCAGCAGCTTTTCTTGAGGCTGAGGAAGAGCCCACTGACTATCTCACAAGGCTGCCACAAAAACACTGTCAACCATTCACTCTGTAAGTCCTCAGGTTTTGGAGTCCCAGGGAACATGTGAACACTCTACCCTCCCAGGGGAGAGTGGAGGGCATGGTCCTTTGTCTGAGAGTCTCACTAAACTATATCCCACTGGGAAGAAATTCTTCTCCAGATGGAAGTTCGGGTACAGTGATCAAAACAGCGAGAATGATCAGTGAGAACAGCACCCTCCTATGCTAATGCCCCTAGTGAGAATTAATCATTCTCTATCTATGCAGAGCTCCTGTTTGTTGTAGCTCTTCATCTAACACACGGAGCTCATGTTGTTTATGCACCTTTCTGTCCTTGAGCAGCTCGAGCCCCAAAAGGCAATGGCTCCACAACTGCTACATTTGGCGAAGTGTCTAGCGGATCGCTCAGAACGGCTATTTCAAAATTAGTTTGGAAATATTCTGAAAAGTGAACCAAAGCAAAAGGTAATGTCCTTCTATTTCTTGTTATTATTTGTATATCTGCATTTGTGTGTGTGGTAGTGCGGACTGAACTCAGGGTCTTGCACATGCGCTAAGCTAAATCTTCAGCCCTTTTTTATATTTTATTTTGAGACAGGGTCTCATTACATTGCCCAGGCTGGCCTCAGAATTGAGCTTCTCCTGCCACAGCCTCTGTAGTACCTGGGATGACAGGCACAAACCACCTCACTTAGCCAAATGCCCTTTTCTTTATTTCACTAGGGTTTAAACTATGTTAAGTATCTTCCTCTCTCTAGTTTGAAAAACATACCAAATGTATATGAGAAGACACAAATCATTAGTTGATTTCCTATAGCTGTAAAATGCTCCCAGAACACTTCTTTGAGACAGGCTCTCACTGTCGTTCAAGTCAGGCTGGCCTTGAACTCACTAGGTAGCCCAGGCTGGCCTCAAACTCACCACAATACTTCTGTCTCAGCCCCCTGGGTGCTGAGATAACAGGTGCTCACCACCATACCTGGCCAGAACACCTCTTTTTAGTAAGAAATATTTCAATTAACATTAAAAAGGATACAATAAAATCTTAGGGTTGATTTCAGCAGTTCATCGGACTAACTCCTTACCTAGTATAACTTTGGAGAAGGATAAAAATAAAACACTCAGCCCAGTGGAGAATAACATTTTCTAGTAACTGGCTAAGAAAAAATTGCTTTCAGACTCTTCTAATTTGTATCTAGGAAGAGAATTCTAGAAAGCCATCATTTCAGAAACTAATCACTACTAAATCTGTTAGAGACTCTTTTATGAACATAAAGTATAATAGGTTAATTCCACATTGAGACCAAGAATAAGAACCACATACTGTAAAAAGAACTGAACTATCAAAACAATGGGATATTATTTAGTCCTAAAAATGGCAGGAAATAGTTCCATGCTACAACCAATATGCATGAACCTGGAAAACATGTTTGGTGAAAGAAGCCAGACACAAAAGGTCATACACTGTATAATTCCACTTACACGAAAGGGCAGAATAGGCAAATCCAGAGACAACAGATGCGCGGTCCCCAGAGGCTAGGGAAGGGACATGAAGGGTGACTGCTGGCGAGGGTGGCTTTCTCCCAGGGAGGCGGTGTAATCTGAGCAGCGGTGACTGCACAAGTTTGGGGACATACTAGCCCATGGGATATGCAGTGCGAGGGTTGGTTTTATGCTTATGTGACTTATATTTCAGTAAGGGCAGTTTTTTTTTTTTAAGGGAAGGAAGTTTAATGAGGGGTTGGTATGAACAGAAGTTGTTCTGAGGGCCTAAGAAAGGCGTGGAATCGGATACTTATGTCTTGGCAAGGACAAAGAGTGGAAGGAAAAAGCAGAGAATGGAACACCCAATAATTACATCCTTGAAAACCTAACCATTTTAAAAAGGTTTTAATTATCCTCCCCATACCAAAAGATAAATCATTTTTGCCTTTCTGACAAGTACATGGTGGCTTGCTCATTTTTTCAGCTATGCAAAAGTCACTTCAGCCTTTTTGATACATTGCAGCACTTGCATTCATGTGAGCTTTGTAAGAATTTTTTGTTTATTTAGGATAGGATGTAGGTTTGCCACATCATGCCAGGAAATCACACCCTAACCATCTATAGTTGCTGCAATGAAACTCAGGATTTCTCTGGATTTCTCTTTTCTTCATTCTCTGAATTTTAATCTGTGTGGTTTTATTCTTTGAGTTAACTGAGAAGCCTCTTCGTTCTGTGAACTAAGCACATTCCTTTAAAACCACAGGCATCCACTTCTGGTTGGATCTATGACAATCACAACATTGGCATGCAGGTGAAAGAGGACGCAATTTGCTTTTCCCCTCGCACCTCTGGTCACCTCAGGGAACCCCGCTTCAGTGGAGAGGGAGTACAGATAACTGCTGCTGTCCTAACCAAGTCCAAGTACTCCCAGCACTCTGCACTGACTTAAGCTTTCTTCGGCACAACTTTTACAACTCCAGCCACTGACTCATATGACAGCTTTGCTTCCTGGGTGATAGTGAAGTTTCAGTGAAAGCATTTCCAGCAGACACAAGACTAGAGGAACTCATCTTCAAAATAAACCCCTCAGGAGATTCTTTTCTGCAGCCTAATGAGCTTATGGATTAATCTGTTTTAGAGGATAGAATGGCCTGAGAGTATAAGCATACTAAACTCTGTGAAGATTAAGACTTTATCCTTTGTTCGACACACATGGATCGCTCTTAAGCACTTAATAAATATTTAACAAAATTGAATCTGTATCATGTGTAAAAAAAAGGCCAGGTTCAAATTTGCTGGTTTTTTTTCCTATTGATATAATACCATCCATAAAAGGTGGATTATAGCTCAGTGTGAGTGAAGAGTCAAAAACTGGTAAGATGTAGAAAACCTTCTATGGTTGGAGAAAAACAAAAATCTCTTTCTGTGTTTTTTTTTTTTTTTTTTTTTTAGCTCATTGCTGGGCAGACCGTTCTACAACAGAGGAAAATGAAGAGTAGTCCTTCCTAACTAAAAAATATTGACTGAGGCTAAAACTACTGTACATTAAAACAGCACAAGTTCACACTCCAAAGGCCGTAACAATTAGTAACATTTCTCATGATAACAAACACAACTTATGCTAAAACTATAAAAAAATAGTTTATCTTATACAAAGTTGTTTGGGCTCAGAATGGCAACAATCTGAGTAAGAGCCGCGGTGTAGAGTCCATCGGTGCAGCTACGTGTATTCCTGACGCCCCTTTTCACTTTAAGCTCACTAAGGAAATACTATTTTTTCTTTATTACCCCGCCAGGTTTATGTAGAATCTTGTGAACTTATCACTATCAAGCATATTTAAGTTGTTTGAGTTCCTAAGCAAAAAGGAGCTCTAAAAACATTAACGTCCATTAAGAGTCATTGACCAAATAATTAAATGTACATTTTAGTGCCATACATGTATTGTTTTTTCATTTCAGTGTTTTGCAAAGCTTAAAAATAATGTTTATTCTGCTTTTCTCAAGAAAATATTGCTTTCTTTTCTTTTTGGGGTTTTGCTACTGCAGGGTTTTGCTATGCAGTTCAGGTTGGCCTCGAACTCACAGCAATCCTCCTGCTTCAGCCTCCCAAGTGCTGGGATTACAGACGTACGCCACCACACATGGCCAAATATTACTTTCAAAATTTGTGGGGCTGGGGATTTAGCTCAGTGGCAAAAGCGCCTGCCTGGCAAGCGCAAGGTCGTGAGTTCGGTTCCCGGTACCAGAGAAAAACCAAAAAAACAACAAAAAAAAACCAAAAAAAAACCCAAAATTTGTAAATTTCACTGAACTAATCTCATTCATGGTGGAATTGGGCTTGTTCTATTCTAATGAAGCTATTTCAGTTTGAACATAAGTCATTTTTTTTTAAAGAGTAGAATATATTTATTGGGGGAAAGAAAGCTTCTGTCCGAGAAAGATAGAAGTGGCCGTGGTGGTTTTAAAAGTGAACACATTTAAGTTAGAAGAAATGGAGTATGGATATTCTTTTTCTTTTGTCTTTTAGACAGGGTCTCACTATGCAGTTCAGACTGGCCTTGAACTCACTTTGTATCCCAGGCTGGCCTCGAACTCTCAGCAATCTTCCTGCCTCAGCCTCCTGAGTGCTGGGATGGATATTCTTTCTACTGAAATATTTTCTAGTTTGTAGGAGGGAAGGCACAAAAATAACATGATTATGGAAATTTTAGAAGAGTATGCTAAAGAAGGACTTAATCACATACATATTTAAAAAAAATAAGTACAGAGAAAAATGAATAGATCATAGGAGGACTTCAATATAACAGCTGACAGAATTTCCTGACATAGGGCTGTGAGAAATTACAAAGTGGTGTTATGTGTTTTCCTCTGGTGATTAAAAATAACACAGGTAATTTTATGTTTAGATGTAATACTACCTAGAAAAACAAAACTGGTTTAGATAAAGTTGTGAGATTCCTACACTTCTTTCACTAATATGGAAAAAGTAAAGAGGAACTCTAGAGCACATCTATAGAAAACCCTCAGCCTGTTTAAATAATTTGGGTCTTTAAATAGTTTTGAATAGCTGAGATTTTTCGAGAGCTATAACTCAAATAGTCAAAATTTGTGATGAAAATATTATACAAAGAGATATTTAAATCCTGACCTTATTTCTCCTTCCTTTGGAGTTTATAAAGCTTTTTTACTACATATGATGAACTATTCAGATTCATTATAGAAATTAAAATGAAAGATATACCCATTATCTTATCAACCGGAAACAACCAGTTAACGTTCCCTCCAGTTTTACATGGAGTATACTGGATACTCTGAAGCAACGGCGTCCTCTGTGCAGACAACCATTTCAGTACTGGCCAGCACTTACTGAATACTCTTGGAGGTTAGTTCCATGCTGAACATTCTATGTACGCTGTTTCAGTTACACCTTGCAAGCCCATCGCTGGTGATCTTAAATTCCCTAAGTTCCTCTTTCAGAGATGAAGAAATGAAGGACTTGACAATGCATCAGGGACCTGTTAGAAGCTACACAGTCAAACCTTTCTCTTCAGTTCCCAAGACTGGCCTCTTAACTGCTTCACAAAATTACTATTAAAGGTCACACACTTTAAAAGCTTCCACCCATGAATCCTTTACACACGCTCTTAATAGTTCCTCAAACTACCAATAACAAAGTAAGCTTGTTGAAATTTTGTGAAACACTTGAAGAGAGTTCCAAAGAGTAAAGTACACATGAACTCACACATACACTGATACGTGCTTACCGCTCTGCTCCAAGATGCTGCTATTTTGGCTTTGAGACATGAAGGACATGATTCTCAAACCTACTCGCACATCAGTCAATCTTGAAAAATCAGCATACTCATAATTCAGAGAACTTTACTAAAAATTTAGATTGTTACAGATGTACAGACATATTACCCAGAGTCAGGATATATTAGACAGGAGAATAGTGCCTGTGTCTGTAGAAAACTGTACTTACATACAAGCTTCAAAAATATCAAATATGCCATAAAACACAAGGCAGACGAGTCCATGAGGTCTGCAATGTTTGAACAAGACTGTACTACAAGGTTATCAGCCTCAGACTGCAAAAGAAGGAAGACTGCTCGCAATTTACCCTCTGCCCAAAAGGTGAAAAAGCCAAAACATCACAGAAATAGAATACACTGAAAGGTCAGGGGGCTTGGGTCAAATAAATACTGTAAATAAGACTAACGCTTTTTTGTTTTGACTGGGGTAAGAAGAATGGACTGCAGTGAAGAAAAAGTTGCTGAGGGCATGCAGAGCTATTATTTCAGTCTTGGTGGGGCCAGCCTTGTTTATTTTCCTTCAGATGTGGAAAAATAAGAAGCTCTATAGAGCTACTTTTTTATTGTATAACCTTGCCAAGCATGTTGCCTTTCACCCCAGTGACATAAGTTAATTCATGTAATACATTAAGTTCCTTTTCATTTGAGGTTGTCAATATAAGAACTCCATTAACGGAGATGTCAGTATAATTAAAAATATTTCTGATTATAGTTTGCTAATATGTGTTAATGCAGTTTATATTGTTATGGTTTGTGTCTGGAAGTGCCCCTCAAACCCTCATGCAGCTATGGGGCGGGCTTCTACAGTTTATGGGTGTGAGTGCTACACTCACCCTGGGGCGAGTAGTTTGCATACGATGTAAGGGAGGGAAAGAGCCTTCCTCTCTGCCACCTCTCCCTTTTTGCTCTTGTGGCCTTTGCTGTCTTCCACTACCGTGAACAGCTGCCCTCTGCCCTCTACTCTTTTAGTTTATGGGTGTGAGTGCCACACTCATTCTGCCTTGGAGCCAGCCGAGTAATGACTGAAACCTCCACAACTGTAAGCTAAGTAAACCTTTCCTTCCTCAATTCTGGCTATCAGGTATATTGTCTCGGCAATGAGAGAAAAGTAACCAAGACACACCTGTAGGGAAAGGGTAGCCCAGATAGCTACAGGAGACAACCCATGGCAATTTCCAGCATGCTTTTCTGCCACTGGCCTCTGTTCCGTTAGTCCCTTTGTTCTCTACAAAAAAAGACATATGATGTCACTCTGACCTTAAAATCACTTTTTGGTGGGGGCGGGAGGCAGGGGGGAACGACCCCAGGGCCTCCATACTAAGCTACATCCCCAGTTCTTTTTTAATTTTGAACAGCATTGCTAGGTCCATCACCTGTCCCTGCTGGGCTCCAATTTGTGGTCCTCCTGCTTTAGAGAGTGCTGGGTTACAGGCATGTGTCACTATGCCTCACTGAAGACCTCCAAAATTTTTTTTTTTTTTTTTTTTTTTTTTGATCTCCAAAATTTTTGAGAAGCAAAGTGTTGGTAGAGCCAAGAGCAGAACAGAAGAGTCTGCAAGTTCTAAAAGCATTCCTGGGTTGTCCCATAGGAATAAAAATCCCAGGGTAAGGCCTTAGATACAAAGGCAAAACTAAATGCCCATTTCTACCATTCCATGTAATTATTTTCCCTGAATCTAACACTGACTCTCTGTACTCCCTGAAAAATCAGTTTGTGAATTCAGGCCAATAGCTTTTACTTACCTACTTAAAAACACAACAAAATAAAAATCAAGCTTATAATTAAAAAAGGATACTTACTTGTAATAAAGATGGCTCTTGCCTTTTTTCTTTTCTTTTTTTAAAGATGGCTCTTTCTTTCTCCACTTTTATGTTTTTTTGTTTTTGTTTTTTTTTCCAGTACCAGGAATCCAACTCACGACCTTGTGCTTGCCAGGCAGGTGCTGTGCCGCTGAGCTAAATCCCCAGCCCCTTCCACTTTTATGTTTTATTCAAACAAAATTATATGGTCGCAGATATAGCTCAGCGGCACAAGTGCCTACCTGGCGAGCACCAAAGTCCTGAGTTCGATACCCGGTACAAAAAAAACAAAACAAAAAAGCACATGTTTTGGGCCAGGGTTATAGTTCAGTGGCATAAGCACTTGCCTGGCAAGCCTGAGGTCATGAGTTTGATTCCTGGTACCAAAAAAAATTATAAAAACTGACTAAAATTCATATCTAGATAATCAGTAATTAATTATTTTATTCTTATATCCACTATTTATAAATATAAATGACAGCACGTTTTTTAGTTGCTTTGGGTAAGGGAGAAGATTAGCTCTTGATAAAATATATGATCACACAAATTTAAGTACTATTTAAGCCTATTACCTATGACAACTCAAACCTAGCAATAGGAGAAATATTATACATACGTGCATAACATGAAGAAAAAAATGCATAAACTGCCTATAACAGGCATAGTATTATAAAAATCACATTTACTTTAAATTATTCTGTGGCTTTTAATATCACAGGACGCTTTTAAAAGTCAAAAGGCCGGGCGTGGTGGTGCACACCTGTAATCCCAGCACTCGGAAGGCTGATATAAGAGGATCATTGTGAGTCTGAGACCAGCCTGGGCTACAAAGTGAGCTCAAGGCCAACCTGAACTGCATAGCGGCACCCTGTCTCAAAAAGCAAAGAAAGATAAAAAGTCAAAAAAATTATCTAAAAATATTCTGAATAGTGTTACATTGTAAATTTTATTTTGAAAGTTTGCTCAAAAAGGAAGAAAATAATAAAGTAGCCAAAGTAGTACCAAAAACAGGATAGTCATTCATATATACATAAGATATGAACAGTATAGGTTCATTTCTAGCAAATTCAATCCTGTTCACATATTTAAAATACAAAGTACATTTCAATCTGTCAAGAAGCTGACCATATTGAACACCAGGAAAAAAACTGTACTTTAGCTTCAGATCATGTCTTCAATATCCTAGAACAGTAAAAGATGGAATCTAGACACTTATCACCATCAATTAACAAAAAATTAACTTTGAAAAGTAATTCCTTATATTACCAATTCATACATGACTTAAAGGATTAAACTCTTAAAGCGGGTACTACTTGATGTTGCGGACCACTCTCCTACAGTGGTTTGTTTTCATCTCCTCCAATGCTTGCTCCAGTTGCTGAACTAAATGAAGCAGGGTGGCTGGGTCTGTCTGCAGAACTTTGGTGCTGTGATCTCCATTGTGGTTGAGGTGCAGCTTGAAAGTCACTGCTGGTTTAATCTGCTGCCGGAGACTTCTGCTTGCAAGCTTGATTTTAAATGGAATAAGAGCACAATAGTTACTTAATAACCATGTGGAATATATAATATTTACAATTACCTTGTAATATACACAAAAATCATATTTAAGATGAATCACAGACTTCAAAATTAAAAGTAAACTTTAAAACCTTTGGAGAAAAAAATGAAAATACACATGAACCTTATGGTACAGAAAGATATATACCTTAAAAACTCTTATACTAGAAACTTATATGCACACACAAAAGGTACAAAGTATGAAGACAAAATTGATAAATCTGTCTTACTTTTCTCATTGCCGAGACAAAATACTTGACACCCAAAGTTAGAGGAGGAAAGTTTATTTTAGCTCATAGTTTGTAGAGGTTTCAGTCCATAGTTGGCTGGCTCCAAGGCAGGGTGAGATAACAGAGGAGCATAGCAGAGGAAAAACAGTCCATGGCTTGGCAGGGTAGGCAAAAGGCAGCAAAGCAAACAGCAAGCAGCTGCAGGCAGCCTTCTTTCTGTCCCTTATATCCTAGCCAGGGTACCTACCCAATAGTACTCCCAGGGCATCACATACCCTAGAACCAACCACCTGCAAAAAACCCCACCTATGACTTCATGAGGCTTTGTGTGTGTCGGGGGGCATCTAGATTCAAACCCTTACACTAATTATGTTAACATTAATAACTTTTCTTCAAAGGATACCTTTGATGGTTATAAAACCTAGCCACAAATTGGGAAAAGATATCTTATAACAGGCATATGACTAAAAAGATTTAGTACTCAAAATGTATGATAAAATCCTCTGACATTGTAAGAAAAAAAACCATACCAAAACTCAAAAGAAAAAGGTACAGATCTAAACTAGTACAGTGGTACCTTAGTTGACAAACAATCTATTCCATAATTCTGGAAAAGATGGCCACATCTTTTGTGTTTGTGCAGAAAGGATGGCCAAGGTTGTGTTTGTTATCTAATGTAAAGTTCCTAAACAAAAACAAATTTTGCCAAATGCTTCTGTTTGTGAATCAAATGGCTTGCAAACAAAAGTGTTCATGAACCAAGGTATCACTGTACTTCACAAAAGACAAGTGGTCAAACACAAAAATATGTTCAAATTTATTATATATATCATAAAAATGGCCAATAAGACCTCATGAAAGATCATTTTATACCTATCAAATATAAATAACAGGTTAATCTTGGGTTATAAATATGAAACAGTACTTATAAGGTTAAGTATCTAAGATCATTTGTATAGTACAACAATTACAGATATGCCAGATATGTAAAACATAATGCCTGAAAAAACTACATATTCATTCAATTATACCTGTTTATTTTTGCTTTTCTTCTATATTTGCATAGTCAGGGACTGAAATTATCTAGATATGTAATTAAAGTATGTTCCTGTTGAAAGACAAAGTCAAACTATCCTTCAATTTTTAGTCAATATGGTAATTAAGAACAATTACAGCTAACTATCTATATCATTCTTTAAAATTTTAGAAATTATAGAACATTCTAGCAAAAATCTAACAGGATAGGATCAGACCTAATTTTCCTAATTAAGAGGCTGAATGACATTCAGTACTATAGGATAAAGAACAGTGCCCACATAGTTCTGGATATGGACTCTGGCAGGGAGGATAACAGGGACTGAACCCAGGTTCTCATGCAGACTAGGCAAATACTCCATCAATGAGCTATATACCCAATCCTTTTAAAATATTATTTTGAGACAAGGTCTTGCTAGGTTGCCCAGGCTGTCTTCAAATTTTTGATCCTCCTGCCTCAGCCTCCTAAGTAGCTGGGATTATAGGTACGTACCACTATAATCTAAAGGATTCATTTTTTAACAGGGAAGAAATTCCACCCTCTTCCCTATAAACATAATAATAACAGCAAAAGCTTTAAAACATGTGTAATGCAAGTTAGGGGAAAGATGTTTAGTCTGAAGGGCTATCGTATCTGGCAAAAATCATCAAGTAAGCCACAGGACACATAAATTATGTTTTATTTAACTAATGTTCTTAAGAATTTTTTATTTTTTATTTTTTTTTGGTACCAGCAATCAAACTCATGACCTCATGCTTGCCAGGCAGGCACTTATGCCACTGAGCTATATTCCCAGCCCTAACTAATGTTCTTAAAAGAATTTAGCCTGCTATTAAGCCTCAGGATGATGTGTGAGCAGGAAAGGAAAACGATGCAGTTGTAAATGGACCAGCTCTAGAGGTAATATTCTTCTGCAACAGCCCCATATGGATTCAGTTTACACATATTATTAATAAGGCATCATGGGGCTGGGGACTTAGCTCAGTGGTACAGTGACTGCCTGGCAAGCATGGGGTCATGAGTTCGATTCCCAGTACCAAAAAACAACAACAACAACAACAAAAATTATATTAATAAAGCATCATGATGCTGTAATGTGCTGATAATCTGTGAAGTCTGGAGAAATAGTCCTACAAGATGAATTACAGTGATTAGTTTGTTTTCCATAAGCAACTGCACAATAATTAGAGTGTCCATTCACTACCAGTCTCCATGAGACAATTCAGTTTTTCAAAAATGAAAGATGGCATATCTTGTTACTATTTTCCTAGCCACTTAGCCGGTATTATATGACATGCCTTCTTCCCATAAATAGAAGAATCCACTCCAGTTAAAATCCCTTGTACTAGTTTCACCTAATGTGCTCAGGAACTCAACTAGCTCTGAGTAGTTTCTTTAGCCTTAAAATGCGCTTCACAGAAAAGTGGCACTAGTCATTCTGTATGACTTAACCTTAAACTATACTTGACATTGTATTAATACAGCAAACTCAATTCACTGGTAAATGAGCTGTTTTGCGTTTAATTTTTTTTTTTTTTTTTTTGGACCAGGAATCAAACTCAGGACCTTGCACTTGCCAGGCAGCTGCTGTGCTGCTGAGCTATATCCTTGGCCCACTGAGTTTAATTTTAGAAAACTTAAGTTTCTTCTTTTTGGTCTCTTTGAGACAGGATCTCACTATGCAGTTCAGGCTGGCCTTGAGCTCACTTTGTAGCCCAGGCTGGTCTCGAACTCGCAACGATCCTCCTGGCTCAGCCTCCCGAATGCTGGGATTACAGGTGTGAGCCACTATGCCCAGCAGAAAACTTAGTTTCTAACTTCTGAAACACTATTGGAGGCTGAGGAGAATCACAAGTTCAAGTCTAGTCTGAGCAACTTAGTGACTCAGAGAGATTGTTTCTTTTTTTTTTTTTTTGGTTTTTCTCCGGTACCAGGAACCGAACTCACGACCTTGCGCTTGCCAGGCAGGCGCTTTTGCCGCTGAGCTAAATCCCCAGCCCCAGAGAGAGATTCTGTTTCAAAAAAAGGGAGACAGGGAGGGGCTGGGATGTAGCTTAGTGTTCAGTCCCCAGCAATCCCCCCAAAAAAACCCCAAACTAAACCAAACTGAACAAAAAAGCTGTAGGTCCTTAAAGTCAGAGGACACCCCTCCACATGAGAGAGATAATGATCTAGAAGGTAAATTATTGCTGAACCACATAAACATGATCATCCCTACATCTCTACCTGCTTATTATGAAAGGACCTAAATGTAAAGGGTTAACCACAGTGATCTCCTTCCCATGACCCACACATGACCTGATGCTCAGGTTGCTCAGAACATCACCTATCTTGTTCTTTGCTGTACTCATAAGACTCAGCACATGACAGATACACATCTATTCTATTGGGCACTGAATGCCTATCACATGCTGGGTACTATTTTGGGGACACAGCATCTGCGTACAGTCTGGTTTATACCATATCTTATGTTCATGCCTATTCAAGTACTTATCAGGTCTGACTGCAATAGGTGATTTTTTTTGTTTGTTTGTTTTCTGGTACTGGGAATCGAACTCATGATCTTGCGCTTGCCAGGCAGGCACTGTGCCACTGAGCTAAATCCCCAGCCCTGGTGATTTTTAATTTAATTTGTTTTTAGCCTCCTTTTATCAGACTGTGATGACTTACAGGCAAGTATGCTGTTTCCCCATTGCTGTGGGTATTAGCTGACTTTCTGTTACTGTGAAAAATGCCTAAGATAGCTAAAAGGAGGAAAGATTTATCTGGCTTGCAGTTTCAGGTCTGAGTCTGTGACTGATTACCCCTGATGCTTTGGGCCAGAGGTAAAGTAGTACATCACTTGGCAGAGCAAAGCTGCTTAACTCACGGCAACTGAGAAGCAAAAGAAAAAGACAGTAAGTGGCTCAGTCCTGTATCTCCTGAGGTGTATGCTGCTATGACCTCACTCTTTTCCACTGCCTCCAAGTTCCATCACCTTCCATGAGTGCTACAGGCTGCTGACTAAGCCCTTAATACACAGGTTTCTGGGGGACATTATTCAAACCAGAGCAGAGTTTTACAAGGTCTGTGATACTCCAAATTCAATAAATAGACAATATGGGTTAATTAATGCATTAATGCATACTGGAGCATAAAAGCGATCTTTTCTATGATGTTTATGTCAGTGGGATAACTTCTCTAAGCCAGTCACCCAATCTCAACTGTAAAATCAGAAGATCTAGTATGAAAGGTGCAGGTTTTTTTGAGACAGGCCAGCAAGCAGTTCAGGCCAGCCTTGAGCTCACTTTGTAGCACAGGCTGGTCTTGAACTTGCAATGATCCTCCTGCCTCAGCCTCCCAAGTGCTGGGATTACAGGTGTATGCCACCACATCCAGCAAGGTACAGCTTTTTCAAACCAAAGTGTAAGTCTTTTATCTTGTTAGTTCTGATACCCTTGATGATCCCATTTTAATATTTCTCTTATTTTTAGTGACACTGTATAATGTTATTCTTTCCTGAAACCACACTTTATTTTATTTATTTATTTATTTATTTATTTTTCCCCCGGTACCGGGAATCAAACTCACGACCTTATGCTTGCCAGGCAGGCGCTGTACCACTGAGCTAAATCCCCAGCCCCTCCGTAGTCACTTTAACTGGAGTATCCAATGAGATTTGGTTCAACCAATCACCAGAGAAATCACTCTTATTTGTAATTTGAACTAACCTTACACTCAAGTTCTAGGAGACTGCAGACTAAATAAGTTGTTATCACTGTGAATTCAATATATCTTGAACTGATAAATGCCATGTGGGAGTGTGGCTCCAGGGCTGCTTGAATTTCTAATTTTTCAAGAGTTGCTATAAACTATAGTTTTGGTGTAAAAGCTACCATTTTTTAAAAATAGTGGAAGGAGTGAGGAGACTGGCATGTTTTCAAGGTGGAAAATGATTTGCAGATGGATTAAATGAAGGGTAAAGAAATGAGTCAAGAACAATTCCAAGTATTTTGGTCTTAAATAAATCAAAGAACAGACATCACCTATGGACAGGAGGGGACATTATGGAAAGAGCAGTTTCAGGAAAAGAGGGTGAGGAAAGCAGAAGTCAGTTTTGAATATACAGTAGAACTGTGGCTTGTGAGTACGATTTGTTGTGGAAACACGCTTGTAATCCAAAGCACTTGTATATCAAAGTGAATTTCCCCACAAGAAATAATGGAAATTCAGACGATTCATTCCACAACTCAAAAACATTCACGTAAAAATGATTACAATACTGTAATATAATACAAAGTAACAAAGAAAATACAAAATATAAAGAAAAATAGATTAACCTCCACTTATCTTTGAAAACCTTTGTGGCTCATGTGAAAGAGACAAGAGAGGAGAGGTATCATGTAGGATGATGTAGTCAGAGTTTGCAAGGGAACAGATTTAACACAGGGCACATAACTTCTAGGATTATTTTATAATATTCACCCAAAAAGTCAAATGAAGAGAGTTCAAGAGATCTGTCCATGCACTAGAGACCCAGCGAACCCAGCTGAGGGCCTGGATCCCACTGCAATGTCCTGCACAAGTCCAGCTGAAGACCTAGAGCCCATGGCAGTGTCTTCCAGAAGTTTAGCTGCAGGCCTAGAGACCACAACCCTGTCTCATGTACGTCTGTATCAAGGCCCAAAGATCAGTGGTGAAGCTAGAAAGTCTGTGCCAGAGGCATGAAGGATCTGCCTTATAGCCAGGAAGTGACGCTCAAGGTAAAGACCAGAGCTCCTCCAGAGAACTGCAGCCCTCCTCAGTGACAGCGAGGACCCAGGCTCTTCCAACGATGAGAACAGGTGAACTCACACTAGAAGAGCCACAGTGACAAGCTTCTCCAGGAGAATCAACAGCACACCATCTTCCCCTCTATTTCTCCTTTTATGCTGTTGGCAACAATCCTCAGGTGGGCCTTCCACACCCAGAACCATGCTGACTCCGTTCAGCTGGTGTACAAGTTGGCCAATAGTTAATTCAGGACAGGTGACTTTCACCATCACTAACAGAATCACTGCTATCTACTGGCTCAATGGAATCTTTTACTTTTTGTGCAGCTTTACCAAGGAACCTATCCAATGACACCTGCTTTTGTTTTTTTTGAGAATTTCATGGAAGTATGATATTGCATTGTCATTAAACAGATTCATTGCTCCCACTGCCACAGCCTTACTCAGTGCTCTTCTACAAAATTTTGCACGTTTCCCACATTTTAAACGTCTCCCTAATCTCATTTGAAGTGAGGGGTACCCCTATCTTTTTCTCTTTCTCCTCTGTAGACAAGATCTCCTCCATAACTTCCTGCTGTTGCTTGCAATGCAGACCCAGCAGTTTATTGGTAGCCAGCTCCTAGCTCTGTTCCTCTACCACTCTTGAATGCCATTTTCATTCACCTCCAGTCCCTTGGTCTTCCCTAAGAACACAATTTCATCAACAATTGGCAGCTCTCATGATCTCCATCTAAGTCATGTCCAAGAACACACTCAGGCCACAGTTTTCTCTCAGCAGAATTGAGGGTTCTCTTGATGACCCCGTTTCAGGCTTTACTGATGCGGCAGTTCATGATATGGAAATGATTTTTCCAAAACTCTCGGGAGGGTAGTGTGTCCCTTTGGTTACCTCGAAGCCTCACTAAAACAGTGTTTTAGTGTAAAGTTTTTTAAAGTTTGAAATGACCTGCTGATCCATGGGTGGGGGAATTAGAGTGGGGCTTGGAGCAAAGAACTTGACCTTAATGAGCTTGGATTCCTCCAGTAAGTTGTCTGCAAAGCTTGGAGGATGAGCAGGAACATTATCTGTAATCAGCAGGGCTCTGAGTGGCACATTCCTATCTAAATGGTGTTCCTTCAATGCAGGACCACAGACCTCACTGATCCACTCAATGAATAGAGTGAGATGATAAGCCTTGCTGGTGGAACCCCACATATGTTTCATTGGCTCTTTTTTTTTTTTTTTTTTTGAGTTTTAAAAGTTAAGAACATTTATTAGCATGCAGATATCAACACAGCCATACTACTTGTCCATCTTCTTGGCGAAGTTCAGCTCCTTTTCTTTTTTGGGTTATCTGACAAGCAACTTGCATGACACAGGGCATAAATAATACAGATATACAGTAATGTAGCAGCAGAATGCAGTACCAGTGTATCTGCAAAATATGCCTAGTTGATTTACATGCATCGAATACCTGTCATTTCACCAATGCAAAAATAATTTCTAATAATTTGGGTAAGTAGCGACAGAGACAGTTGAAGTTAGGAACAACTATATTTGAAAGGCTTTTGGACAGACTTTGAAATGTTGACTCTGCTTTTGCAGATAAAAGCTAAAGCACAGCTGGCCATGGTGGCACTTGTCTGTAATACCAGCACAGGAGGATAGAAAGTTCAAGTCCACCCTGTGCATAGTAGGGATTTAGTGATACTATGCGTCAAAATAAAAATACAAATGGGCTGGAGATGTTACTCATGTGAAGACTCTGGGTTCAATCCCAAATACTGCAAGGGAGAAATACAAAGCTAATTTGTACATGTACATCACAATGCTTGTGCTGACTTACTCCGTGTAAAATATATGCAACATCCACACTAAAACATTAATATGGTTCTTCAAAAACACCTTGCATAGCCCAAGGGACATTATCTCACCTAACAAAATTATTAGTTTATTAATGTCATGTAGTGCTTAATCCATATTTAAATTTCTCCCATTGTTTCTTTGCAGGTCTATCTGACCCAAGATTCAATCAAAATATGTTTTGTTAAATCCTGGAGTATGTACCCATTTTTTGGATTTTTGAGACAGGTTTTCACTATGTAGTCCAGGCTATCCTGAACCCGTGGTGATCCTGTCTCACCCTCCCGAGTGCTGGGACCACAGGTATGTGCCACCACGCCAGGCTTCTTTTCCATTCTTGAAAAGTGCCTTTTAAAATGACTTTCTGATTTGCTGAACTCCTCCTAGTTGTCTTGTTCAATGTCTCATGCGGTGTGATCCCTTTCTTGTGGTCACCTTGCATTTCTTTTTTTTTTTTGAGACAAGGTCTCACTATGCAGTTTAGGCTGGTCTTGAACTCACTTATGTAGCCCAGGCTGGCCTCAAACTCACAAAGATCCTCCTGCCTCAGCCTCCCGAGTGCTGGGATTACAGGCGTGTGCCACTGCACCCAGCTCACCTTGCATTTCTTGAAGGCTTGTGGATTCTTGGAATGATACACAAGCAGGGGTTTGACTTTGAAGTCCCCACTTACATTAGCACAAAACAAGAGGTAACATGCTCTCTCATGGGCTTGTTATTGGGCATTGCATTCTCTTCTTCTGTAAGGTAGTTCTCTTTGGCAACTTTTTCAAAATAAAATCCCCATCTCACTGCAGTTAAAAACTTGCTCTGGCAGGTAATTCTCAGAAACTATGAGCTTCTGGAACTCAGCAGCTCCTGTCACAACTCTATGGAAGCCACTTCTCCTCTTAAAGTTAGCAACCCATCCCCTACTTGCCTTAGAACCCCCTTCATTTCCTATTGATGTACTTGGCAGTTTATTTACGAGATCAGCGTACAAGGCCTTTGCCTTCACACAGATAAAGTTCTTGGTCACAGTAAGGCAGCAGAGGAAAGAGTCTACCTCTGCAGGCAGCCTGACCTAGAATGAAGCAAAGCATCCCTAAACTTACCCTTGTATGGAAAAGCAAAGGATGGTCAACAGGTGCCTTGAAGTGACAAAAAATACAATAGGGCAATTGTAGGCACCTTCCACTGTTCTGAAAAATCACTGATTTCAATCAAATACTGTGCCTATGACTAAGCATTTGAGCACTGAAGCCAATCACCCACAATCCCGCAGCAGAAAAGAGAACCACTGGCTCCATGTGACATTCAGCATCACATACGACTCATATTGCAAGACATCATTTGTTTAACAAGTCGTAATATATTAAGGATGCTTGCTCACCTTGTGGAACACTCAGAACAAGTTAGTCACAATCCACAGTTTTGCTATATTGCATCTGAATACCTATCCAACACCCATGTGGAGATGTCAAACAGGCTTCAACTGTATGGCAGCTGAGGAACAGATCTAGGCTAAAGATATAAATTTGGGAATCCCAACTATACAGGGAGCATTTAAAGTCATAAATTAGATGTCCCAAGGGGAACAAAAAGGTACGAAGATTGCAAACTGACTGTTTAAAGGTTGATGAGACAATCAGCAAAGGAGACTGAGAAGAGGGCAGATGAGGCTGAGAGCCACAATTTCAAGTAGTAAAGAGTGAGTAACTGCGATGAGTACTGCTATGGCATGAAGACTAAAAGGCAATGGCCTTGATTAATTTATGACTGTAGAGTAGTAAAAGTGAAGCTTAACCAGTGTGGACTCAAGAGAGAAAAAACAGCAAGACTAAGCCCGAAGAGTCAGAGGTCTGGTGGATTGGCGTCATGAGAGCCATTTGGAAGCTGTAAACCAGGAGGACCTTGTGCCATACCTGGGGAGACTCCCTGGAAGCCATTCTTCCCCTGACAGCACAGGCTGCGGTGGAGGAGCGCGTGGAGCTCCGGAGAGGTCTGCACTGAGATTCCTGCTGCCTGTGATGATGGTTGGGGAGAGGACACTAACTTGTTATGGGGTCCCAATGCGATGGGACGCCGGAGAGAAAAAGCTACAAAGAATGGCTTTCACCCCAGATGGCTCACTTGAGATGTAAGAACTGCCTCCTCAGTATTCCATAGCTGTGACAAGGAGGAGGCCAAGGAGAGAAAACAAAGAGACTGAGAAATAGCAGCTGCTTTTGCTGCAGCACTAAGAGAAACAGACCCTAAGTCTGATTCTCGGGGCCCCAAGAAGAACTCGACAACTGCATTCATCTGCTACCACTGTTAAAAGCAGGCCACCTCAAGAGGAACTGCCCCAAGAGGCCCCCTGGGCCATGCCCTGAATGCATAGGTGACCACTGGAGATAGGTCTGCCCTCTGAAGAGGAGGCTCCAGAGCTCAGACCCATCTTACCAGGTAGTCTAACAGGAATGAGGGGGCCCGGGGCATACTCTGCCTTCTCCCTCTGGCCAGACTGTCATCTCCATGGAGGAGCCCTGGGTAATCATGACTATGGAGGAACAAGAAAATAGCCTGTTGCTAGACACAGGTGCAAGTCTCTTGGTCCTTCTTTTCAATCCTGGCCTTCCTTCCAGCCGTCACACCTCAATGACAGGAGTCACTGGTAGGAGGTAATATGCTATTTTTGACAACCCTTAGGCTGCAACTTGTTAGATCCTTCTTGCATATCTCTGTCTTCCTGAGAAACCACTTTGAAGATACCACCATGTATTATAGCAGCCATTGATATTTTCCTACTAATCTGTGCATAACTCTGTAATGTTTGTATTGCTTCTATCCTATTTCATAAATGGATCCATGTTTATTATTATGTGTTTCCTACAACAACCATTGAGAATTATTGAATGATTATTCACTAGATCACTCATGTATAGCTCTATTTATTTTCTTTAGAAGCCACTTTGAAGATACCAAAGTCTAGTACAACAACTATTGATAATCTCCTACCTCTTTTGTCTGTACCTCACTATTATTTGTCTATTTGTTTTCCTGAGAAACTATCTTATAGATAACAATATGTAAAACAATAACCACTGATAAGTTCCTACCACTTTGTCTGTAATTTGGTAAGCCCCCCCCTTATTACTGCTATCCTTCTTTTACTCTTTAAAATAAAAAAAGAAAAAAAATAAATACTGAAAAAAAGAGAGAACAAACAAGAAGAATGTAAAGATAGACAACACCTTCAAGTTTTGATGTAAAGGGAATGGCAGTAAGGGGATATATGGACTCAAGACTGGGTTCCTGACGATTAGGACATATGAGGCAGAAAACAGAGGGAGTAATTGTTGGAACTATGTCCTCATGTGGGCAAATGGGGATGAGTTATGGTGTATACAGGAAGAGGCTGTTTATATGCAAGAGCATGGGCCCGGCATCAATAATAACAGGAGTGAAAGCACAGCAAGACAGGGTTTCACATGTAGTTCAGGCCAGCCTTGAACTCACTATGTTGCCCAGGCTCGTCTTGAACTCACAGTGATCCTCCTGTCTCAGGCTCCTGAGTGCTGGGATTATAGGCATGCACCATCACACCCAATTCAACAAGTGGAGGTTAATACAGGCAGGACGGCAGATGTGGTAGGAGAAATGGGTGAGAGTTTTTTCTGATTTCCTTGCTTTTCTTAGTCAAACAGGAAGCAAAGTCAACGGCTAAGAGTGTGTGGTGTCGATGGGGCTTGGAGGCTTTGGAGAAAGAATATACAAGGCATGCATGACCCTTGCTATCCCAGAGTTTACAGCTAACTGTGGGACATGGGTATGTTTGAGCAAAATGACTTTGGAAAAGAAGAAACACAGGTGCCACAAAAAAGAAACCAGACTACCAAGACTTAATTATAGTTGAACAGCAGCACAGGGAATTTCTGCCAGAGAGGCATCACTTAAAGCAGATGTCAACAAATTTGTTTTTCTTTTTCTGTGAAGAGCCAAATAACATGTATTTTAGGCTTTGCAGATCATAAAGTTGCTAGCACAACTACTTAACTCTGTCCTTATACTTTGGAATCAGCCACAGATAGTATATAAATAAATAAGCATGACTGTGTCCCAATAAAACTTTAAAGCTATAGGTAGCAGATCAGACTTGGCCCATGGCCCACAGTTTGTTAAGCCCTGATTTCAACGGAGACTACACAGAATAGAGTGAAGAAGTAATGGCAAGAAAGAGAAAGCATTTCATATAGAGGGAAAAAATATCTAAAAGTCTAGTTTTTCATTACTTCTAATTCCCACTTTCATTGTGACCTACCCAAGGATGCTAGGTTAATTTCCTAAATGACTGCCTTGGTGTTACTTTCTTATCCAAGAATCTATAAGGAGGTGGGCATGGTGGTGCATGCCTGTAATTCCAGCACTTGGGAGGCTGAGGCAAGAGGATTACTGTGAGTTTCAGGTCAGCCTACCAAGTAAGTTCAAGGCCAGTCTGAACTACATAGCAAATCCTGTCTCAAAAAGAAAAAAAAAATCTGTAATGACTTCTTACAGTCTGCTCTGTCGGGTCTAAAGTCTACCACCTATTCTGACCATCTAATCTCACTTCAAATCACAAAAATCCACTGTAAGATTGGTTCACAAACTTTATTGCACATTGGTATTAACTAAGTGAAAGGTAATTGTGCTTTTAAAAACTCTGATGCCTGAGCCAAACTTTATACCCATAAATTGGAATCTCTAGGGGTAGAACATACATGGTAGCATTATTTTAAAGCTCCCCAAGTTATTCCAACCCACAATGAAGTCTGGGAACCAACGTAGTGTACCACGTATTCATATGCTCATTTTCATTCATATGGCCTTTACAACTTATGATGCCTCCTCTGCCAAAAACATTTACTCTGGATTTCTCCATTCACTTATCCTTCCAAAATATCACTTTTTTGTTAAAGCTTTCTGGATCATGCCAGTACACATGGAACCATTTGACATGTAATTTCTTTTGAAACACTCAGTTGGCACCTTCATTTATGCAATTATCTTCTTCCTCTTCAAAATCTTGTAATTATCTTTATTACTGGTTATTTTGAGAACACCTAATCTTCCTACCAGATGATAACATCGTCTTCAGCTAAGACAGTAGTTCTTCTGTGTCTCAAAACATTGAGTACATCTCAATTCGCAAATGGGATGATGACATTCAATAAATATTTTTTATCTTTCACTGCTTAATAAACAGCTACATGCAATAGTCTGAAAACTTCTTTTCATTCATTTATTTGTTTGAGACAAGGTTTTCCTCTTTTGCCCAGGGTAGTCTCCAACTTCCAGGCTCACGGGACCCTCTTGTCCCAGAGTGGCTGGGACTACAGGTGCATGCCAATGAACCTGGCTCTTCCTTTTACTTATTTATGTGGCTTTAAAAACAACTAAAAGATGAACCTCACAGAAATAATGTACAAAAGAAGCCAGATACAAGAGAATATTGAATGAGTCACTCCACGTATAGAAAGGTAAAATCCATGTTAGAAGCCAGGAGGCTTGTTCCCTTTGGGAAAGTAAAAATGGGCACTAATAGCCTGGAGGGGAGGATGATGCTTCTAGGGTGCTGGCCATGGCCGTGCCTGTTTCATAGGTGTTTTCACTGTGTGATAATCTCTTGAGCTGTACTACACCAATCTATGCACTGTTCCATAGGCATTTTATATTTAAAGAGCAATGTTTTCCATTTGGGACCCCTCTTGTCTCTCAGGAGCTATTCCTAGTCTCCATTCCCCATTTCTATTTCCCATTCCTTTTTGCCAATAAATTTTCCTACTCTTAACCTCCAAAAAAAAAAAAGGAGAAATGTTTTTGAAAAGCTAAGCATCACTAACAAAGTTTGCATAATCATTTCCTTTTCCACAACAACCAAGTTCTTAAACACTGCAAATTAAGGAGACAGAACATATTAAAAATAAAATAAAATGAACTATTTGTGAAATGATCTGAAAATGAGTATTAAAAAGAACCCCAAAGTTTCAAACCAGAGCTTGACAAAGGTGGTAAAGAATAGAATACATAGGACATAAACTTTAAAGAATTGTTATATTCTGTATTATTGTTAAAAAAAAAAAAGTACCTGTACATCTAGTCGCCATTCGAGGCTATGGTAGGTGGGAAGGTCAGGTGCCAGTTCATTTAGAATAGTTCTGATCTCCTTTCTGTTGTCCAGATAAAGCTGAAGCAATAATTTGTTTAATTCTTCAGAGAATCCCAAAACAAAAACAGAGTCTTGGAAATCCAGTTCAGATATCTAAAAGTACATTCATTTAACAGATCAAACCATATCTTTGTCTAGTAAATGCTAAAATGTTACACAAAAGATGTACATGATATCCTCTAATTTTGTCTCTAAAATTTCTTAAATTGCCTACCATTCCAAAACCTGACTTACTGATATACAAAAAATATTTTGTAAGTACGAAAGGAAAGAACTGCCATGCTCAGTTTTGCCTATTTTCCATCACGCCAGATACCGCTGATATGCAAAGAAATCATTTCATTCTTTCTTCTTTTAGTATACAAACACTATGCCTATGGTTCAACAACATACAGAATTATACAGAAATAAATTATTCTAATTTATACTTGCAAGAGGCATTCATATTAGCATATTACAGTCATTGTTTAGGTAGTCTTCACAATGGTAATTACACCGTTAACAACAATATTAAATATACAAGTGCCTGCCACCGTTATAATGTAGAGCACAATGAACTTTTTAAAAAAGGATCCAGATAATACAAAGCAGTTCTCAGAAGCCCTTACCATAAGCTTTGAGCTCTCAGTGAGGAGATAGGTTAAGCCCTCCACACCGTGCTGGACAGTGTCACTACTCACATTGAGTTTTCCTAAAAGAAGGAAAAACAGGCTGATTATTCCGGGATGTCCATCTTTTTATTCAAACGCCTATTAAAAATATTCTCAATTAGCCCACGTTTTCAAATACCGCAATACAAAAGGGGAGCCGCTGAGACCCTCCCGCGCCTTCCCCGCACTCCGCGCCGGACGCCCTCCGTAGCTCCGGCCGGGTAACCGCGGCCCAACGCGCACTGCGGGAGCCCACCCCTCCCGAGTACGCGCTCCTTCCGGCCCGCCGAAGAGGAGCTCCACACGGGCGGACTTACGCCCAGGTTCCCCTCCTCTGGGGGGAACAACCGCACAGCGGTGCGGACGGCCAATATTAACCAGCCACCCGCACGTTCACGCGGACGCACCCCCGACCCGGGCTCCGCGGCGCAGGTCTGCCCCACCCACACGGCTGAGGCGGGGGCATGCGCACTGCAAGGGAAGAAACCGCTCATGGCCTCTCCGCGTCCCAGCTACTCAGGGGACAGGCCGGCGCGGCGCCCGGCCGAGGGGCTCCGACGGCTTTACTCTACCGCCCCGCGAGCGACACACTGCGACGCGGGAGGTCCCTCCTCACGCGACCCCGAGCGGCGCGCCCTTCCGCGCAGCCCGCAGCGCCCGGCGCCCGCTCTCCTTACTGGCGGCGCCGTCGTAGATCTTCGGGTTCGACCCCCGCCTCAGGGACTCCACCGCGATCCGCCCGAACTCCGCGACCACTGCAAGGAAGTCAGAGGCCCTGAGCGCCGCGCGCCCTCGCGGCGTCTTCCCCGCCCGCAGAACGCGGTCCCTGCGCTCTCACCCGCGCCGTCCACTCGCGGCAGGAAAGCCAGGTGCTCCTTGTGCTCCTCCGACAAGTCCAGCAGCATCTTCTCCGCCCGGCGAATCTCACCCGCGGCGCCGGCCCCGTCCCCGCGCCCGCCACTTCCGGCGCTCGCGTCCAGCGCGTAGAGGCTCGGGCGCCGCAGGCCCCCACGCTTTGGGTTCCGGCTCTAGCGGTCTCCCCAGCGGAGGCGCCGAGCGGGAGGGCCGCTTGGGGTAGAGCGCAGGCTGCTGTAGGAGCCGGAGCTTCTTCCCATTCATACTCTTCCCGCAAACGTGTCGTGAGTGCACGGTGCTAGCCTTTGAGGGAAGAGGAAAGGTGTTTAAAATCTGACATGGCTCCTCATGGAACTTTCATGTATATGTGCTGCCGAAGCGAGCACTCATGCAACGTTCATGGATAATAGCGAAACAATTTAATACTGGTTAAGTGCTGTGTCAGGAAGGCTGTTAATGTGGCCGGGCGCGGTGGTGCACACCCTTAATCCCAGCCCTCAGAAGGCTGAGGCAGGAAGAGCATTGCAAGTTCCGGGCTAGCTTGCACTGCATAGCAAAACTCTGTCTCAAAAAGACAAATAAAAGTTGTTAATGTTTATTAATTAATTCATTTTTCAGTTTATAAGAAACTTATGTGGTAGGTTCATTACTATTTCCACTACAGATAAACAGAGATAACATTATTAGCTTGCGCAGAGCTCTTCTGTATGTTAGTATATCTCATTTAATACTCTCAATACGAATGTCCTCCATTTTACAAGTTAAGAAACAAAGCTCTAAAAGTTATGTGACAATACCGCTGATAGCTGCAAGGAGATGATAGATCTCTTGCCCACCTGCTCCAAAGGGCCATCCATCTACACACCAGGCTGAAAACTGAGGGCATTTGAAAATTTTTTCCAGGTACTGGTGATTGAACCCAAGGTCTTGGCACTGAGTAACATGCCCAGTCCATTTTTTATTTTGAGACAGGGTTTCATTATAGTCACTATTGCCCAGGCTGGGCTTGCACTTAAAATATTCCTACATCAGCCTACCAGAGAGCTAAGATTAGACCCATGCCACTATGCCTGGCAAAACTGAAGGTTTGTAACAAGTTTTCTGAGGTGCTGGCGATCCACCTAGGGCTTTATGTATGTTAAATACACACTCCGCTATTGACCAACATCCCCAGCCCCTGTAACAAGTTTTATGAATGATTCTAAATTAGGATAAATATGATGATGATGATGAAAATAACTAAAGCTTGTAGAATTCAGAACAATGTCATTTTTATGTTTTGAAGATGTATGAGAACTTGGCCTCTTTTCCAACTCTCTTCTCACCTGTTTGGTTCAAATATGAGAGAGGATAGGAACTGGTAGGAATATGACTCTCCAAATCTCTCTTCTTAGTGTCGGGGACAAGGGAGAAATAAGAGGGGAGAAGGAGACAGAAACAGAGGCAGACTTCACATCTGTCTTCTGTGTAGGGATGTGGGGATATTCCCTGGGATTCTCTGTCCTAGGCGAACACTCTGTTACTGAGCTACCTGCCCATCAAGAGACAGCTCAGGTAGAAGTGGAACTGGGAGTTTCCCGGCTCCTCTCTCTCTGCCTTATCCTTTACATCTGACTGAAATGCTTTCCTCCCCTTGGGCACAAAAAGTTCTTGAACTGATCATCTAGGTGTCACATCTTTGATGCAGAGAGCAGTTTCTGCTTAGACTGTAAATTGTCAATCAACAAATAGTGGCATCAGTTTCTAGAGATGCTTTTATTCATACATACTTTATTAAGAAAGTGTCTGTTGAAAAATAATTTTCAGAAAAGTCACTATCCTTCTATGTATATATAATGAACACATACCAAACTTTATTGAACTCATTCATGAATGAAGAAATTAGTGAAAACACACTATGAACCAATTTCACCTGATGCAGAAGAAACATTCAAGAATGCTGACGGCCCAGCATGGTGTGGTGGTGCACGCCTGTGATCCTAGCACTTGGGAGGCTGAGGCAGGAGGATCACTGTGAGTTTGAGGCCAGCCTGGGCTACGTAGTGAGTTCAAGGCCAGTCTAAACTGCTTAGCAAGACCCTGTCTCAAAAAAAGAAAAGAAAAAAGAGGGGGCTGGGGATTTAGCTCAGCAGCAAAGCCCCTGCCTGGCAAGCGCAAGGTCATGAGTTCAATTCTCGGTACGGGAAAAAAAGAACAAAAAAAAAAAAAAAGAAAAAAGAAAAAAGAATGTTGAAGTGACCTAACAGATACAATGTTATACCACTTTGGAAGTTCTCCTCTGTAATCTCTGTAATCCCAGGGACTCCAGAGGGGACAAGGGACATGAAAGTGAGAATAAGAAATAGCAGAGTGACAGCCAGGTGTGTTGGCACACATCTGTAGTCTCAAGGCTCTGGGAGCCTAAATGAGGAGGATCACAAGCTGATGCCCAGCCAGGGCAATTTATCGACTTAGTGAGACTCTGTCTGAAAATAAAAAATAAACAGAGGGCTGGTGATGTAGCTCAGTGTGAAGGCCTAGGGTCAGTTCTCAATGAAAGCAACAGGGATGCTAGAGGGAGGGAGGGATAAAGAAAAGAAAAAGAGAAGGGAATGGGCTGTCCAGAAAATGTGGTCAAGAAACTGAGTTACCCTCAGGGAAGATCAGCCTGATGTTTGTTAAACGCTATGTTTAAACCATTTAAAAATACTCCAAGATAATTTGCATCGTGGTGAAAGTGACCATTCTATAAAGTGGTTTTCAAAGGTTATGTTGATCAAAGGTTATTTACTTGTTTGGAGAAGTTATCTGAATGAAAATAAAGAGTCTCCAGACCCGGCTGTGACAGTTACGACCCGCATGACTCTAACAAGCTGCTTGGATATGTTTTAGCTTCTTCATCTCTAAGGTGTTATAAAGGTTGCCTGCTTGTGCTGTGCAGGATTGTGATGAATACATTAAAATAAATTATAGTCAAATGAATATATTCATGTAAAGAAATAGATTTTAATGATTCAATGAGAAAATACATTAGAATTAGTCAATTTAAAGATTTGGAAACTGAAGCATTTTATAGGGGCATATTTTTCTTTCTGTACTTGGGGACTGAATCCAGAGATACTTTGCCATTAAGGTACATCCCCAAGCTTTTTCTTTTTCTTTTTCTTTTTTTTTTTTTTTTTTTTTTTTGTCTTTTTGAGATAGGGTCTCACTATGCAGTTCAGGCTGACCTTGAGCTCACTTTATAGCCCATGCTGGTCTCAAACTCAGAACGATCCTCCTGCCTCAGCCTCCTGAGTGCTGGGATTACAGATGTGTACCACCATGCCCAGCTAGGGGCAGACTTGAAATGCAAATAATTGAGAGTTCCATGGTGATCATCCCAGAATCCATTCATTTAATTCAAATGTTTATTGAGCAGTTCCTTAAAGGTTCAAGCACGTATTCTGCCTTGGCAATACGGAGGTCAATAAAACAGTATCCTTGACCTCTAGGAAGTGACGGCAAAGTGGAGAAGACAGACAGTAAAGCAGCTTCAGTGTAACGTGATAAGAGGAAATACAGGAGGACCAGAACGTATGTAAACATAGAGAGGGAAACAGAGAAAGTGGAAGTCAACTCTAATTTCATAAGATTCAGACTCAGAATGAATATCCTAGGTTATTCTGCACAAGTTAATTATGGTCTCTTACAATTCTGTAACATTACCTGTGTACGTTCTCCATGTCACTTTATGCAGTCTTATGCTCAGGGCCAAGGCGGAGAAAGAATAAATACCCAATGCTTTCTCAGTTGATCCTGGCAGAGAGCTCGCCTTAGCCGTCGTCTTCTCTCAGTTTCACCCCACTCATCGGCCTCCCTCCAGCTTGTCCTCTTCCCTTCCCCCGTGCCTTCCCATGCTCCCTTCCGTTTCTTGGGGATGACGGCTCTAGGGTCTATGCGTGGGGCTTCTCCTTGGCTGTGTTTGAATGGTGCATAACACACTCTCGTCCCTGCGAAGAGCTACACTTCGACGCAGTGTGCTGTTGAGGGGACACACACACGAGGGCAGTGCTCGCTCACACGAGCTGCTCTCTCATGAGTCTGAGGCTGGCACCAAATGCATTGATCAGCTCATGATTTTTTTTTCATTCTTTCAGTTCACTTTTTAAAAATCGTGTTATAAATGCGTATTATAGTCCTTGTTGAATTTTCTCAATTTGAGTATAGCTATTAATCCAGATTAAGAACTACCCCTGCCCCACCCTGCCCATCTGCTGCTCCTCTTATTTTCTTTCCAGTGAAGTTCGCACCTTACTGCAACATCTCTTTAGCACCATCTTTGTGTTTTCTTTTGTATTAGCTTTTGCTGTTCTCCAATCACCTGTCTAGCTAGAAACTCAGAAGTGTCTTCAAAAGTGACCTTTACATCTTAGGTGTCCTCGACTGTTGTACCAGAATCTATCTTCAAGTCTTCCTAACAAATAGCATCGAAAACATATACTATATAGAAAAATTTAATAGATTTTAAGATCTCTACATTTATAAGACACCACTGAGCAAAATCAAAGAGGACTTAAATAAATGGGATGAGTTTCCCATCACTGTAACAAGTACATGAGGTAATCAACTTCTACAGAGAAAAGGTTCATTTTGGCCGACAAGCTGTGGTCCACTGACCCTGGTGCTTGCAGGCCTGCGGTAAAGGGATGCATCGTGGCGGGGTGTGTGTGATGGAGCAGAACCACTCACCTGATGACCAAGAAGCAAAAAAGAGAAGAAGGAAGTGGCTGGGACTGCAGTACCTGCCTGCAGGGCATCCCCCCCTCCACTGCACCTGAGTACTTCCCAGTAGGTGCCCTCTCTTCAAGATTGTCCTGTCTCCCAGTTGTGCCCAGTCGTCATCCCAACAACTTTTAAAATAGAGAATGGCAAGCACAGTCAAAGCAAAGTCAGAAAAGAACAGTCAGACCATTCATGCTACCTGATTTCCAGACTAAGCAGGCTACAATACCGAGGGCGCTGCGGTACTGGTAAAGGACAAGCACAGAGGTCCGGGGCACAGCATAAAGTCTGCAAATAAGTCCACAGGTATGTTGGCAATTGGTTTTCAACAGAAGAGCCAAAGTAATCCAGTGGGAGAAAGAAAAACATTTTCAACAATGGGTGTTATACTGATTAGGTAAATAATGGAAGAAACGAGTTCTGTTCCTTATTGCTTAACACACAGAGTTTGAGATACACTATGAACCTAATACAAAAGCTAAAACTATACAACTACTAGAAGAAGTCATAAGGAATATCTTCTTGAATTTGGTGTAGGCAAAGAATTCTTAGAGAGGAAATAAGAAAAACATTATATTTTATCAAAGTTAAAAACTTTTGAGATGAGAAGATGCATGTAAGGGAGGGAGCCTGGCAATGGGGATAGTAAGTGGTTTGGACCCTCTGGGCCACCATCATTTCCAGAAAGGGTTTGATGGCAGGAACCTGTGGAGCAGCTGTTCACTGGCTTCTTTGGCTGATGGTATGTTTTTTGTTTTTATTTTATTTTGACTTGAGTTTTTTTGAGACAGGGTCTGGCTATGTAGTTTGGGCTGGCCCTAAAGTCACTATGTAGAGCAGGCTAACCTTGAACTCACGGTGATGCTCCTGCCTCAGCCTCTCAAGTGGCATGCACCACCATGCCCAGCTGGTTGATGGCATGTGAATGTACATGGGCCAGCAGCAGCAAGTGCATCTGATCCAGAGCAGTCCATTCTAGAAATCAGACCATTTCTACCATGGACCAGTGTGTTACCAAGTACAATAATCCCTCCTTGACCCTGGGTAGCAAGAATGGAGCCTGGGACTCCACAGAAAGTCACACAGCAGGAAAGGGGCAGCCTGCTGTGAGGCACAGGTGCCACTCTGAGGCAAGTAGGTGGGGATGTCCAGGTCGATGGGACCAGGAAAGCAGAGGTTGCCACTGAGGCCTGTCAGCTGCCAACATTGTTGGGAGATGCCGGACTGGGGGCCAAGTCTAATGGTACAGAGTCTTCCTCGTAGAACAGTTCCTCCAGCTGTTCAGGTGCTGCAACGTTGAGCAGGAGAAGCAATTTTGGAGGAAGGCGTGGTACTTCTGCAATACCCTATGCCAACTCCACGGAATTTCAAGTACTGCCCTTGGCTTCAAGGTTCCAGGCTGCTACCACGTGCAGATTCACTAGGGAGAAGTTTGTTTTTTGTTTTTTGTTTTTTGTTTTTTGTACCTGAAATTGAACTCAGGACCTTGTGCTTGCCAGGCAGGCGCTTATGCCACTGAGCCCCTAGGAAGGAGCCCCTAGGAAGGAGCTTTGCAATGGCTGCAAAGCATGAAGTGCAGACAGTATTGGCAGGCTTTGTGCAGGTCCTTAGCCTCTCGACGGGAACCACACAAGACACTACCCTAGAGATCTCCCCTGGTTTATATTCATTGTGACCTGTACTCTGAAGAAGGGCAGCAGTTACTGCATCAGGAAATAGTCATTACCCCGTGAAACTAGTCTTTACCTGGAACAGTCCTGCTGCACGGGACCAGTGGCTAACCTCGACAGAAGACCCCTTGGAGATCACAACGTCCCCGGGATTCTTAGAACGTGGTCTTTAACTTTGCTCAGGAGACTGGCCTCAACACAGCAACTACCATGACAACAAGGCCCGACCCAGTCTCTTCCATACCTTTGTGAAAGGGGAAATTGAATGGAGGAAAAGAGGGGAAAGGAGCCTTTCCCTCAGCTCAGGACCCGAGGGCTTGTGTCCCAGTGAGCAGACCTAGTGACCGTCCCAGGAGCAGCAGGAAGGATTTCCCTTCCACCCTGCAGCCAGCCACTTACTAAAGATCCAAATGTTTTCTACTTGACTCCTTTCCCTGCCTTGTATCTGAAAAGACTCTAAAATCCTGGATCATGTTTTAAGCATTCTCTTCATTTCTTAGTTATTTTGGTTGTGTCTGTTTGGATGGGTTGCCCTCAAAATATTTTAACCTGGCTGTGTGTTGTATGTTCATTTTCTTTTAAACCTTCAGATAGAATGCATCTGCCATTTCTTACACAAATTTAGATTTGAGGGTGGGGTATAGGGCTCCGTAGGGAGAATGGAACTGTTAGGTTGAATTAACGTTACCGAATGATACAGTGCCAGATCTCAGGTTTACACATTATTTTTTCAGAGCAGGTCTGTACTGTGTGTTTACAGGAGTGAATTTAGGTTGTAATGATTACTTTTAAAGATTTCCACAGATTTGAATAGTTGCATTAACCATTAACCATTAACCAGACTGTATTAACTCCCAGACAGTTTAGAGCTCTTGGATAGCCAAGGCCCGTCAAGAGCATTTACAATCTGGTGAAGGCCCCCCTTTTAAGACAATTTTCTCAAAACCTTTATTTCCCATTACTTCTTGTTCATTCTGTCCTTGACCTACTGTATTTCATGTTGAGTTTACCTGTCAACATGCTGCACCTGTCAAGTGAGTTTTATTTTTATTTATTTATTTAGAACAGACTGTACTGAGATCCACTTATGCATTGAATTCAGAGAAATCAGTGCTACCTCAGTTTTTTTGGAAGTAGACTTCTTTGATCATTTTCCTTCTTTGATGGAGACTCAATTTTCACTTTTTAAGTGATTTTCCATGTGGCTTGGAGCCAAAATTTCTGCTCCTGATGGTTGGAAAACTGTGACTGATGGCCAGCTGACTTAAAGAAAAAGTGTGGTATGGGAAACCACTTAAACTTAAAAATTTTTTGTTCTTTGAGTCTGTCTTTAAGACACCAGCTTGTGTGTCTGTAAAATACGGAAACCTGGGGCTGACCTGTATTCTGCCCAACAAATATGGAAGGAATTTAATAATTAAATGTGTGCTTTTTTCTTCATGCTGTACCCATGCTGTCACTTAACCCCCCAGAAGTTATTTATTATCTTTTTGCTTATGTCAGGCTCATTTTGGGTGAAGATACATGTATTTTTTTTTTTACTCACATAAACACACATAGACATAAAGTAAAAAATTTTATTTATCAAAAGATTCTACTAGTAAGTGAAAACATTAGCTGGAGACTGGGAAAATATATGTACGATGCAATTATCTTATGGTGAATTTGTATCATGAACACATACAAATCTCCAAAACTCCCCAATAATTAAAATACTTCAGTTTTTAAAATAGGCAAAACTGGGAGCTGAGCTGCACCTCAGACAGCTTCAGAAACTCCGGTGAGCTGCTGCCACCCCCACACATGAGCTTGGGACCAGGCAGAAACCTGGACAGCTTTAGGGGCCTGGGGTACACTCCCCACCCGTCCTCTTCTCCCCCACCCCCTATTGGAGCTGAGCTGCACCCCAGAAAGCTTCAAGAACTCCAATGAGCCAGCCCCACCTCTGCCCCACTCAGCTTGGGAGCCAAGGGGAGCCCAAGACAACCTCAAGGGCCTTGGGTGCTCCTCCCTGCCCCCACCCCACACCCTCAGGGGAGCTAAGTTGGAACTCAGACAGCTTCAGGGGACTCAGTGACTGTGCACTTACCCCCTACACTGGTGTGGGAACCAGGCAGGGCAGTGACAGTGTATGGAGACACAGAGCCCACGACCCACTCACTACTACACCCCAGTGGAAACAGGGCTGACACCTTGACAGCTTTGGGAACCCCTGAGTGGGAGCCAAGCTGAGCCACAGACAGCTGTGGGAGCATTGGGGATCGCACCTCGCCCGCACACACACACATCATTGAAAGAGTCACACCAAGCACCGGGGAGCTTTGGGTCCTTGCCCTGCTACTCTGACATCATCCTGGGAGTGAGGCTGAGCTCCAGGGAACCTCTGCATCTCTGAAAATGACAAAATGAAGGAGCAAAATGCAATCCCAGACCTCTACCCCACCTGTAACAAGTCCACGAGATATCGACACAGACGAGCTTGGAAGTCAAACACCTGAAATTTCTAAAATGATAGCAGCTGAAGTAAAGAAACAAGTCCATCAGTCCATAGAAGACATCAGGTCAGAAATAATCTCTGAAGTAAAAAAGAAATGACAACAATAATGAAAGAATTGCTTAGCACATCTAAAGAAGACATAGAAAAAAAATAGAGGAGCATAGTAAGTTAATGGAAAACTTGAATGAATGGTATAGGAAAGAACTGGAATCCATAAAACAGATTCAAACACATATCCAGGAAATTAAAACTTCCATTGAAAGCTGGCAAAATTGCTTGAATGAAGCTGAACATAGACTTTCAGACCCTGAAGACAGCATTGCTGTGAATGACCATGAAACGAAAGATCTCTTAAAAATAACAAGAAACCAAGAAATAACAATTCAGGGAAGGAAGGCCCCCATCACACGGGAAGCCACGGGGTGGGGAGCGCTGGTCTTCGGGCTGGCTCCCTGCCTTGTACGCACCCGGAAGGAGGGCCCCCAGCACATGGGAAGCCACACAGCAGTGAGCGCTGTTGCGCGCCGGCCCTCAGGCCGGCTGCTGCCGCTCAATTGGGAACAACCATGACACAGAGAAACAATGACACAATTGGCCCACAATGCACTGGCTGCAGATGCCCACCCACAGACGTGTGTGAATCATTCAAACATGGAGAAACCCCTGGGAATACATGCCATACAATGGGTCACTCTTGCTCCTGCCATTGAGAACCAGAAAGGTCCAGAGTCAGCAGAGGAGCAGCTGCTGAACAAGGACTCGGAGAACATGAGAATGCAGACTAAGCCTGAGGAGTCAGAGGTCCTGTGGACTGGGGTCATGAGAGCCGATCGGAAGCTGTAAACCAGGAGGACCTTGCACAATACCTGCAGACACTCCCGGGAAGCCATTCTTCCCCTGACAGTACCCGACTATGGTGGAGCTCCAGAGAGGTCTGCAGCAAGATTCTTGCTGCCTGTGCTGACAGCTGGGGAGAGGACACTAACTGGTTGTGG
>NW_004955448.1:980340-1009453 GCF_000276665.1 Chinchilla lanigera
TTTCCTGAGAAACCACTTTGAGAATGCCAACATGTATTGAAGCAGCCATTGATGATTTCCTACCAATCTGTCCATAACTCTGTAATGTTTGTATTGTTCCTATGTTATTTCATAAATGGGTGTATGTTTGTTACTATGTATTTTCAACAACAACCATTGAGGATAGTCAATGATTATTTGATTGATCACTCATATATAGCTCTATTTGTTTTCCCTAGAGACCACTTTGGAGAATCCAAGCTATAGTATAACAACCATTGATAATTTCCTGCCATTTTTGTCTGTAACTCACTATTATTTGTCTATTTGTTTTCCTGAGAAACTATCTTGAAGATACCAATCGGTAAAATAACAACCATGGATAATGTCCTACCACTTTGTCTGTAATTCGGTGAATCCCCCTATTTCTATGTTGTCCTTCTTTTACTATTTAAAATTAAAAAAAGAGGAATAAGGATAGGAAAAGAAGAGGTGAAATTATCATTATCCACAGATGACATGATACTCTACATAGAAGACCCCCAAAACTCCACCAAAAGGCTTATAGATTTAATAACTAAATTCAGTAGCATAGCTGGATACAAAGTCAACACTCAAAAATCAATAGCATTCCTATATACAAACAGCAAGCAGAATGAGAGAGAAATTAGTGAAACCACACATTTCAAAATAGCATCAAAAGCTGGGTGTGGTGGCCCATACCTGTAACCCCAGAACTTGGGAGGCTGAGGCAGGAGGATCACTGCAAGTTCGAGAACAGCCTGGGCTACAAAGAGAGCTCAAGCCCAGCTGCATAGTGAGACCCTGTCTCAAAAAGACCAAAAACAACAAGAAAAACCAAAATAGCATCAAAAAAAATGAAATACCTAGGAATCAATCTAACAAAAGAAGTAAAAGATCTATACAGTTAAAAATATAGTACTCTGAAAAAAGAGATTGAAGATTTGAGAAAATGGAAAGATGTTCCTTGCTCATGGGTAGGAAAAACCAACATTGTGAAAATGGCCATACTCCCAAAATTGTTGTACAGATTCATTGTGATCCCAATTAAAATACCATTAGTATACCTCACAGATCTAGAGAAAACATTCCTAAAATTCATGTGGAACTCGAAGAGGCCTAGGATAGCAAAAGCAATCCTGGGAAACAAAGGAAAGGCAGGAGGCATGGCAATCCCCAACCTGAAATTATACAACAAAGCTACTGTGATAAAATCAGCATGGTATTGGCAAAAAAAAAAAAAAAAACCAGACCTGAAGATCAATGGAATAAGTTACAAGATGCAGAAACAGCTACAAACACACTCAGCCACCTTATTTTTGTCAAAGGGGCCAAACATGTTCACTGGAAGAAAGATAGCCTCTGTAACAAACGGTGCTGGAAAAATTGACTTTCCGCATGCTGAAGACTAATACTAGACCATGTCTATCACCATGCATTAAACTAAAGTCAAAATGGATCAAAGGTCTAAATATCAAAACAGAAACACTAAATCTACTGGAAGAGAAAGTAGGTAAAACTCTCAAAGACATAGGAGTAGGCAGAGAGTTCATGAACAGAAACCAAACTGGATGGGAAATACTTCAAAGAATCAACAATTAAGATCTCATCTTATTGAAAAGTTTCTGCACATCAAAAGAAATCACCAACAGAGGAAAAAGAAAACCCACGAATTGGGAAAAAATTTGATCCAACTGCCCCTCAAACAAAGGACTCCTATCTAGAACATACAAAGAATTTTTAAAAATCAGGCCACAAAAATTCAATGATTCAATCCAAAAATGGGCATCTGGGATGAACACACACTTCTCAGAGGAATAAATACTAATGGTAAATAAATATATGAAAAAATGTTCAACATCATTAGTCATTAGAGAAATGCAAATTAAAAGAATACTGAGATTTCATCACACCCCACAAAGAATGGCTATCATTAAGAAATTAACCAATAACAAATGCTGGAGGGGCTGTGGGGAGAAGGGAACCCTTCTCCACTGCTAATGGGAGTGTTGATTGGTGAAACCACTGTGGAAATCAGTCTGTAGATTCCTCAAAAAACTAGGATTAGAAGTACCACTTAAACCAGCCATTCCCCTTCTGGGTATATTTCCAGAAGAATTAAAAACATCATGACACAGTGATATATGTGCACGCATGTTTATAGCAGTGCAATTTGTCACAGCTAAATCTTGGCAACAACCCAAATGCCCATCCGCTGTGGAATGGATAAAAAAGTTGTGGTATTTCTATACAATGGAGTATTACTCAGCTACAAAAAATGATAAACTCAAGTCTTTTATAGGTAAATAGATGCAACTAGAGATCATACTCATAAGTGAAATAAATCGGGCCCACATGTGTAAACAGCATATTGTCTCCCTGGTGTAAGAACATGAAAGAGTAAATAAAACCCAAAATGTACAATAGATAATAAGAAAGGGATAGAAATTGCTCAAAGGAAGGAACAGCTAGGATAAGGGAAAGAAGAAAAAGAAAGTATCAAGGCATTTTATATATTATGGATCAATGGCATAACTGTACTGTTGGTGTCTGATGGTTTGTTGAGGGAAACAGTTAATGTTTAAAAGTTGTTTTTTAAAAAAAGAAGTTAAAATTAGATGTAATCTCCATTAGTACCATGAGGCATAGCTGTTTCCTTACTGTTCTAATCCAAGCTGCTGGCACAATGTAGGCATTCAAGAAATATTTGTGGAAAGAATACATCTGAACCTCATAGTACTATTTTCATTTTTAAGTAATAGTATCTGTCATATACTAGAGGAAGAGGTAGAGAGAAAGAAAGACAGAGACAGAGAGCTATAATTCTGCTCAACATACAGAATGCATACTTTTGGGCTTCACATTATAAAATAAATATTTTTCAATTTTTATCATTTTGATTATGATTTTATAATTATGATCATTAATGGCTGCATGAAATTCCATCATGCTAGTTATTATAATTCATTGAACATTTAGGTTGTTTTCCAAGTATTCTTGCTACTGCATCTACCGTGAACATCATTGCAACTACAATTCCTTACTGTTTTCTGAAATTCTTTGAGAAGTGAAATTATAGAACAAATTAAATATATATTTTTATGGCTACCTGTTTTATTTTATTTTATTTTATTTTATTTTTGTTTGTTTGTTTTTTTCTGGTACCAGGAATCGAACTCATGACTCTGTGCTTGCCAGGCAGGCACTGTGCCACTGAGCTAAATCCCCAGCCCCTACCTGTTTTATATTATCAAAATGTTCTCCAAATTGTATCTCTTACAACATTTATAAGAGATGACAGTGAATGACATTACCCCCAAGCATTCAAAGCAGCTTTATTTTACATCTTGGTTGTTGAGAAAGGACATCACTAATATGCTTATTTACTGGCATTTTCTCTAATATAAACTTTCTATTATTTGGGTCATTTCCATTTTCATAAAAAATTTTCTAAAAAATTCAAATAAACTTTTAAAATATGACAGACAATATTTTAAAATCATGTTAGAGATATGTATTTTGCCCTTCTATTGTGTTTCAGTGTTAGTTTTCTTTGTGCTAATTCTATAGAAATTGTACATATGAATCAGAAAGTCTTTTCCTTTGTGTTTCCTTCATAACTCTGACCTAATCTATGAAATATTTTATTATTTGCTAGTTTAATTTTTTAGAATTCTTCACTGATCAAATATCTAAAAGATGGTCCCTAAGCAAAATGTTGCAGGTGTCATTTAGTGATTTATGAAGATCTACCTCAAAAAGAGCTGGGACTGTGCCCAGCATTGTTTGTTTCTAATGCACACAGTTTTTTTACAATTAAAAATGAAAATATAAAATTTTTAAAAATAAAATAAAATAGGCAAAACTTTGTACTTCACAAAAGGCGATACATAAGTGGACCGCAACCTGGTGAAAGTTCATTATCACAGCTGTCAAAGAAATGCAAATTAAAACCACAATGATATGCAACAGCAGTGGTGGTGAACCTAGGCACACATGCCACAGCGAGCTGTTTGTATCATTGAAAGCTCTAAAACATTCACCATCACTGAACTATGATGATTAAAAATTTAAAAAACACTGAAGTAAAAGTTAGTGAAGCATATAAGGTGGCCAGAACTTTTTTCCCCCTTTAGTTCTGGGGATCAAACCTAGGGCCTCATGTATGTTAAGCAAGTGCTCTACTACTAAGGTAAATCCTCAGCCCTTTTGAATATTACTAATGGAAGTGTAAAATGATAAAATCTCTTTGGATGATGATTAAGTAGATTCTCATTATGTTAAATGTACAACCCTATCACCCAAAAGTTCCATTCCTAGGTATTTGAACAAAGTTAATGAAAATGTATCCAGAGAAATAATTTTAAATAATTTTAATGTTTGCAAAAGCTTTATTTATATTATGTCAAAATAGGAACAATCTAAATGTCCATATAGTTCATAGATAAATTATGGTTATTCATACAATAGAATTTGATTCAGTAATAAGAAAGTACTACTGACATGCAACAATGTAAATGCTGCAAAACATCAAGAATACCAAAATAGCCCGGGCCCACGTTTGTAATCCCAGCACTCGGGAGGTTGAGGCAGGAGGACCGTTGTGAGTTTGAGACCAGCCTGAGCTACAAAGTGAGCTCAAGGTCAGCCTGAGTGGCATAGCAAGACCCTGTCTCAAAAAGACAAAAAAAAAAAAAAAAAAAAAAAACCAAAATAGTCTAGATACAGTTGTGAACAAGTGACTTTCAAATCTTATCTGTAGTGACAGAATCAGAATAACATTTCCCTATAGGTGTTGGGATTTTTTTTTTAATTTTAAAGAGTAAAAGAAGGATAACATAATAATAGGGGGGGCTTACCAAATTACAGACAAAGTGGTAGGAAATTATTAATGGTTATTGTTTTACATATTGTTATCTACAAAATAGTTTCTCAGGAAAACAAATAGACAAATAATAATGAGTTAAAGACAAAAGAGGTAGGAGACTATCAATAGTTGTTGTACTATACTTTGGTATCTTCAAAGTGGCTTCTAAAGAAAATAAATAGAGCTATACATGAGTGACCTATTGAATAATCATTAACTATTCTCAATGGTTGTTGTAGGAAACACATAATAATAAACATACATCCATTTACAAAATAGGATAGGAACATTACAAACATTAGAGAGTTATAGATAGATTAGTAGGAAAATGTCAATGGCTGCTATAATACATGGTGGTATCTTCAAAGTGGTTTCTCAGGAAGACAGAGATATGCAAGAAGGATCTAATAAGTAGTTACAGCCTAAGGGTTGTCAAAAATAGCATATTACCTCCTCACCAGTGACTCCTGTCACTGAGGTGTGACGGCTGGAAGGAAGGCCAGGATTGAAAAGAAGGACCGAGAGACTTGCACCTGTGTCTAGCAACAGGCTATTTTCTTGTTCCTCCATAGTCATGTTTACCCACGGCTCCTCCATGGAGATGACAGTCTGGCCAGAGGAAGAAGGTAGAGTATGCCCCGGGCCCCCTCATTCCTGTTGGACTAACTGGTAGGGTGGGTCTGAGCTCTGGGGCCTCCATTTCAGAGGGCAGACCAATCTCCAGTGGTCACCTTTGCATTCAGGGCATGGCCCATGGGACCTCTTAGGACAGTTCCTCTTGAAGTGGCCTGGCTTTTAACAGTGGTAGCAGATGAATGCAGTAGTCGAGTTCTTCTTGCGGCCCTGGGAATCAGACTTGGGATCTGTTTCTCTTAGTGCTGCAGCAAAAGAAGGTACTTTTTCTCAGTCTCTTTGTTTTCTCTCCTTGGCCTCCTCCTCCTCATGGCTATAGAATACTGAGGAGGCAATTCTTACTAACATCTCAAGCGAGCCATCAGGGGCAAAAGCCATTCTTTGTAGCTTTTTCTCTCCAGCCTCCCATCGTGTTGGGAGGTGTTGGGATTGATTTAGGAGCTTGAAGAAATTTTCTGGGATAGCCAAAGAATTATAATCTTATTTTAGGTGTTATTTATACTAATATATGTTTGTTAAACTCAGTGAATATTACATTTAGGGTCTATGGAATTGATTGTATGGAAACTTTACCTCAATTTAAAAAATAGAAAGCCATGTTTCAGCAGGAATTAAAAATATATTGAGACAAGCATAATGTGGACAGCATTTGTAATTCTTGGAATTTTCTTACATAGAATTTTAAGTATTTATTTTTTCATTGCATTCTACAGTTATATGACTTAGAAAACCCAAAATCATTAAAGCAAATCTAGAAAAACAAAGGAAGAAACAATGATTCCTTCATCCTTGGTTCTCATCCTCTATCCTAGCCTGTAGTCGGCTATGATCCTCAGTTTCTTGTGAATTTTTCTCAGACTATATTTTTTTAAAAAGCCCTACATTTTCACTGGGGATGATGCATCCAAGAAAACACGATGTTAAGCATTAAATATCCTGTTGAAGTCGTAGCACTAGAACTGCAAGCATTAGAGCTGATGGCATTAGAAATATTAACATTAAAACTGGACATTATTTGAACAGGTCTTTGTACAGAATAAAGTTATCATGACTTTTCAAAGCACAATTTCCGGAGGGTTTTCACATCTCGTCAGACCCCCCTGGGTAGTCAGGTTAGAAACGCTCCTTCTGGCAAGGGCTCTTGCTATTTCCAACTGCTGCAGCCATCGTTTCTCTTTGAAGGCACTGGAAGAAAAAAGACACCAGGAGAATCAGTCTTATTCCTGTACATAGCTGAAAGAATGGAAATGTTCAGGCCAATTTTTGTAGCTGTGGCTAGTTTGTCTTTTTACACGGGTACAATGTGAAATAGAAACAAGGTTCTTCCTAAAACCAATTCTTTTTGATGCTGTGGGAATGATGTGTTCCCCAGCAATACTAGAAGTTTAGAGCCTACAACTAGAAACAGAAAACCTTTTAATAGCTGGTAAAATTTTCTGTCTTGAAGCTTTTTCCATCCTTCCTATAACCACTTGTTCTTCTCCATTATAATTTTTTATTGAGAAAATCTTGTTTCTTCGATAATCTTTAAATGAAATGTAGTGGAATTTCTTATTTCATGATAGTTGGCCTCTGGCTACATACTAATAAAAACTTACAAATTTGACAGTGAGGAGTCCTATGTAGTAGCATGTGAATGTAGTCCTTTCGGAGGAATTGCACAACCTCTTCACTGTGGGGTCCTCTAAGATTTTACCCTTTGTTCTCCTCTCTTTGTGCCTTTATCCTGGGAGCCTTCATTTATGCCTTGCTTCAATTCTCATATCCGTGACTCCTAAATCCTGACTTTTCTTGAAGTGTAAATCTCCAATTAGCAAATGAAACTGTCGGACACATCTCCTGTCTTCTTCCTTCGCTTGTCCCCTGCACAGTGCGCTTATTGTAACACACAGACTGCCGTCCCCACCAGTTCCAAAGTGGGAAACAGAACTCAATTCTTTCTTCCCCAACCCCATGCTCCCTGGAGCTCAGACTCCATAGGGCGTTCCCCAGAACACTTCTCTGCTACCGTCCCTCTTCTCTGACTGCTGCGGTCCCTGCAGCGTACGTGTTTATTATCTCTTGCTCCTCTTACTGCTGCTTCCTAACTCTATTTTCACCTTTTCACACCTCTCCCATGAGCCTCTGATACATCTTCGCCAGGTTTGTCTTCAGAGTACAAACAAAAGGCTGACTAAACGACTTACCTTATAAAAAAATACCTGACTTGTACCCCATGGAAAACAAAAGGAGAAGCAAACTCTCTGCTTGGGCGTAAAGCTGCTCCTTCATGTAGATGGAACGTACCTGGACAGTCTCATCTCCAACCAGTTTTCCCCATCCTCTAAAATTCCTTTTTGCAAATCCACTTACTCTCTTGAAAACGACACCCCTTGCTTGCCCTTTCACAAAGCACTGTCTTTGACCACGTCACTGTCTCCATCTGGATTCCTTCCTTCATTATCACCCTTCTGTTTGTAGATATTTTTAGGGCTTCCACTCAAGCTGTTAGGAGCAGACTTGCTTAAAAACACCTTGGTGTTTCAAACATTTGAACTAGGTCCTTGTATGCCTGCTTCAACTTCTTTGTTCTGGATTAACTTCTGGCTTTACCCTTATAGGTGCATCTCCCTGGGGCCTCTAAAGTGAGTTCACCCATCTGTGCTGCTCATGAAATCAACTCTTCAAGCCTTGAGATTACTCAGGATCCTTTGTTTACCCTTCCATAGCTCACCTGACTTGACTTGAAGTATCCTGTCCACCCTGATGTGCACCCTTGCTCCTCCTCAGCCCAGAAATCACCTGTTCTCTCCCTGGCGTGCAAACCCTACCTCATCTGCATTCAGGCAAAAACTGTTCATTGAGCACTTCCTATATGTCAGGCACTATTACGGAGGCTAGGAATGCAAAAAGTGAACAAAAGATATGAGCTATGCCTTCATTAAGAAAAAACGCACAGCTGTACTTTTATCTGGAGTCCAACAACCCACTAGAGTCAGCATTTAGGATTACTGTCTGTTCTCAGTCCAGTTCAATGCTCCACCTGCTGGACCAATCCCTTACATTTGAAACTTCACTAAACTGGACCTCTAGGTCGCATAGTGCTCCCTGGGATCGGATGCTAAGCAGTGAGGAAGGCTAGTTTCCAGCCACACTTTAACAATAGGCAGAGATGCGTTGGAGAGATGGGCAGGGGTCATGAGGGAAATTTTGGGGTGAGTGCTAGAAGTAGTTCATACCTGACCCGGTAGTGGTTACCTGGATACTGTATATGCAAATGTGAAAACTCAGTAAGCTGTACACCTGCTATCAGCATGTCCTATGCATTTTGCTGTACATTTTACAACTCTTCCAAGAAGCACTCTGCACAATAGACATTGAAGACCCCTCTCATCTGAAACTATACATACGCCCACTTTAAAAACACTTTGGGGCTGAGGATATAGCTCAGCGGCAGAGCCTAAGACTCTGGATTTGAGCCCCACCACCTCAAAAACAAACAAAAATGTACTTTTCCATGTTTCCATCTGTCTATCACTGTACTAGGCCATCTAAGCACTTACTGTATGTTGGCAAAATAAACTGATTTTAAACGTGTCTGCTGTCACACATCAGATTTCCTCCCTAGTGTTTATAACTTGACTTTAAAACGAACTATATAATTTTTTGAGACAAGGTTTCACTGTGTATTCCAGGCTGGCTGTGAACTTGCTACAAGTACCAGGCTCCAATTTTAGATCTTCCTGCCTCAGCCGTCCAGGTGCTAGCTAGGATTATAGATGTAACCACCACAACTGGCTTACAATTTTGGTTAATCATTTTCATAGTAGTTTTCTAGAAGTTTAGATTTTTAAATTAATTTCAGTCTCAGTTGTCTCCGAACTACAAAGACGTTAATGCTGCTAAGCGGTGTCTTCACTTCCTGTCAACCTCATTGCGCTGGATGTTAAATTTTGCATTTTACAGCCCAAGTTCCTTTCACCGCTAGGTGGCGACAACCGAAAGGAAATAGAGGAGCTGAACTAAAAGACTAAAAGGCAAATAAAACAATTGAACCTTAGTTTTTCTTTCTTTCTCATTATATGGAGTAGGAGGAAAAGCTACTCCTCAATCTATACTTCTCTAAGCTAATAATACTTCTTAAGTAATGGGTAGGACCTAAGATCTAATCTGAGTTTTCTGTTTGCGGTGAAATCTAATGACCAAAATTTATCTGTTGGAAACGAATGCGCCTGAAAAGCCCACTTGTTTAACCTTTAAATATGACCGTGGGCTCCCACTCATCTCGGAATGTCGGCTCTAGCACCTTATCCGATGCAAACCTCCTCCCCACCCAGGCAGCTTGCTTAGTAAGTCAAAGCAGGTCTGCACGGTCACTTCATTGTTAAACTGTTCCTCTTCTTCCACCCTCATCATCCACCATTTCGTGTCCTCTAGTCTCCCGTCACACTTTCAGTGTCTCCTCCCCGTGTTTCAAGTTTCAAGGTTGGCGCTGTAGGGCTTCAGAAATCATCTCTGCCCTAGACCTGTCTTATTAGAGGTTTGTCAATGTGTGTTTAAAGAGAAAACATTGGCTGGGTATGGTGGTGCATGCCTGTAATCCCAGCATTCAAGAGGCTGAGGCAGGAGGATCATTGCAAGTTTGAGGCCAGCCTAGGGAACATAGTGAGTTCAATACCAACTATGATCCACAGTGAGATCTTGTTTCAAAAACCAAAACAGTCATAATAATAACAATCAGAGAGAGGGAGAGAAAAAGAGAAAGAAAGAACACTACCTTGCCACGGCTAAGCAGTAGATTGCATTCTCCCTTGGAGTCTTCCCACTGTGCTTTGAGAAAGAGTCCAAGGAGGACCTTAGTAAGAAGTCAGCACCGGGTGCTGCACAGTGAAGTGATGGGTGTGAATATCCCACTCTTGAAACTGGAGGGAGGGGGACTTGGGGGAGATACTTATTCCTCACAAGCCTTTCTTTTCTTCTAGCTGTGGCAATAATTTCTTTTTTAGATGGTTGTTCGTGTCTTTGTAAGTCAGAGAGCTTACTTGCCTCTGCTAGTGGAGGAAATGTGAGGACCTGTTCCCTAGCGTCCCTCTGTGAAACTGGCAAAGAATCCAGAGGTTTCTTGCTTGCAGCCTGTGCCTTGAGCGGTGGTAGCTTGCTCAAGATGCTTTGTGAGTCCTGGTTCCCAGTCTTATGCCAGCTTTTGGAGGTCATTCGTGGTGTGGTGAAACCATCCACCATCACAGTATCTCCAACTTTTGCCCCAAAGGCCCTTGATTTGCAAAGCTGGCCTTTCTGAAGGCTGTGACTCTGAGCTCTGAGGAGCCACTGTTTTAGTTTAATATAAATCCTCATTGGGACTGAGATTTTCAGAAAAGACACCGTGGACCACATTTTACTCAACAAATATAATACACAGTCTCTGTGCTTGTGTTTGGAGGCGATGGTCAGAGGAGTTTGTCCCGCTGCGTTTCTACACTCCAGGCACAGAACGCTGCAGTTGACAAAGGTCTTCAGAATCAACAGCTGGCCTGCTTCTGCGGCCGCATGAATGGGACATTTAGAGACATCTGCATGCAGGGCTTCATGGCACCATGCTCGATAGGGGTGAACACCAACCGCCTCATGTGGCTGCACGCCCTGCTTCAGGGCCCACTCAGTGAGGTCAACGTAGCCGTAAAAGGCAGCGATGTACAGGGCTACCCTTTTCTGATACCTGAGTGAATGGAAAGGGGGTGTGGGGGCAGGGTTAGTAAGTCATCAAACAGACAAAAGGAGTTACACTAGATTCTCACGAAACATAATAGTTGAATTGTTTATTTCTTCCTAACTGCTGGGTGTGGTGCCACATGCCTGTAATCCCAGCACTCGGGAGGCTGAGGCAGGAGGATCGTTGTGAGTTCAAGACCAGCGTGGGCTACAAAGTGAGCTCAAGGCCAGCCTGAACTGCACAGCGAGACCCTGTCTCAAAAAGACAAAAAAAAAAATTTTTAAAAATAAAATGTTTCTTCCTAACTTTTACCTCTACAATGTTTGAAGAGGCTTATATCCACATACAGGTTACACTGCACACGTCCTACTTATGCACTTTATTCTACAGTGCACGTGTAAATAATTCTAACTGGTTTCCTTGGAGAGGCTGTCATTCTTGTAAGAATCAAATGCTTAGGGAAAATACCAAGCTTTCTATTATACAGGAAATTATTGGAAACAATTCCACACATTTTAGAAACATGAGAGTTTGATAGATATTTGTTTTGTCTGACAGTCCTTATTCTCTGGCTTCTCAGTATCTTGACTCTGGTTCTGATCTAAACCACTCCCTCCTACTTGACACCTACTAGGGCGATAGTATCTTGACTGGTCCCCATCTCCTGCTATTTCCAGGAATCGGAGGGTGCTTATCCTCTGTTTCAAACCCTCCAATAGCTTCCCACTATAATTAAATTCACACTCCCGCTGAGCGTAGTGGCGCACACCTGTAATCCCAGCACTCAGGCGAGTGAAGCAGGAGGATCTGTGCAAGTTTGAGGCCAGCCTGGGCTACACAATGAGTCCAGGGCAGCCTGAACTACATAGAAAGACCCTGTCTCAAAAAAGAAAAAAGAAAAAAAAAAAAAAAGAAAAAGCCACAGTCCTTAGCTTGGCCTCTGAAGAACCTCATCATCTGGCTCCTGCTCCCTTCCAACCTACTTCTCTCGCCTTTCATTGTCCTGTTGTCACAGTGAGAGCCCTCCTTCCTTCCAACATCCTGTGGTGCGTAAGCTGGTGATTGGTGAAGGCTGGTGAAAAAATGAGCGTGGGGAGGCAACTCCCGGAGGGCCCGCCCCTGCGTCCAGTGCGGACGGAGGAAGCGAGGGCGGCACCAACCCACACCTGCCGTTACAGCAGTGTGGCCTCCCGTGTGGCTCCCTGTTTGCAGGAGATGCTCTTCCTAGAGCATGTAGGTCTCTGGAGCCACATCGCACATTATAATTAATTTGAATCACAAATCACTAAACTAGCTTTTAGTTCGCACATCAGTTTCTTTTGAAATTCATTAGTGAAGATCAGCATTGCTGCCTTTGACCTATCAGGGATCAAGAGTCCTCTCCCGAGGCTTCTGGGCAGCCGGGTAATTACCTTTCTCCTAGTGATACTGAGTTCTTGGGCCGCATCATTCCTTCAAACATGGACAGTTTGAACTGAGTTCATCTTCTTCCCCAAACTATGCTTTTCTGGACTTCTCCTGGTCAGGTAGATCTTCCCTTCACTCCTTTATCTCCTCTCTCTCTCTCTCTGTCTCTCTCTCTCTCTCTCTGGCTCTCTCTCGCTCTCCCTCTCTCTCATCCTTATCTAATCTGTTACCCACGCTGGTTGACTCTGTCTCCCAAATACATCGTTTTAGTCTGTCCTCTTAGCCCCACCTCTGCCATGGACCTAGTTCAGGTTGCGACGATCTCTTGCCTGTCTCTCTGTCTGCTTCCCTTCCTCATGCTGAAGTCAGAAGTGCATTCGTAATGCAGATCCCAGTGTCTCCTCAACACTTGAAAGACAGAGGTCAGATCCTTATATATTCCTCTGCCGGCCTGCATGAGCTGCTCTCCACAGTTGTTTTTCCAGCTCTGACCACAACTCCCTCTCATTCTACAGTCCCGATGGAATGTCTTTCAGTCCTTGAAGCTACTTTCTCTTAACTCTGGGCCTTTATAGACACCTTTTTGGAGCATTATTTTTTTTTCTTCTTCCTGCCACCCACCTGATAGCAGTCCTTCTTGGAGTCCGAGCTCCTGGTGGTGTCTGGGCTTTTGTAAAATTTGATTAAATTACCCACAAGGGGGCACTGTTCCAAAATACCATAGAGTAAAAACCCAGAGGTCAACATAGGCGTTTGGGAAGCTGCTGGCTGAAATAGTACACTCAAATGCTCACCTGCCTCTCTGAGCTACCTCCCTCCACTCCCACACCTGGTACACTTCATGCAGGACACAAATGTGAAGCATATATGAAGTACAGTTTTAAGAAACTACTTGTGAACTTAGGAAGAGGTGGCCGATGTTCTCAGGTAATAATTGGCAAGTGCTTTTTGAGAGCATCTGAGTGGAGCGGCAAGATACCTATTCTGACAGGCTCAGAGGTGTTTTTGACAGTCTGATATCCCAAACCAACTGAAGTCACCGCTTCAGTTGTTATTTCCAGAGGGAAATGTACCTGAATTATAACCCATCAGCAAAGCGCTGTTGGCCCTGATGGCATCCTTGGTGTCCTGCTCCAGCAAATATCTCAGGAATGTCTGTTTGTTCCTGCAAAGTGGACCTGGCATGGAGCAGAGGCCAGCTCTAGAGCAAATGGAAGTCTTGAGGTCTGATAGAAGTTTAGTAAGAGGTTACTTAAATTAATGCAATGTTTGCTTTATCTCCCGTACTTGAGTACTGGTCCTTCTTTTGATAGATATCGTTGGACGTTAAGTTTTTGCCCAAGGAGACAGCCCATCAGAAATTCCTTCCATCCATCCCAGACGTCCAAACGAAGTGTTGTACCTGTGGGTCAAAAGAGGTAGTTTAGGGTTCTAGTCCGGTCACTGTGGTTCGGTAGCCCAAAAAACTTCTCATGGTAGTTTTTCTAACTGAAGCCTAAGCTAGATGCTCAGTGAAAAGGGTAGAGGGCTGGTCTGTTTAGTAGGGGCTTATTGGTTTAGAAAAGCCACCCGCCTTCTGTGACTTCTGTTTTCTCCTCTCTTCAATGAGTGAATACAGTGCTGAAATGTATTTTTCAGCTGTTTTGAAGCAGTCCTGCAGACCTTGATTCAACGCCGATATATATGTTTTCATGTAAACTAAAGTCATTGTATTGGAAGACGCAACTAAGCAAACTGGCGGGCAAATGGTCCTGGGTCGCTAGCTTCGGGTGAACTGTGATGGGTCTGAGTGATGCTTACCAGCTAATCTGCTGACTCGATCCTTTGTGGAAGAGGGCCTGCTCTGTTTGATAACCACAAAAGTAATGCACTGCTGTTGGAGAATTTATCACCAGCCTCTCAAAAGTCTACCCTTGCGTGGTTTCTGCAATGCCACTCCCTTTGTCCGTTAGGCTGGCGTTTTCCAGAAATCTCTTCCCCGGCCTTCTGACCGTCTCACTTTCTGATCGGCATCTTCCCTTGCTGAGGAAACCCAGACGCCTCCTTATCTTGCCATCCCCAAGTCTTTCATCCCCTCCACTCTGCCTCACGCGCGACATTCCGGCCACCTGGACCTTTCACCTGTCCTCCCAACATACCAAGTCCACTCCTGTCTTAGGACCTAACACTTTATGATTTCTTTCACTTGAAAAGCCCTTTGTCCAAGTTTTCCCAAGGCTTAGTTCTTCCTACTCAGTTTTCAACCCAAACATCGTTCCTCATGGAGGATCTCACTTGGCTACCGTTGCTGGAACGATCTGCCACCACGGCCTCCTCCCCTTCCTTACTCTTTTTTTAACTTCTTCATTGTCCCTAGCATCAGTACTTGAGATCATCTGACTGGTTTGGAGCTCTCTTTCATGCATGCATCAAGAAGAAGAGAGTTCCTTCAGGACTTGCTTCACAGCCTGGGCCTTGAGCAGGCCCACTAAATACTTTGAGGCCGATTCACTGGCAATCTCAGTGACGCGAAGGGCCCCACCGACCATCCATGCGCTGCGCACTTCCAAGTCCAGTCTCCAGCGCAGGGCCCCATGCCAGCTCCAGACTCTCCCTGCAGGGGCTGTTACCACTGAGGGCCGCAATGCAGTTCACCATCCCAAGTGACAGCTTCTGTCACCTTTCACTCCAACCAACCTTCTGTTTTCCTTACAACCTAAGTGAGAAACTCCCAGAATTTTTGATCCTTTTTGTATTTTTTATACCCTACACCTTGGAGATGCTTTTCATCCTTCCTGTTTTTTCCTGCCCTACATCTAAAAAACTGCTTATGTCTGACAAGTTTGTCTCATAAATATTGGAGAACTTTGCTTGCTTGCCTGCTTCACTATCCCCACTCTATTTTATTTTACTTTATTTATTTATTTGTCTTTTTGAGACAGGGTCTTCCTATGCAGTTCAAGTTGGCCTTGAGCTCACTTTGTAGCCCAGGCTGGTCTTGAACTCACAACGATCCTCCTGCCTCAGCCTCCTGAGTGCTGGGATTACAGGTGTGCACCATCATGCCCGGCCCACCCTATTTTAGACGTAGATGATCTCTCACCTAAATGTACTTTGAAAACCTCTCAGTATTCTCTCTCTCTCTTTTTTGCAGGTCTCTGTTTAAATGTCATCCCCATTTCTGATGAACTATCTAAGGTATCTTCCTCCTACTTTACTGTATTAATTTGTATTGTTCAGATTTTCTTACTCCGTATTTTTTTTTTTCTTTTTTTGGTACTGGGAATTGAACTCAGGACCTTGTGCTTGTCAGGCAGATGCCGTGCCAGTGAGCTATATTCCCAGCCCCTTCTCCATAGTTCTTATCTCTGTTTAAAATTAGATGTTTTTCTGTTTTCTACAAGGTGCTTGGCTTCCTCATGGAGTGCAAGTTTCAAGAGAATAGGGACATTGCCACTCTGCTTGCTTTCTCTAGTGGTGCCTGACTCATGGTGGAACTCAGCAAATGTGGTATGACTGAATGAAGTTCTGCCCCAGCCCCACTTTCCTATGGTTCTGCGCTGCCCTTCCAGCCCAGCAGGCAGACCTGCACTTCTGCATACACAGCCTGTTTCTGATCTTAGCAGCTTTTCTCTTGGTGCCAGTTCTGAATTATTTGGCCCCCTTTCCCACTAACAGCTTATGATGCAACCCAGAAAGTTTCCTTTTAACTTTCTTCCTCCAGAAAGTTTTCCTTGGCTATAACCACCCCTTTCCTCTCCAAGTAAGTTAAGGTGCTTTCCCTCTAGCTTCTACACATGCTTTGGAACTCTTTGTCGTGGAACGTACATTTTTGCTCTAGAATCGCCAGTTTGCAAATACTAACAAAGTACTCTTTGAATCCATGCATCAGGTCGCATGCAGTGTTGTGGGCTCTATTTTAGTTATGCTCTTGGGTTATAAAAGGTCCCTCAGGAGAATGAAATTTACTATACAGAAAGACAATGATTAGATCTGGTCTGTATAAAGAACTATTATAATTACTTCCTATCACTGAGATGCAATATCCAATGCCCACAAATAAAGGAGGAGAGGTTTATTTTGGCTCGCAGTTTGTAGAGGTTCCAGTCCAAGTCACCTGGCTCCAAGGCAGGTTGGCATGGTGGAGGGGCATAGCAAAGGTGAGCTGCTCACAGCGTGGTAGACAGGGTGCGTAGAATGTCAAAGGAGAAGCCAGGACAGTAGATACAACCTTCAGGGTCCAGCCATAGTGACCTGCCTCTTTCAAGCAGGCTGCACATCCTTACAGCAAGTCAGCCCTGAGCTCCCTGATCCAGTCACCTATGATCCCACGAGGGTTTGGGGCACACCTAGAAATAAACCATAACAGGAACGAGGGCTTTTCTCAAGACGAGCCAGTGCCCTTGTCTCACGTGGGTCCAGGGCCTCACTCCCTGTGTCTCTTAGTACGACCTCCGCTCTCCACTGTCCTCCGGACCCTGCTTTCCCATGGCTTCAGTTCTGTCATAACCTTGGCATTCATGCGAGCCTGGTTTGCTGTGAGCCAACCCTTCGTTATGAACCTGTGAGCCCTTTTCTGTCCTTACTGACTTGGCTTTACCAGCTGTCAGTTGCAGACTCACTGGTCTACTCTGGGACCCCCACCAACAAGACGAGTTCAAGGCTACCTTCCCTCTGCTAAATGTCCATAAGTGAGCTTTTCCTGGCCCGTCTGTCCTTCCCCAGCTACAGGGTCCCAGTTGGGGGTGCTCCCTCCAGCCCTGTATTTTATTCTACTTTAATTATCTGTCTTTTAGTAACTGTAGGTGTTATAACTGTTAATTCAGTTTCTTGTAATAAAGCAACCCTAATTTTTCTTTTTTTCTCATTAACCCTAATTTTTCAAAGAAGAAAGATAATAATCAATGGCTTTCTTGTAAGGCCCACTTTTTGAATATTTAGATAACTTTTAAATTAGTGCAAGTATCATTTATTGGCTAATCTTTCATCCTTATTGGTTTGTAATACCTTATTTGTTGCATTTTTTTTTCTTGAGACAAGGTCTCAGTATGCAGTTCAGGCTGCCCTTGAACTCGCTATGTAGCGCAGGCTGGCTTTGAACTCGCCAGATACAGCCTTCCAGGCGCTGGAATTACAGGCATGCACCGCCACACTGACTATTCATCACATGCTCAGTTCTGTCAGAAGCTTAGGAATTCTGTTGCAAAATGGAAATTTACCTGGAAAATGCTCTCTTGCCCCAGAAAATATAACCTAACCTTATCACTGAAAAAGAGTAAAAGAAATGAGACTTAAATTTTAGGGGTCCTGAATCTTAAAATTCTCTATTCTTTATTTTTAACTTTTAAAAACAGGGATGACAAAATTGTATGAGCTTCCTGAATTTGCACTTTCCCACTCTCTCCAAACCCATCCACCACACCAGGCTACCCCAGAAAACGGATGGGAGCAAAAGTGCTTGTCCTAGGCAGCTGTCCCCCGCTTCCCTGTGTGTTCCCTGTTTCCCAACTTTCTGAGTTCCTCATCCATACTCCTGGGGTTCAGTACCTACCTATCTGATTTAGGCTTTTTCTTTTCTCTTTTTTTCCTCTTTTGATTTAGGACTTCTATTCCTAAATCTGGAAGCCAGTTTCTTTGGTTTGAACTTTCCCAGTCAGGGGAAACAAAATAATACATTGCTCAGAACTAAAGGGAACCAGTAAAGGCACACTACTATGGCGACGTAACTTGCCTGGAAGAACCCGATTGTGGGTGTGACTGCTGTTTATTGGCAGCATGATCTGATCGGTTGCTGAACTTCTCCGAGCCTCAGTTTTCTTACCAATAAAGGGAATTAAAAGGCACAGGAGGTCTCCGGGGGCCTGGTAGAAGCACCCTGGAACCCGCCCCGATTTCAAGGCCTGAACTGCCACGGACTAGTTGAGGAACTTCATACAGTACTCCCTGAATTTCCACACATTTGAGTTTTGGGATCCAAAGCACATTCCCTTTTCCCAGTTTCTTTAGCCCTGTGTGATCCAGCATGACTTTCTTCTTGTTTTTCCTGGATTTCTCCTATTCATCTCTTCTGTTTTTAGTGGAATTAGTTAATGCTGAAATTATTTAAGTTCTGGTGAACATCTTCGCCTGCTCTATTCTCTCCTCATTCCTATCTCTCATACCACTCACTGCCAGATTCACTCTGTCTTAAAACGCTCCTGTTTTAGGGCACACGAGCCTGCACTGTGTCCTCTCCTCATTCTGCCTTCAGCTCTGCTTCCTGCTGCGCTGCTGCTCTAATCTGACCATTGGAGTACGTGCCTGTCTACTAAAGCGAATTTTATCCTGCACATGACTGGTGTCACACCATTACCACAATTGTTTAGCCAGCCACAATGGCATACACATGTAATCCCAGCACTCTGGGAGGCTGAGGCAGGAAAATCACAAGTTCAAGCCCAGCCTGAGGAACTTTGTGATTTGGAGAAACTATCTCAAAATTTTAAAAATTGCTGGGAATGTAGCTCACTGGGAAGGCCCAGAGCTCAATCTCCGATACCACAGATGAAATTGTTTTATTTTAACCGGCAACATTTAAAAATGAGATTGTGCTAAATTCATAACGTATATTATATACTACCACTTGCATTAAAAGGGGGAAAAGAGTATGTACTTAAATTTACTTCTATATATTATTGAAATATAATTTGAAAGAGCAAAAGATAAAGTAGTCTGACTTTTGCTCTTCTGTCCTGAGGGTATTAACAAGTCCTGCTCTGAGAACAAGTCTTGGTCAGGTTATGAGACCTTTTTTGTATCTTAGTCTGCAGAACCAGACACAAGAGCAGTGTTGAAAATTTACATCCATGCCGTCCTCACAGCAGTTTCAATTAGAACAACTCCTCCGCTGTGTCTTCATTTGGAAATGTTTTTGCTCCTAACCCTTCCTACCAAGGAACGTTGGCTTCAGAGAGGGAAGTGAGTGCTGGGAGGGTGGAAGACCGTGACCTATCACTACTTTCCTACTTCTGATATTTTAAACCATGTAAATGTATTAAATATTTTAAAATAAATAAGCGAATAAAGTTAACCAATTGCATCAAAATGTAGATTTCTGTTTTCTCATGATAGACTGCAAAACCTAGTATCAAAGACCCCTGGTGCTGAATAGCAGCCGGTGCCCAGGGCCGCAGACAGTACCCATGTCGGTGTGGTAGTCCCTGAGCGGGTTGCAGTCATACATCTCCTGTCCCTTTGGAGTCCGCAGACAGTAGATGCTCACGGGGAAGCCACATCTCAGAGTAACCAGTGTTCTCAGGTCAGACACCTTTTTACCAAGAAGGGAAATGTTCTCCATTATTGGCATCATCTCTTGCGTCACAGCGTTGAACACGTAGAGCGTAGGCTTGTCTTCTTCCTACGAGGGAAGGAAGGGATGGCACTTGTTGTCTGTGCATCGGGACCAGGAACAAATATTTCTGAGGGTGCTCTGAGTGGCAAGTACAGGGGTGGGGAAGGGATGGGAAGAGAAGTGTATCATATTGGATTAATAATATCCCTTAGTTATTGCGGGCTGATCAGGTCCACAATCTCCTGAATGAGTGTGCATCAAAGGCTAAATAAAAAGAGGCAAATGGAATCATTTCAGGGCTCCAGGAGGATCAAAGCCCTCTCACATAATTCAGGATTCTCTCTGGGCTAAGACCATGACCTTCTCTCAGTCACCCATATTTATTTGGTTATCAGAAGGGAGGGGAGTACTCAAGAAGGGCAGAACCACTCAAGGACTTCTCTAAGGAAGGTATGAAGTCACTCCACTCAAGAATGAGAACCCTGAGGCTGTAGTCTTCATCTAGCTGAGATCTGACCCAGGTGTCCTCGGCTGTGAGCTTGTCTTGTCGTTTGAGGCTTTCTGGCTTCATCCACCACTGCAAGTTCTAGCAGGGACTAGTGACTCACAGAGGTTCACATACTGTGAGTCCGCCATCTCCAGGTAAGGAGCCTAGGCCTTGGACAGATTCACAAGTGAACATGCAAAGCCAACTGGTTAATATTAAATCCTGCTCAGAGCCACTTTGTAGTGGTCTCCAACAGTATCATGCTTCTATTTTTCTAACAAAAAGGTGAAAATGATTTTACTTCCTCTTTAGCCTGTTTTAGCTTGCCAAATATAAGTCCGTGGTGATACCACAGAATGCCTCAGGTGTGCAGGCCTCCCTCAGAAGCTGGCACCTGGTGTCTAGGTCTTCATGGGCACTCCAGCTGGTCACTGGCCTCTTGTGCCTGCTTTGTTCCCTCCCCTTCTTTCTCCCATCAAAATTCTCTCCTTCCTCCAGGCGTGTCTTCCGGCTATGAGCTTATCATACAACAAATTCATTCCTCTCTTCCTTAACAATACCCTGCTACCTTATAATAAATATGCAGATCTCTATGAAAAAGACTTTAAAAGGAATGGTGTTTACTGTACTGTAGAATTTTTTTTTTTTTTTGGTCTCTTTGAGACATGGTCATGCTATGCAGTTCAGGCTGGCCTTGAGCTCACTTTGTAGCACAGGCTGGTCTCAAACTCGCAACGATCCTCCTGCCTCAGCCTCCCGAGTGCTGGGATTACAGGCGTGTGCCACCATGCCCTGCCTTTGTACCGTAAAAAATTAAGTGCCATGCTTTGATCTATGGCCCATTTCAAAAACTCAAATCACCAGTAGCGGGTTCTGGCAAAATTGTAAACTATCCAGTAGTTTTCAATATGTTTATTTTCTGCTTAAATTATCAATATATTTATTTATCTGTTTGCAGCTAAGAACCTTGATGGAGACGGAAAAAGGGCAAGAACATTGAGGAGCACCTTGCCTTGAGGGTAAGGAGAAGTGGGAAGCTACAGAAAGATGGAGAATCCAGTCCTTAGAAAGCATCTCAATAATCTGCTATGAAGTCTCAAGAAGCAATCATATACCATCGTGTTGATTTTTGTACATTGCCTAATCAACTCATTAACTCAACACTTATTTCTGTAGTGCCAGGTGCTATTCTAGGCACTGGGTGATGAAAGCAAACAAAACTCAAGCAATAATTTCCACGATAACACAAGTTAATATGAAGCAGGCAGATGCAATAACACCTCTGCATGCTGGGCAAAACCCCAGGCTTTTGTAATGCCTAATGCTGTGGTTTATGTAGGAAGACAGTCATCCGCAGCAGCGTTAGTGATGAAAGGTCGGGACTGACTCTTGGGTTCACAGAACTTGGATCTACACATCAAAGAAAATATTTCTTATGGCTTCTATAGAAGTTCTTTTTCAAAGAAGAAAAAAATTAATATAAGTTCTTTCCCAACTCTTCTTATGTCAACCCCATTTACTTTTGCAAATGTGTCTACATTACCATTAAAAAAAAGAAGCATATAGTGCATAGGAACTGGAAAACAATGACTGTTAAGTGTATTTAGAGGTAGTGGATTGCCTAATTTACCTCATGACTAGATTTATGTAATGTCCCTTCCTATTTTCATACAAATAAGACTTTGTAATCCACACAGCTATAAGCACAACAAAGAAACCAAATATCTTGGATTTATTCCATGGGACATAATATTTTTTGGACCTTTTTCAAAAAGAAAACTTACTTGTGAGTTTTTGAACTTTGCAAAAATGTTTGGCTCACATCATAATATTTCTAAGTTATAACAAGATAAATAAAAGACTTTAATCTTCCTAGATTCTCAGAAGATAGAGCTAACTTGCACAAAATACCATAGTTGAACATAAAGAGGAAAAGTGCTATTTAAATGTGTACACATTAAATTATGCAATAAAGCAATAACATCATTGGAAAGCGGTCCTTGGTAACCTGATGTAGATCAAGCAGTGTAGAGGTAGTATGATTCCATTCTCTAAGGCAATTAAATATTTCTGGAATATTTTTATGAAGTCTTTTTGTCACTGTAAGAGCATTTTTTAACTATTATGGAATATATAGTACATAAGGTTAATAGTATGGACGTCTGCTTTATTATCTAACCTAAACAGGAACTACGTTTAATGGAAACCAACAATCTCTTCCTTCAGATTAAAGTATGTATTACTTTTCTTCTTAGAATTAGTGGTAGCAATTCTCTAAATATGATTCTACTGGACAAAGCAAAATAGACGTCAATAAGATTTCCATGGAACTTGAGTTTTTGATTAAACCCTGTATGTTTGCCAACCCTAAGACTCATGATCATATTCTGCCTTAGTTCTTCTGAATAAATTCTTTTACCTTTCATTCTGTTTATGTCACCAGCATTTTCAGTTCGAAGCTTGTATCACTGTGGTGGATACTGCCTTCGTAGAAAAATGTATGCTATATTACCAAAACTATGAACATGTTGCTCCTGGCAAAGGAAACTAGAGACCAGAGGTGGGAGAAATTTCACATTTTACCTTTTGAAATGAGAACATGAAAATGTAGCACCTAATCAAACACAAATAACATTTTATTTTTTTAAAAAAATTATTTTATTTATTTTATTTTTAAAATAAAAATTTACCTTAAATAATAAAATATTCCTTAGTTAAATGAAAGCACCCTATCCACACGCCTAGTGCACTTAATGAACCACCCATGAACATTCCAACCAGTTCAAATGTTAGTACCAAATTTATACCTCTATCTCTAAGCAAGGAAACAATAAAATACTTAAACTTTATCATTAAATTTTCTTTTTTTGTTTGTTTTTTTCTGGTACCGGGAATCGAACTCATGACCTCACACTTGCCAGGCAGGCGCTGTGCCGCTGAGCTAAATCCCCAGCCCCTAAACTTTATTATTGACATTAGAAAATTTTAGAAGGTTCAGGACTGGGGATATAGCTCAGTGGCACAAGCACCTGCCTGGCAAGCACAAGGTCCTGAGTTCAATTCCCAGTACCAAAAAAAAGAAGGTTTATCCTGTACAATATCAAATACGTAGTATGTAAATATATTAACATAAAGATAAAACATTTAAGAAGTAACATAGAATTTGGTCATTTTCTGAGTAGCTTAGGTAGAAAATGAGAAAAAATCAGTTCTTTAAATTTCATATTTGGATAAACATTCTTCAAGGATACAAAACAGTACACAAAAGAATACCTGTAAATATTAAAATATATAAATATGTTTTGCTTGTATAAATAGGCTAATGCAGTGACTTTTATGACTTGTCTTTGCTACTTAGTATTGGAGAATATTTCTTCCAAATATTCATTTAGGAATCAATAAACCATATTAAAAGAGTTGATTTTGACTATTACAAATATTTTTAATGCTAAAATGGGAAAATAATTTCCTCACTTAATAGAAAATGTATGCCTTACTAAGTTCTTTGCAGCTCATGTGCACAAATGAGGTAAAGAAACAGTATGGAATAATGCAGCAGCTCTTAATCTCTTTGCATCACTTGAAAAAAATAGTTGCAAGAAGTAAGAGAATGTTTCACGTAGAGGAAATTAAAAATGGTGGAGTAAAGAACAACAGCAAAATACAGCCTCTCAGAAATCTGGAATTGAGATGCCTAGAAAACAGCAATTTAGCAAAGAGAGGAAGAGATAACAATTGTAAATATCTATGCGCCAAATGTTAGTGCACCCAGTTTCATAAAACAAACACTACTGGACTTCATAAGACAAATAGACACCAATACAATCACAGTGGGGGACTTCAGTGCTCCACTCTTGCAATTGGAGAGGTCAATCAGAAAAAAAATCAACCAACATCAGGGTTCAACTGCATCATTGAACAAATGAACTTAATAGATATCTACAGAGGGGCCTGGGGATTTAGCTCAGCGGCACAGTGCCTGCCTGGCAAGTGCGAGGTCGTGAGTTTGATTCCTGGTACCAGAAGAAAAACAAAAAAACCAAACAAGTAAACAAAAAAAAATTAGATATTTACAGAGTGTTTCATCCAACAACAGAATGCTAATTTTTCTCAAAAAGACATGGAACTTTTTCCAAAATAGACCATATCTTAGGGCATTAAGTATGTTTAAATAAATACAAAGGAAGTGAAATATTCCACTGCATACTATCAGATCATAGTGGGAATGAAACTAGAAATCAACAGCAAAAGAAGCCACAGAAATGACATAAAAGCATGAAATTTAAATAATACATTATTGAATAACAGTCACAGAAGAAATCAGAGAAGTAAGAACAAAGTTTCTAGAATCAAATAACAATGAAAGCATAACATATCAAAGAAAAATTAGAAAGAATAGTTGCAAATTAAAGGTAATGGCCCCAGAAAATAGGTAAGCACATAATTTTATATCTTTTACAGTTTGGGAGTTCTTTTGCAAAGTTCTTAAAGCCCATCCATGGATTTCAAGTTATACACCATTGATTAAGGACACTCTATAAATGGAAAAGCTATCTCTGTTGTATGTTTACCTAATTTAGATAGCTACTTTGGCTTGATTCGGGGTACAGAAAGTTCCCCATCATTCTTGTCTTTTTGTCTTTTTGAGATAGGGTCTCGCTATGCACTTCAGGCTGGGCTTGAGCTCTCTTTGTAGCCCTTGAATTCACAACAGTCCTTCTGCCTCAGCTTCCAGAGTGCTGGGATTACAAGCATGTGCCACCACACCTGTATTTCCCTCATTCTTATTGTTACTAAGAATTTCTTCTCCTTTCTCATACTACTGCCACCAGTCATTTTGGGCCCATAGAAGTGACCTAGTCCTCTTCTTCCCATTTAAAACTTTCAGATCTGCCCTTGGGCTTGTTCTAATACTGGTTTGTGGTAGACTCTGTGATTACAGCATGGGCCAGGCAGCATAGGGAAGAGAGAAGCGAGAGGACAGAAGGAATGCTAAGGAGAAATCATGTCCAGTCTACATGTCTTACTTCCCTCTATAGCACAAGCATGCATAAGAGTAATTTTTCAAAGGAAAAGGGAAGGCAAGAAAGTTAAACACTAAGTTATGAAATGACTTCAGTTGGGTTATCCACAACTTAATTCAAAGTGAGATAGACATTTTGGACAAATATTATTCTGATCATCATACCTTAACAAAGCATTTGAGAGTTGAACAAAAAGATATTCCAACATCAGCAAGACTCCAAGTATTCCTTAGAGCAGCTCCAGCATACACTAACTCCAGATAGCGCCTGCCTTGGTTGTCTTCAGAGAGAGGAATGTGGAAATAATCCTTAAAGGTGAATGGGACATTATGAAAACAGTACATCTCCACCTTACTAGATCAGAAATAAATTAATCTCCCCTCTTTTTCCTCCGATTATTATAATAATTTTGGAATAAAGGGGAAGGAAGAAGAATTAGTGTTGTAACTTGGAATCTATAGACTTCCCAAAGTTTAATGGACAGAGTTTATCTAGATCGAAAAACTATATATTCATTTTCATTAACTCTAAATGAAATTAAGATTTTCCTTGTAAGCAACAAACTGACATCACAGTAGTCAGCTGTACCTTTGTCACCAATAAGAATCACAGATATTTTTATGTCACATAACTGTTATTGCAGATACTTCAGAATATTATTTCTATTGACCATTACTTTGACAGTAGAACAGTTACTAAGTATACTGCTAAAATTTGTTAATGTGTTAATAAAACACCCTATGACACATGCTACTATGTATATAATAAATTTTATTTTTAATATTGAAAATTATAATTGAATATAACTGCTATCTTTTTATCATATATGTTTTACTTTATGCATTTAAAGACATTCAGAGAAGTAGTTCATAGGCTTTTCTAGACTTCCAAAAGGATACATGACACATAAAAGATTCCCTGTGTTAGATCAAGATTGTAGTAATCTACCAAATTTCATGTAACTATGGCTCAATGCATGCTACTTAGTAAATGAGAATGACCAGCTCCAAGTTAAATAATTGGTAGTCAGGAAGTAAATATTGTGCTTAATTTTTTATTTTACATTGAATGATTTTCAGAAATTGATAAGGGTGATATTGCACCCAGATTGTTTCATATTCTGACGCTGTGATTCTTGGCAAGGTTACTTCTCTGAGTTTCAGCTTTCTCTGAATGCAAAAAGTCATAGCCCATAAGTTTGTTAAAATGCTCTCTGCATCCAGAATCCTTTGGTTCTTTATATTTGTTTGCTTATCGAATAAGGCATCTCATCTACTGGACAATAGGCACACTCCACTTGCATGGCCTAAAATTAGAGTCATGCTTTTGTCCTTTTATGAAGAATTGTAGTAATATTATATGGCCCATGCACATCCCACAAATTCTTTTTTTTTTTTTTTTTGTCTTTTTGAGGCAGGGTCTCATTATGCCGTACAGGCTGGCCTTAAGCTCACTTTGTAGCCCAGGCTGACCTCGAACTCGCAATGATCCTCCTGCTTCAGCCTCCCAAGTGCTGGGATTACAAGTGTGCCCCACCGTGCCTGGATGCATCCCACAAATTCTTAAAGAGAAACAAAATGGTTTCTCCCCTTAGACTTCACTGGTTTAGTTGGGTTTCTTGTCTAACACATCTAACTTTATTCTTACCAATCTATTGTGTAAACAAATAGCAATATTTTTCAAATAGTTTCTGGCAAGCGCAAAGTAGTGAATTTGATTACCGGTACTGGAAAAAAACCAAATAGTTTTTATTCCCTATGTCTGAAAGTATACCCAATAGTATCTTTATCCTATGTGCATTTTAAACTACAATGAATAATGAAAGTTAATGTACATTTTAGTAGTGCAAGAACAAAGTACATACCTTTATCATCAGCTTGACAGCTTCCACAGTTTCATCAGCTGAAACATCAAATGGTTCAAATGATCCTTCAAAAGCTATGAAAATTCTCATTATGTAATTACCTCCTCAAAAACAAAACAGAACCAAGAAAAAAGAAAATAGAAAAAAATTTCTTTTTTTTAAAGATCCTGCTAGGTAGCTGGGAAAAGTTCCCATGCACAATTAAGGACAAAATTGATTGCCAGAGGCTACTGTCATTGTCTAACTTCAAAGGTGAATTGAGGGAATGTGAAGACCCGATTCCACACCGCCATAGTACTGGGCAGCACAGACAGCAGCTGAGTTGGAGGAAATGTTTCTTTGCTGAAGGCAGTAGTCAACAGCCTTGCTGTATTTGTATTACGGAAACAGGCATACTTGAAAATGGTCGGGGCAAGTGTGAACAAGCTTCCAACATGTGATAAAAAATGCTACACATAAATTACGCTTTGGTGATGTGATCACCGTCCCCTTACTCTTGAATTTATACGTATTCCAGTACAGCTGGTTGGAGAACCCTTAAAAATAGATCTTTGCTTGTGTACACCGGCGTAAGGTAAAGCAAAACAGAGTTGATTATATTGAATGAGTTAAGCCTGAAAGTTCTCTGTAAATAACTCTGAGCTGAAGTAATCTGGTTTCCATAACAACTTTGTGTACTTGTTCTCTGGCAGGATTTCTAATCCTTCCATGGGATACAGAACAATACTCACTTGTTCAGTGAGATGAATGTGTAGGCAAATATGGTTTCCCCTTCTCATCCCTGTGTAATGGAATCTGTTGAATAGCAACACAGTAGAATATGTATGTTTGGTGTTGGTGGGTAGTATTTCAAACCCTAGTCAATATGTGAGTGACGATATTAAAGACTTACTCAAGCTTATAGAGTAAGTGCTTTAGTGGAAATTAGAAGATTATCTTCTGAAATCCTCCAGTGATATTTTCAAGTCTCTGGACTAGACCCCTGCCCAGCCAGGAGAGAAAAATTCCCCAAGCAGATCTGTTAATTACACTTGCATGTGCACAGCGTTAACAGGAAGCCAGCACCTGCCCCATGCAGCTGTGATTCTAGGCAAGGTAACTTCTGACCTGCAGAGAGCTGCAGAGAGCTGCAAGGTAACTTCTGACCTGCAGAGAGCTGATTGTCCAAAAATACCACAAGAGACAGGGTGTGCCTGCTGCACCCTGCCAGCACCCACCTGTACCCAATACCACCCTGTCTGTCAGCTAGTCTCAGACCCCCTACTCAGAGACACAAAGTTTTGCAACCCCCGTCTCCTTCCTAAACTTCCCTATAAAACACGCTCTCACCCCTTGCTCCAGGCCAATGGTCTTTTTGCCCTTGGCCTGGCTGCACCTGATCTGCAATAAAGTCCTCACACATTGCTTAAACTCGGCCTCAGTGGTCTCAATTGTCCTCGGTTTACCCTAACAAATATACCTCGTTTAATGCTCCTATGTTGGATTATCTTTTCATATGTGTAAATATTGCTTTCTTCCTGAAATATGTCCTGACCTAAGACAGAACTATCATCTTGCATTTCCTTTCATTCTTTAAAATATCTTTTCAAAAATTAGTGCTTATTGGTTATGATGGGATTTGTTTATTTTTATTTTCACCCATAGCAGCATTTAGCACAACATGAGATAAATTAAACATGTCCAGTAAATGATAACTAGCTGGATGATTCTCTTCTGGTCTACAGCCTGAGTTTCAATAGTAAAAATTTAAGCCAGGCGTGGTGGCGCAGGCCTGTAATCCCAGCACTCAGGAGGCTGAGGCAGGAGGACCATTGAGAGTTCGAGACCAGCCTG
>NW_004955448.1:1009553-1019036 GCF_000276665.1 Chinchilla lanigera
TAGCGAGACCGTCTCAAAAAGACAAAAAAAAAAAAAAAAAAAAAAATTAAATTTGGAGCCTGGCACAGTGGCACGTACCTACAGTATCAGCAGTGCAGTGCCTGCCTGGCAAGCACGAGGTCATCAGTTCAATTCCTGATACCAAAAAAACCCGAAAAAAAAAAAAAAAAAGTAAAAATTTAGAGAAAATGGTAAGCAAAAAAAGGATAAAAGGAATTCTTTACAAAGCTAACTCTTGTCTCATGTTTTCAAATGTATTGCAAGATAATCATAACTTCTTATCTGTCCTCGTTTTGATAGAAAACACAGTAATGTAGGATGTAGTTGATGTTTTGTTGCTTTGGCAACACATCTTCCTGCCTACCTTCTGCAGCTGTTGTAGTTGTTGACTGCTAAAAGCTCATACTTGCAACCTATTTTCCAAAAAATTGACCTCAGTTAATGGGAGCCACCTCACCAGAAAATTTAGGTACTCTCCTTTCTGACTGACTGCTAAATGACTACCAAAGGCACACCCTATTATCTTAATTTGCAACAACTCAGGAGAGGATGCCCATACACCCAGCTATGGTTGGACTTTACCTACATCTTTGGTCAACCTTTTTTCTTCCTAATCCTGATTACCTCTCTCCATTTCTAGTTGTTCCAAAAGAGCACTGACATGGAACTGCCATGCATCCAAATCCCTGTCTCAGGTTCTGCCACCAGATAACTTTATCTAAGAGTATCTCAAATAAGCTTGTATGCTTTAAGAAACAACTAAGTGATTTGTAGCTTCCTGAACTACATGCTTATTTATACATGTATATTTTTATTTTTGGTTTTGGTGTGCTGGGATTAGACCCATGGCCTAGTGCATGCTAGGCCACTGCTCTACTGCTGAACTATAGCTCCAGCCCTACATGTGTATTTTTGTACACTATTGTATAATTCCCTTTCGAAGTAACTGTTCCACTCAAAGAACTAAGCAATCAAAATCCTTTCTTTTTGGACTGAAGAACATCCCCTGGTTCAATGGTTTCTATTGCTCTTGAATTTTGTGAGACATTCTATCTCTATTTGATAAATTACCTCAATTTTGCTTAAATATGTTGTAGTTAACTACTATTAATTAAAATCAAGAGTTTTAAATCATACTCATTCATCAAGATTCAACTTTTGTTGGGACAAGAAAAGGATTTTCATTATCACAGCAACATAGCAATTGGTTAGTGTCATTTTCAAGATACTTGGCAAATTTTTTGACAAAAGAGATAAAAGTTGGAAGAATGAGTAAAATTATCTTTATCACAGAAGACATGATGATAAAGAAAATTATCAACTTTATTCTTCCAACTATAATGAAGTTCTTCTGACTATAATGAAATAATTTAAGAGATGGATGTATAGAAAGTTCTAAGAAACTGATGTAAAAGACAATGAAAGAAAATACTATATTTATAGGCCCGGTGAGGTGGTGCATGCCTATAATCCCAGTACTTGGGAGACTGAGGCAGGAGGATTGCTGGGAGTTTGAGGCTAGCCTGGGGTACATAATGAGTCCAGGCTAGCCTGAATTACAAAGTGAGACCCTGTCTCAAAAAACCAAAACACATAAATAAATACACACAATGAAAATGGGAAATTAGCAGTTAATTTAAAAAGAGAAAATACTACATTTAAAAGAAAAAAGATACTGGGAATCAACAAAACACGTGTAAGAGCTATATAAAAAGTATAGAAAGATCTGGATGCTACAATCAGTGACTAATATTTTTGCTGTCTGATCTCTCCTAGCTTTCAAAAATGGAAATCATTTATTTAATTCTTATTTCTTTGCCTAAGTATGGCATTCCTCTGTTATAGCTTAACACTTTAGTTTCCTTTAAAAGGTTCTGAAAAAATTACAAACAAATTAATTTAAATGTATTTCCTGATTTATGTTCTACAACACATGTCATAATCTAAATACAAAGTGGCAATAATTTTATGTCACATGGTAAAGAGTGTTATCAAGAAATGCCTCATGATTTGCAGTCCTTTACAATAATGTTTACCTTAGCTGTATCAGCTTTCATAATAAAAATGTCTGTGTTCTCAAAGGCAAGGTAGAACTTAAACACATTCTTTAGATATAAAAAAAGTCAGTACTATTGTAATGGAAAAGAATTGAAGCATCTTTTTAACATGTATCGTTGTAGGGCTGGGGATATAGCTCAGTGGCATAAGCGCCTGGGGATTTAGCTCAGCGACAAAAGCGCCTGCCTGGCAAGCGCAAGGTTGTGAGTTTGGTTCCTGGTACCGGAGAAACCCCCCCCCCAAAAAAATGTATAGTTGTGCTTTTATTATCACAACTTTAAAAATTTGTCATAAGGTGCATTTAAATCACCTGATGATCCTTTTAATATGTGCCCTCTGATTAAGTAGATTTATAGAGTAATCTGAGGTTTTTCAATTCTAACAAACTCTTTGACCATACTTTGACTAGTAAGGAACTAGAAGCTACATGGAGATTATTGCTCCTGTCCATAATAAAATGTAAAAAGCACTGGCCTATGTGGCATCATAGTTTAGGAATACCAGAAAGATTTCTCTTGATTGCCAAATTTTTCCACTCATTTATTTGTCTCTAAACTTTCATTTTCACTGAAGGTATTGTGGCTTCTGAAGTTACCCTATGAAACATGTACCTTTAATAAGGCTAATATTCTTGGGTTTGCTTATTTAAAAGTTTTCTAAACGACAGTCAGCTGGATACCGGATACTGAGCACCAGCTATCCAAGACAAGAAATTTTACGTGTTGGAAAGAGAAGGGCATAATTCAAGGAGGGCAGTCATGCATAGATAGAATGTTATAAAAATGAGGAATAAGAAGTTGTATTACCTTACAGAACACAAAGGAGAGAATTATTTGTCTCCAGTGTGGGGCCTTCTGTCCTATGTCATAGTGCCTACTCATTGTATATCATACCAGTTCAGAGCTCCAGCTTGATGTTAGTGGACTTGAATTCAAATCTCAATTCCAGAGCCAAAGAGGTCTGCTATATTTCTCAGTAGCTACATAAATTTGGATCAATGATTTAATTTCTTTGAGCCATAGTTGCATCACCTGGCAAAAATAAATACAACAATAGGACCTAAGATTGCCATGAGGATTGATAAAGTAATGTGTAAAAGAGCTTAGTACAGTGTTAACTTTCTTGTTGCTACTGTTATTGTTATTGGTGAGAATTGCAGAGAAAGCACTGAAAAATCTGGAACTATTCTGAGGGTACTGGTCCTATGGAGGTAGAATTGGATAGGAAAGAACAATTTTGAAAAGAAAAATGAGAGAGTTTTGAGAATAGACATTACCCAGTTAAAAACTGTACTTAGCACTAAAGAAGAACAGGCCAAGGAATAAAATGTAAGATCGTTATAAAGATGCAGCTGAAGAGGTAAGACAGAGAAGAAAACCTAAATAAACATAGTAAAGGCTAAAAATACCAATCAACTCCAGCAGTTCTCAATGTATGTACTTTCCATTATTTTGTTATTCCTACTATCTAGCACATCTAGTATCTTTATAATCATCTGAACCCATGCCAAATGCAATTAAGCAGTTCTCTGTTGTCTTTATTTTGGAAATGAACAAACTAGAAGCCTACATAACTCATTAAATTGCTATGATTGATTAGATTAACTATAATCAGGGTGGAAGCTGGGAGAATTTCTAGACTACAGAGCTCATGCCAGATAAAAAGACTCTTTCAAGGAAGGGTAATTATACAATTGATACTAGAACAAGCTGATGCTTGGTATAGGAAATAACAAGCAATGAACAGGAAAGAAATCTACAATTAGGAAAACAAGCAATAATGGGAAAAATAGCAGTTATAAAATACAGATTATTGTCAAATGAAATAGAACAAACAGTAGGCTAACTGAAATAGAAAGCATTGTGTTAGTTGGAATGTTTTATATCACTAAAGAACTTGAAAATTAAATTCTATCTGTAACCCTTGTCCTATTTAGTGAAATCAAACACATCATGCTTGGCTACTAGTCTCTTCCCTTCTACAGCCCTTGCGATTGTCTTATCCCTTTCTTACATCTAAGTTACAGAGAAAACTTGCATTTTCATCAGATCTCAGAAGATTAAGACAGTGCCACCTCAGATCTTCTCTATTCTCATCTTTTTTGTTCAGCGTTCCACATTCTGTGAATTTTCCTTTTCTGCTTGAAGAATGTATTTGATCTTGCAGTGTACAAAGAGTTGTGGGGTCAATCAAATATAAAGTGTCAGTGGCTGTCAATGAAGTATCTACTAGCTGCCTTCTTTCTGAATCCAAAGATAAGAACTTATATAGAAATTTCAGGGGGTTTTTTGGTAGTGGGAGTTGAACTCACAGTCTCACGCTTGCCAGGCAGGTGCTGTGCCACTGAGCTATATCCCCAGCCCTTGATACAGGAATTTCAAATACTATTAAAGTATTTCATGTGAAAAAATTGGGAAAAAGAGTCAAAAACTATCAAACCATAGTGTAGAGGTGGCTACCTGCTTGATTACACTAAAGTCTTGCTCTAAATATGTTCTAGTTTAAACTATTAATAGTTTTATTTAAATACTGCAAAAGAAGATGCCTGTGATCTCATACCTTCCCATATATTTAATGTTACCCTTATTTACAATGAAGATCACTAAATTTATGGCTCCTGCTGAAACCACTCTTTATATCCAGATACCTGCAGGACATTTCCCATTGCATAGCTCAACCTTAACCTGTGTAAAAGTGTACTTGTATATTTTCCTTCCCAAATTTTTTTCTTCTTCCATTATCTAATACTGTTTTCCATTCTCTGGTACTGCAAAACACTTAGCTGCTCAAGCCAGAAACCTGGAAGTCATCTAGAATTTTTCAGATTATTTGACACCCACCAGCAAATTCTTATGATTTGAACTCCCAGTATATCTTAATCTATCTATTTCAATCAACTGCTATGAGTATTAATTTGATCTGGGTCAATGTTTTCATCATCTTGAATTGTTGCAACAATCACTTAATCAATCTCCTTTTTTTTCACTTGTGTCTTTTTTTCAATCTATTTTCTACTCAGTTGCAAGGGTGGATCTCTTAAAATGCAAATCTAATTATGTAATTAACCTTCTTGAAATTCCTAATTGCTCTTCACAACCTGAACTTTTACTATGATCTTTAAGACCCCACATTAATGATTTACAAACATAAGCATCTGTAAAAATCACCTGAATAACCAGTTAAAATACATATTCATGTACCTGATTCCCAGAACATTTGATTCTTTGCTTCGGCCAAGAATATGAATTTCAAACAGGCTCTCAGGTTAGGCTGATGTGGTCAGTCATAAGCCTCATTGTGAACAGCAATGCCAAACTTCAGCCTCATCTTCTGCTATCCTCTTCTTCCTCCATGCTAGATTGGTACCAGTCTGGGTGCCTTTGGACATACTGTTCAATCTTATTCAATACTTATTCTATCTTCTTGATAACATAATGCTAACTTTGTACATACCATTTCCTTTGGTATATGGTCTGATGGCACAGTTACTTAAGGCACTCTGGCCCAGGGATGGGCATGGCTTACAGGGTAGATCAGTGGAAGCCTCCTTCTAAGAATTTGAATGGTGATCAAAATGACAAAAATGGCTACAGTGGTACTGACAATGTGAGAATATCAAAACGGTTAGCTAGTTAGAGTTCCTGGTTTATGACCTTTCCAAGACAGTACTTAAAGCATTCTTTTAATTCCCAGTGTCTCCATAATCTTCAAATAAGTTTCCTTTCTTAAACTCAGATTTATCAGAGTTAGTGCCCCTGGCTCACAATCAAAGAATCCTCATTCCTGAAGTCTAGAGCTTCCGTCAGATTTTCAGAGAGGTTTATGTTAGCCACTTTCCTGTTGCTGAGACTAAATACCCAACCCCTGGAATTTAATAAATATTTCAACGTTACTTTACATTCCTGGAGAAAACACTATAATGAAATAGAAAGAATGTGGCCCAGTCCTTCCCTTTCCAGCTGACAGTCACAAGGACATGACCTCACTGAATCCAGCACTCCCTGCCCACTCATTGCCCCAAATGAGACCCAGAGTGATTAGCTGTAGCTCTTCCCAGCACCTCTGTGTTTGCCCTAGCAACTGACCTTTAGGCCAGAATCACTCCTGCAGTCCTGACAAGAGCCCCAGCCACGACACCCCTCCAGCAATCCGGGCCACTGCTGCCATCTCTCTGACGAACGCCTGACAGGGTAAAGATCAGGCAGGGCCCAAGGCCCACAGCCAATATCTTTGAAATCCCCAGTTCAGCAGACCACAATCAGTACTGCTGCTCCTGCTGAGAATTACTTGAAAGTGTTGGTAGTCAGAACTTTAGCCCCACCATTACTGAGGAAATGGTGAAAACTGACAATCAAAGAGCCAGTTCTGCAGTTTGTAAAGCTGTCACCATGTCAGCTGAGCCTGTCCTAGTTATGCCATGGCCACTCAGATTTGTTTGCCTGTGCTATAGCAAGCTAACATTTCCTGTCTCATGTGAGTCTGCTCTGCAGCCACTCCAGATGACTGCCCTGTATCCTCCAGATGACTCTATGCCCTCCAGCACTATTTTGAAAGTCCCAAAATAGGTCAGCAAAAGGAAAGTCTGCTCATGTGTGCTCTGCCTTCCTCACATTCCTGGGGTTGAGACTGGGAGGACTCCCTCAAGTGCACTAGCCCCCTGTAATGGCTGATACATTGTGTCAACTTGAGAAGTTTAGAAGTTTAATGAAGCTACTCAGGAGGGGCCAGGATCCTCACTTTGTAAACCTCATCCTGTGCAAGAGGAGGGCATAGAGATGGTGTGAGTGCAGGTGGCCTACATACAATATAAGGGGAAAAGAGGCTTGTTCTCCCCTCTTTTGCTCTTGTTTTTGCTGTCTTCCATCAGCATTAAAGGTTGCCCCTCTGCCATGGGCCACTCTGCCTTGGAGCCAGCTGAGTATGGACTGAAGCCTCTACAAATTGTAAGCTAAATAAACCTTTCCCCCTTTAACTTTGAATGTCAGGTATTTTGTCCCAGCAGAGAGAAAAATAACTAAGACACCCCCTGTGCTGCAGCCGAGGTCCCAATAAAGGCCTCGCCTGGGTGGCCCTATTGCCTTATGATTCTTATTCCAAGTAAAGTGTGTTGAGTGGGCGGCACTAAGAGCTGGTTAACACCAATGGCTGACAATTAGCTCTGAAGAGCTCCTGAGCAGCACAGAACTAAGAGTGGTGGAAACAAGTAAAGAATGCAGAGACCTGTGGAAACCAGTAGGGACCTGTGGAAGAGTTCAGGAAAGGAGCAGGAAACGTTTCAGAAAGCCGCTAGTGGGTCTATGAGTCTTGGTTGCTGAGGAGCTTATAGGGGTAGCTGGGAGCTGCCAGGAGCTGTGACATTAAGAGCTATAACACTAAAAGCTAAGGGGCTCTGGCATTCAAAGTTCAGAGATGTAACTCTAAATGTCAAGAGCTACCGGCATGAAAAGCCTGGAGCTGCTAACATCAAAAGAGCAGTACTTTCCAATTTATAATTTTTATACAAATTGAGCAAGAACCCACAGCTGATTGGTAATAACTTGGAAGATAATAGGGAAATTTTCCGCTTTAGGGCACCATGAAGAAGAGGGCAGACAACAGGGATGGTTGTCAGCTGGTTCAAGAACAGGCCCACATCTGATTTTCATCTTACATGCAGCATAAGGCTACATTAGCTAGTTAGAGTAGGTTTTCTTAAAAGTTCTGATACTTTTAGTTTGGCAATATTTAATTCAGGAAAGTGACTAATACAAATTTTGGTACCAGAAAAGTGGAGTCACTGTAATTATACCTAAACTTGTGGTTTAGAAGCCTTTGAAAGTGGTTTTCTAGAGGAGTTTACAAAGGTTTGGAGATGGGGGCTGGAGAAGACATAGAATGCAATAAATGTGGTCCAGTGAGTGATCCTGGTCAGAATTTAAAAGACCAAAATGCTGATTGGAATGTGAATAGTAAAAGCCAGCCTCAGGAGGTTTCAGTTGAGAACAAGGAATCCATTGATACTTGGTTTAAAACTATGTGTGTTATTCTGTGGCATAAAATTTGTCTACATCACGCCCATGTCCTGAGATTCGTTGGACACTGAAATCAAGGGTGATGAACTAATTAATCTGGCTGAGGAAATTTTAAGACAGGCCAACATTCAGGCTCTGGCATGGGTTCTGCTGGTGCTTTTAGCCAGACTTATGATAAGAATCAGGGGCAAAAGGCAGAAAAGAACTGAGTATGGTGGCGCACACCTGCAATCTCAGCATTTGGGAGGCTAAGGGAGGAGGATCACCAAAAGCTCAAGGCCAGCCTGAACTCCATAGTGAGTTCAAGACCAACCTACACTACCTAGTGAGGCCCTTTCTCAGAGAAGAGAAAAAAGAAAAAAATTGAAAATTTTAAATTTTGGTTCAGAAGGAACCACATGTAAAATTGGGGCCAAAATAAGTGTGACTACTAAAGACATTAGCAACATTAAAACTTTGTACAGGCATAAGAAAAAAGATGACTTGAGGGCATCTCAGGAATCAGCAACATCCCATCTTTCAGAAGCTCGAGGGTACAAAGTATAAATCTTTCATTTGAGAAGCAAGTCTGTAGAATGTTGCTCCAGAAGGGTCTTCTAGAGAATTAGTTTTCTGGGATTCATTTCACTGTGCTCAGCCATCCAGGGACTCAGATGCTGATGCACCCATGGTCTAAAGGGACTTGGCTACTATTCAAACTGACAACAAACCTTGGCACTGTTTATGTAATTCTGCTTTTATGGGCTTGAAGAATGCAAAAGTTGTGGTATAGGGGAGGCTACCACTCAAATTTCAAAGAAAGATCTTGGAGTCCAGAGAAGGAGCCTATAATGGTACACAATGTACCAACTTGATACATTGTGTCAACCTGAGAAGTTTAAAGGTTAACTAAGCAACTCAGCAGGGGGCCAGGGTCCTCAATTTGTAAATGTTCACATCCTCTGCAAGAAGAGAGCAGGGAGATGGTGTGAATGCTGCATCCACTTTAGCTGGTGGTAGCCTGCTTACAGTATAAGGCAAGAAAAGAGGCTTGTACTCCCCCCTTTTGCTCTTGCTGCTTTTGCTGTTGTCTGTCCCCTTGAACTTTTGCCCCTGTGCTATGCCAACTTGCCTTGTAGCTGGCTGATTACCTGACTGAAACCTCCACAAACTGTGAGCTAAATAAACCCTTCATACCTAAATTTTGGATGTTGGGTATTTTGTCTCAGCAATGAGAAAAAAGTATCCAAGACAGAGCCCTTGACAGAACATTGCATGAGCTGAGGGAATGAATGAAAGCTGCAGTGGAGGCCCCAGAAAGTTGAAGAAAATCCCAGAGGATTAAAAGCATCATACCACAGCAACATACACATACCCATGTTGATAGTGGCACAGTTTGTAATAGCTAAATCTTGGGAGCAGCCCAAATGCCCAC
>NW_004955448.1:1024336-1038397 GCF_000276665.1 Chinchilla lanigera
GGCTGTCGTGATTAACCTTGGCTTATCTATCACTTCTAAAATGGGGACAACCTCATCAGATGCTAGTATTTCCCCTCAAAGTATCTACAGAAGGGAGCTTCCACATCTTCAAGAAGAGAAAAAACAAGGAAACTGGAATTCTTCATAATAGCATTTAGGATTTGGAGTGATGCTTTTCTATTGGCAAAGATTAAGCATAAATGATTTTGAATATAACAGTAAATTCATTAATTAGTATTTATTTTTTAAAAAGCATTTGAAAAATTCACTTCCATTTTCAACATAAGCCTAACTAATAAAGAAAGAGACATTTTAAAAAAAATAAAATAAAACGGGGACATTTTTGGGAAGGCATGGATCCTGGTCACCTGCCTCGTGTTCGATGCATATCTGGGGTTAAGGGCCTGAGTAGTACTCATTACACCATAGGCTCACTATAGTCTCACGTTCTTTTTATCCCTTAAGGAAGTATGCAAGCCTAGTCATCGTGACTTTATCTTCAGGCCTTGCCTTATCCAGCTACGCCTCCAGTCACAGTTCTGACATCTTTATTTTTCACTGACTTCCTTGAGAGCCCAGTCCCTCTCTGACTGTATGTTGATTTCTATCTAACTTTGCTGCCCATAATATTCCCCAACTCTGAAGAGCTATCCCTACCTGCAGTTAGTGGAGAATAGGTGTGTTTCAATCTATCTGCTTGTGTTGATTAGGGTTTTTACAGGGGAGAATGCAGTCAGGAGCCTTCTCCCAACAACTAATCTAAAGGGCTTTGGGTAGAAGACATTTTGGGGTTTTAACACTTAGAGAATCTCTTCAGAGGATCCATCTAGTAGACCCAAATAACAGGAGTTCAGCACAGTTATCATTGGCTCATCAGCATGACTGATGGGAGTTTGGCAACTTTAGGTGAGAAGAAACAAATTTTTCCAAGTGAATAGGGCATGTATGACCAAAGCATGGGCAGCAGAATGGAAAGGAAGACTGGGGACAACAGCAGTGTGCAGACACTGCACGTAAGGGATTGGAGTAAGAGTTGTAACCAGTTGGCTTCTAAATCTCTCTACTGATTGAGGTTATCTATAAGTCTATTTCTTTGCAGTAATTCCCTCCAGTTTTAGCTGTAAGAAGATGGAGAGTTCAGTGGTTTTGAAGGACAATTTTATCTAAGGAATTTAAAGACTATAACTTCCACTATAGCTTTCTAGCCTCATTGAACCATAATAGTGATCAGCTATAGGTGTAGCTGAAAACTGCCAGCAGGTGTAAGTGATTGGTGCCCCCTTTTTATATGTAACATTTATTATGATAGTAATATTTTTATACACCTTTAGTTACACTTTTTTGTTGGGTGTTTACAACCATTTTAAAGTGAGACCTGTATTAATCAAAATTAACCTTTCAGTATATAGCAAGGTCTGTTAAGTCTCCAAAATCATTACTTTTGGAACTATGTGCAGAACCACTCAGCTCCTCTGTCAGTGTCAGCTGCCAGGATAGGTCACATTGTTGCTTGACCATGTGGCTTCTCATGAAACCATATGAGGCATTTCTCTCTCTGATGACCTCTTGTTTTTGGCACACTGTACATTGGTTGACTCCTGTTCTCCTGAGGTCTAACAGTCTCCAAGTTCAGGCAGTTGGATGTCTCTTCGAAGTTGTCAGATCCTGTAGAAAAGGTCCCCTCACGTCCTGTGTCCCTCTCACCTTGGAGGGCTAGGGGGAAAATGTAGGGTATACTCTTAGCCAAGTTACCTTATTAGCTCTGGTTTCAAACCTCAGTTTTTCAACACCCAGGAGAACAGTTTAATTACATACTATGACCAAGGAATTGTTATTTTTTGAGTCATCACTGTTTTAGAAGTTGAATCTGTGTAGTATGTTAATAGACAACAATTATAAAGTTTTACAGAGAAAACCTGAGATCAAAGACAAGATAACATTTTAGCATAACAATCATGGTGACATTAATATAACTTTTAGGTTTTGGTATTATCTCTGAAATACAGTTAACTGTTCATCTTAGTATAGAATAACTTTTTAGTCAGCTCCCTTTATCTAATTAGAAGATACTGAATGACATATAGAAACTTTTACCTAAATTTATCATCTTTTGATAGAGTGCCATTTAAGAAGAATCCTCTTGAGGCAGGTGTGGGGGTGCACGGCAGTAATCCCAGCACTTGGCAGGCTAAGGCAGGAGGATTGTTAGGAGTTCAAGGCCAGGCTGGGCTACATAGTGAGTTCAAGCCCAGTCTGAACTACACAGTGATCCTGTCTCAAAAAGATCCTGTCTATAGATGTACTTTATAGGTTGGTAATGTCTAACATTTGATTTTTAGAGTGACATTGCCTGGACTGCAGTGTGTTGGAGCATCTCTAAGTGCTGTAACACATATATGACATATCACAAGTCTTGAAACCACGTCTGCATTATCTGGCTGGCTGTCTCATGCTGGATTGGCGTGCACATTTCATCACAAATACCTGCAACATGAATAAGGGATAGCCAGATGCTTGAACCCAAAAAAATTATAATCATAAATAACTTTAGCTGGAAGTCAACAAGATGATAAGATGTTTTTTTCAGGTTTGTACCTTTGAAGACCTGCACACGTGGGAAACACAAATACAGTGTTAACTTGTTTCATGAACTTAATTCATTCCGTGATTCTAGGGAAGGTGGCTGCATTCATGTTCATGTGGGGAAGATGTCTGCAGTTGTGACTGTTACCTGATACTGAGTTCACGAATGGAAGCAAAATTTTGCCGAATGCTTCTATTTGTGAACTCAGTTGTTCACACAAACAGCAGCATTTGTGCATTTATGGCTCAAAGGTCTTGAACGAGCCAATAGGAGCCATCAGTTTTTTTACACGGAGTGTGAGGGTATTATAGGCTGAGTGGGTAGGCCTGAGGAGACCCTTTGCATTTCCCCCCACAAAGCCCAAATTTCTGCCCCTAAGGTCTCCTGTCTTGGTCTCACCCTCACACCTACAAAATGGGCCAATACCATAGACAGAAAACACCTTACTCAAGATGTTAAGCCCCCACAAACTAAGCAACAAATTCTCTCCTTCTTGGGATTAGCCAGCTTCTTAGGAATTTGGATTCCTAACTACACTTACCTGGTGTGGGTCCCTTTACCAAGTGACCCGAGGACCTCTGAACCCCTAGATCCCTGCTTCCTGATAGAGACCCCTTTCATTACATTACAAAAGGCTCAACTCCAAACATCTTGACTCTTCCTAACTTGTCTAAACCTTTTTCCTTATACACCACAGAAAAAGAAGGAATCTCCCTGGGGGTCCTGGGCCAAAACTGTGGCCCCCACTTTCAAGCAGTGGCATACCTGTCAAAACAACTAGACCCCACCACATGGAGGTGGCCCTGGCACCGTGCCCTGGCAGCAGTGGCCCTACTAACCCAAGAATCAAAAAAACTTACCCTGGGCCAGCATATAAATGTTTTCTCACCACATAGACTACAAGATCTTCTGACAACACAGGGCACCAAGTTCTCTGGCCCCATCGAGAATCCAGCTTTTTCACCTGACCTTTATCCATGGTGACCTTACAAAGCCTGCCCCTCTCTTAATCCCACCACTCTTCCCCCAGTGCCATCCCCTGATTCTTCCCCCTTTCATTACTGCACCAAAGTCGTTGACCACATTCACGCAAACTTTCTCCACTGTGGAGAAGGACATTCTTTAGTTTATCTTTCAATGTATTACCTATGTGAGACTTTGGGCCTGACCAAGCCATATGATTATTTGAGTCTGGAGGAAGTCTAGCAAAAGCATTGGTGTAAAAGGACATGATAGCAGGACCTGTGTCCCTGTGGAAAGCTGCAGGACAACACTAAACGGTTTGCTGAGATATGCCCAAAGGAATGATAACATGATGGCTTGCTAAGTCAAGTCTCATTCCTGTGATAATTAAGTTGTAGTGTCCTTGCTAATCCTGTTGCCCTGCTGCTGCCTTGGTTCTTTCTCAATAAAAGTTTACTGAAAATGGTAATGGAGGTAACAGTCCTGGAGGCTGAAGCCCCCTGATCCCAGAATTTTGCCTTTCTTGTTTTTTCTCTTCATCTGTGGGCACCTCGTTCTTGGGACCTGTCACCCCAGACAGAAACAGAATATACACCAACACTCTATATACAGGACACTCCCTTGCCTAACCCTGATGACATGTGGTTCATTGATGGCAGCTGATTTCCCACGTGCAGCAGGTCAAAAGAAGCTGGATACACCATTGTTACCTCCTCTTCTGTCCTAAGGCCAAATCCCTCGCTGAGGGAACCTCATCCCAAAAGGCTGAATGCACTGCTCTCATATGGGCCCTTACCCTTGCCAAGGATAGACAAATCAATATATACACTGACTGCAAATATTCTTTTAGTATTATTCATGTCCATGCCACCATCTGGAGGGAGCATGGTCTTATTACCACCAAGAGGTCCCCAATTACAAATGGGCCCCTTATTCTATGACTCCTCCAGGCAGCTACATTTCCGAAACAGGTAACCATCATACATTGCAAAGGACATCAACCTGAAACTGATTCTATCTCAAGGGGAAATGCTTTTGCAGACAAATATGCCAAACTGGCAGCCTCACAGAGTCCTCCTGCCTCACTAGTGCCTATAATCCCCTCCACTCTCCCACAGCCTGCTTACACCACTGCAAAGGTTGAAAAGTTGGAAAGACTCCAAGCTACACAGTCAAATCAGGGATGGTACTTCCTGGACAGAAAATTGGTGCTCCCCGACACCCAAGCACATCAGACCATACAGCAGCTCCATTAAAAACTACACATAGGCCCATGAGCTCTTCTACACTTTCTCACATCCACTCTGACCTTCACTTTACTGTTTAAAGTTATCAGTGAGGTCATCAGCCTCTGCTCTATCTGCAGTCAAACCTCCTCACCAGAGGCCCTCAAGCCCCCTCCCTCTTTCCCCGTGCACCAGATGAGAGGACATACTCCAGGGGAGGACTTGTAAATAGACTTTACCCACATGCCCAGATCAAAACATTTCAGGTACTTCTTTCAGGATGGACTGCGGCTTTTCCCGCTACAGGGGAAGATAATTCCACCATCACAACTATTCTTTAGACCACATAAGCCCTAGATTCAGGCTCTCCAGGTTGATCCAGGCAGACAATGGCCCTGCAATTATTTCTAAGGTTACCCAACAAGTGTCTAAGGCCCTTCACCTCAAGGGGGTGTTAAACACCCACTACCACTTCCAATCCTCAGGAAAAGTTGAAAGAGCAGGCTGACTCCTCAAGACACAGCTTACCAAACTGACCCTAGAATTGTGCTTGTCCTGGCCCAGACTTCTCTTTGCTCTGGCCTGCCTTCGAGCTACTCCATGGGCACTGACATGTCTCAGCCCCTTTGAGCTCATGTATGGGAGACCTCTTCTCAAACACCTCACTGAAGACAATTGCTCCTCCCCACTCTCTGACTGTCTCCCCCTCCTCCACCTTTTCCAACACTTGCTTTGAGAGCATGCAGACTCCTACCTGCCACAGCCACTCACAGAGCCTCAATCCTAACACCCTATTATACATGGGGATATGGTTTATCTAAAAGCTTTACACCCTACAGGGCTGCAGCCTAGGTGGATGGGACCTTTTCAAGTCCAGCTGACTACTCCCTTGGCAGCTAAACTTCAAAGCCTTCCCACCTGGATCCATCTAACAAGACTGAAAAGGGCTCCAGTCTCAGACCCCCTCAATACCACATACCACTGTAAATCACAGGTTATCTCCCCCACCTCCCTTCACCTTACCCACATTCCAGAGGAGTCCTCAGAGTCCTTAGACTAGCCCCATGTTCTGCTACTTCCTCAGGTGCCTAGCCCCCTTTGTCCTATTAATTGTTGCTTTCAGCATCACACTCTGGGTCACCTCTCCTCAGGAATATATGGCCCTCCATAAAATCATTCTTGTCCTGTTTTTTGGCCTGACCATGAGTGGCCTATCAACTCTTAGTTTGTTTGTTTGTTTTTTTTTCCAATCCCGGGAATCGAACTCACCACCTCGCGCTTGCCAGGCAGGCACTGTGCCGCTGAGCTAAATTCCCAGCCCCAAGTGGCCTATCAACTCTTAATTGCTTCATAAAATCCCCTCTTAGTAGCACCTAACATGAAGCCCTCCTTCTATACCCTCACTTTTCTAATATCCTTAGTGAGGGCCCAAGAGAAATCTCAAACAAACTTGACCTTCCGAGCTGTCCTAATAGATGGTGACCTTTGGGCCTTCATCAGCTGGATAGAGGGGCAACCATCCCCCACTCTCAACATCTCCTACTGTGACCTCAGTCCTCCCTTTGTGGGATGTAAATGTATTCGCTGTGTCATAGGCCTGGGTGGATTTTATCTGTGCCCAAAGGTTCCATCTTCACACACCTGCTACGACCCTTCAGTATCTACTGTCCATCATGGGACTGGGAAACCATCGGATAGTACACCCTTTCCACACACTGGAAACAAAGCGATCACAACGTCAAGGTGACCCCCTCAGGCAAACAAATGAACACCCTAGACTCCTTGTCCCCTCCCACTCCAGCTTCCTCATGGGCCTGCAGATTCAGCTTCCATGAGATAAGGTATGACCCTGAAATCTTTATCACTGCCCAAAAAAGTCCCACCTTCCTGCACCTCTGCCCCCAACCTTGTTTTAATTGCCACCCCTGTCTCAACAATTCCCTCTGAACCCATCCAAATGCTATTTATTCAAACCTCTGCCCTCAACTCTTCCTTGACCTCAGGCTCCAACTATACTTTCCTAAACCTCTCCAAATGGCTCTGCCTCCCACTACAGGGAGATCTGAATATAGCAATGCCTGTAAACTTTAACCTCACCAACAGCCAAAACCAGTGCACACATCATCAGACCCTTACAATTATCCGCACCTCATTTTCAGCCCAAAACCTCTCTTGCCTCAAGTTTTCTGTCTTTCCCACAAAAAACCTAACTGGCTGCATCAACCTTCTCACACCCAACAGGACAGACTGTACCCATTTCCCACCCCCTCAGCATTTTCTTTTTCTGCCCCTCTGGAGCCTACATCCATCTCCCTCAACATTTCAGTGAAGCCTGCACCCTGGCCCTCCTGTCCCCCTATGTCTCAATACACACAGAAGACCAAATTCAACACTCCATACTTACATCTAAATACTCACTTCTCCATCACACCTGAGCCATTCATGCAACAGGTGTCCTGGTAGGAATAGGGCTCTCTTTAGCCATCACCTTGGCAGCCAGAGGCACCACAATGGCTATCCTCCTTCAGCAACAGCTTTCTCTCCAGCTAAGCCAACAGTTGGAAGAGGTAGCCACCTCATTAGAGATGCTTCAAAACCAAATTAACAACCTAGCAGCAATTACCCGCCAAAATAGGCAAGCTCTAGACATCCTAACAGCCAAGAAAGGTGGCTCCTGTGCCATGCTCAAAGAGTGCTGCTACTTTGTCAACCAATCAGGTATTATAATGGACAAAATCAAAACAATTCATGAATACACAGCCAACTGTAAGCCCTCCCACTCACTCTTTTTTTTGGTCCTCCTTGGGAAGATGGATCCCTAACCTCCTCCCACTGGCCAGTCCCCTTCTCATGATTTTCCCAGTTCTTCTTTTAGAACCCTGCATCATCCAGCTTCTGAGGCATTTCATCCAACAAGTCACCCACTCCAGCTCCACCAGAGAACTATTCTAACCATGACCTCTGGCACAAGAGCCTGCTTACAACCTTGGAACTCCCCAAGCTACCCCCAGGACAATGCCCCCACTCGTCGGGAAGCAGTTTGAGAGATCAATGCCCCTTTTCATATAAAGACAAAAAGACAGTACTAACAGATCGACAACGTTTTACAAAATAGCAAAGGATCAGTATAGACATTAGAGTTACAAACAGAGTGGTAGGGAATTAACAATGCTTATTGTATTACATATTGATATCTTCAATGTAGTTTCTCATGAAAACACATATAGACATACAAAGCTAATCAACCAATTTCCTCCTTTTATTTCTAAAATAAAAATAAAAATAAAAATAAAAATACTTCACAAAAACGATCACAAAAAAAAAAAAAAAAAAAAGACAAAAAGACAGGAATGTCAGAGTCCATTCCAGTCCCAACCTCCATGGCAAAACTACAAAAGCCAACCCCGCCTCCCTCCCAGAAATGTGCTGGCTGCTCAAACAAAGCCACAACCACTCTTCAAAAATTTTCACGCCACTCCTAATGGGGTCCTCTACCTATACATATAAAGCTAGCTCCCTTGATTCATTGCATGCAGTTTCTACCCTTAGAGTCCCACCTATCACTCCCATTTTTAAGAAAATACTCCTCTCTGCTGTGCCTTTTACCTGTTCCCTCCGCTGACCTTACATTATTATTTTTTGGTGGGACTGACTATTGAACTCAGGGCTTTGTGCATGCTAGGCAAGCACTCTACCACTGAGCTACATCCCTAGCCCTACTGGGGTACTATATACAGCGAAGTCACAATATGGGTAGGATATGTGTCAACCTACCATGAACATATGTAGACTTAAAGGTATAGCCACTTAGGTAATGGTGACCCAGTTGGGAAGTGAGACATGTAGCAAGGGTATATGGCTGACATGAATAACCTTGGCTTATCTATCACTTCTAAAACAGGGATATTTTTGTGCAGGGATGGGTCCTGACTGGCTTTCATGATATGAACTCGTCTGTTTTCACCGTTGAAGGAGCTCTGGACATTGTTGTCACTAAGAACAGCTGATTCACTTGGTGGGGGCTCTGTTCCTTACTTTCAGCATTGCTTCCTGACTCCAGAGGGGAAGATAGTACATTGTTCAGTCTCCTGGAGAAGCTTGTCAGGCTGACTTTCCCAACATGAACTTGGCTGTTCTCAATGTCACAGAAACTTGGGACCTTGCTGTTGCTGAGCATAGCTGTGGTACCTTTCAGAGGAGCTCTGGTCCTTACTTGAGTGTCACTTTCTAGCTCCAGTACAGATTCCTCAGCCTACTGGCGCAGATCTTTCATCCTGCTGGCACAGACTTTCTAGCTTCCATTACTGACCTTTGGGCCTTCCCAGCGCAGATCCTTGAAACAGACTTGCATGAGACATTGATGTGGGCTCTTGGCCTCCAGTTGAACTCATGGAGGACATTGCCATGGGCTATAGGTCTTTAGTTGGATGCGTGCAGGACACTGCCGTGGGCGCTAGGCCTCCAGCTGGACTCATGGAGGACATTGTCATGGGATCCAGCCCCTCGGCTGGATTCTTTGGGGTTTAGTACATGGACAGATCTCGTGCATCTTCTGCACTTGAATTTTGGGTGAATATAAAATAATCTTATCAACTATGTGTCCTGTATTAAATCTGTTCTGTTGTAAACCCTCACTACAACACAATTGGTTCCAAGAGTGGCACTTGTCAGTGTTGTCCTGCCCTGCTGTGATGTTGCCTGGCCATGCAGCTTAAGAGCCTTGGGAATTAATTTAGAAAGGTTTTGAAAGACTGGCTGAAAAGAGGCAGCCCCCACATGCTGTGAACTATATGAGAAACTCTGGTCAGAGCCTGGAAAATCAGAGTACTGATGGAAAAATGCTGCCAGTTAAGATGAGGCTCAGGAGGCTGCTACTGAGAACGACTGCATTGGAGGCTGGATCCCAGATGGTGGTGTATGTTGTGCTTTAGCAGGAAGTTGATCTGTGTTTTGCTTCTGTTTTAGAGATATTGCCTGCATGACAGAAAAATTTCAATGCAGTCTAGTGTTGGAATATTAGCATGGTTACTGTTGGGAGCTTTTGGCTGGATCTATGTTCAAAATTAAGAGCAAAAAGCCAGCAGGGTGAAGTGAAGCATTTGGCCAGAGGGGAGGCTCCCATGTAGCTGTGGATTACAAGGATGACACAGAGGAGAACATGGTTGTAGGGGTTGTGGAGAAGGAACAGGACAATGGAAAAATGACCTGAGGCTTTTTACCAGAAAGAGTGTATTTGAAATGCAGGAGAGTCCCTTGGGGCATTTCTTACTGTGGCCCTGCCCTGCTGTTATAAATTAATGGGAAGCAAGGATTGTGATTGTAATAACTGTTAATATGATTTTAATGTAATTTTTAGATACACGTTGGTAATATAGTTATTTAGTCAAATATTATGGTTTTAACCTTGAATTTTGAGCACCCTTTGAATATTTGCTTCTGGTGTAGAAATGAGTGCAATAAGAATTGTATATATGTAATTGTTATATTAATGTAAATCTGAATAGATCAAGACATGTTAACTTTCACAAACCTGCCACTGGAGACTACAGTTCAAGGATATCTGTCTGGTTATCAAGTTGACCGGGGTGGATTATGGTGGATTAACTGTCAACTTGTAACATTCATTTGAGTGGAGTCAGCATGGTTCTAGGTGTGAAAAGCCCACTTGAGGATTGTTGCCAACAGCATAAAAGGAAAACTGCAGGTGAAGATGGGATGTGGTTGATTCTCCTGGAGAAGCTTGTCACACTGGTTTTCCTGATAGGAACATAGCTGTTCTCATCTTCAGAGGAGCTTGGGTTCTCAATGTCACTGTGGATGGCTGCGGTTCTTCTTGAGGGGGTTCTGGTCCTTACCTTGAGCATCACTTCCTGGCTTCAGTACAGATAGATCCCTCAGCCTGCTGACACAGATCCTTCATCCCTCTGGTGCAGACTTTCTAGCTTCCACTACTGACCTTTGGGCCTTTGCAGTGTAGATCCTTGATACAGGCTTGCATGAGACATTATCATGGGCTCTATGTTTCCAGCTGGACTTGTGGAGGATATTGCCATGGAATCCAGACCCTCACCTGGATTCTTTGGGCCTCTAGTGCACAGACAGATCTGTACTCTTCTGCATTTGACTTTTTGGATGAGTATTATAAAATAATCCTATAAACTATGTGTCCTGTATTAAATCAGTTCCCTTGCAAACCCTGACTACAACAATGGCCATTGTCAAAGTCATCATCATCATCATAAACCCACACCACCCCTTTGTTATAAAAGCATGTATTTTACCAAAGTGGATTATCTTTATCATCTATGCATGAGTAATCTGAGATTCACTTTTCATCTCCTACAAAACTTGGAAATCTGGTTTTTTTATGTGCCAGTGTACTAAATTGGGCTACATCTACCAAAACAATCAAAAGAAAACTCTTTTTTAACATATCCTGGAGGTTTGGGTCTATTGGACCCTGTGTGATGCTTAGGTAAAAATACACAAAACCAGTTAGATGGAACATAAAGTAGGTAAAAATCCCACTTTGCCACTTTTGCACACATACACACAACTTGCCATTCATCGGACCAAGTGGGTAAACATGTAGATTGTTTTCTGTATCCCTCAGGGAAGGTGTTGAGACATACAGCCAGCTACTATAATGGAAAAGTACAAATTTAAAGTAAAAAAGTAAGGAATGGGCCTACTGAATCCAGTGTTATACTCCACAGGTTTTAAAATGATGCAATTACATTATAAAATGGAATATCGGAATACCATTAAATGTACTTCATAACTTCGCTTCTGGAGATCAGAGAAGATGGGGCACAGGAATGGGGGAATGCAGTCATCCCTCACTAATCATGGTTCACTTATTGAGGCTTCACTGTATCACAAGTTTTATAAAAAAAAAAATCTAATTCTGTATTTTGGAGTTTTTGCTGTATTGGGGGATTCTGCAGTATACAGGTATTTATACAATATTTAGGATTTTAATTATTTTTGCCTTAAAAATTTAAAACAGTATAAAAATGTTAATTTAAACATTAAAAGAATATTAAATAAAAATAAAATACAGTATGTATTTCATCAGCAGATGAATACTGTACTGTACACAATGGAAATGCAATACGCCACTACCACTTGCACAAGTTTGCCAACGTGAGATTGTACACATCACACTATTGGCTGATGGAATGGACAGCAACCAGCCACAGACCTGTGTTCTGTATCCTGGGTGCTAATTGGTTCAGAGACTGTAGCATCGGTCTGTTTGCTCTCCTGCACTGTGCACGTACGTTCAGCATCTCTCCTTGTCCACTTCATGAGTACCCATATAGAATTTTACATGTTGTTAAAATTATGTAGGTTTAAGAGTGTAGAAAGTGTTTAAGAGCATATGAAGTTCTTATAAGAGTGTGGGAAAGGCTAATGATAGAGTGGGAAAGGTTTATAGGAGTGTGGGGAGGGTTTATAAAGCCTTAAAATATATATAAATAATAAAATAAATATAACGCCACTACTTCATGGATTTTCACCTATCGCAGGAATCTCTGGAACATAACTCCTGTGACAGGTGAGGGATCACTGTAGTCTCCCTGTTGTTGTTTCTGTTTTGTGTTATTTAAATTTTGAATCTATTCGAAAAAGTTATAATACCATACAAAAATTTTATATCAAATTTGAAAAATAAATTTTTTCTCTGCCATCAAAAGTACTTTCCTTTTCTATTTATCATGAGTATATATTCCATGTATATTCTTAAATTTTCACAGAGAAAATATTCAATACTTAAATATCTCATAGTTCTGCCTTTCAGAAATTCATAAATAAAAATCAGGATTGGGACTGTTATACCATGAAGGCTAGCATAAGTAGTATAAACATTCCATCCCTACAAACATTTTCTTTATTAAATTATCTCAAATTGGTTTCTACATTAAACCAGATTTTTTTTGCATGATATAGAAAATGATTTTTAAAAAGCTGTGATTTTACAGGTTAAAAAATAAGCACAGAGAATCACTTAATTCCTTAAAAAGGTACCACTGAGTACACATTCTACCTCAGTTTTCAATCTGCTCTTCAGCCCGCAAAAGATACAGTTTTATCAGCCAAAGTGAGGTCAATGCATACTGCAGTGAGGGCACCAATTTTGGTATACCTTGGAGAAACATTTATTTTCCCCAACCATGTCAAGTGAAGCTAAACTGGAAGAAGATACACTGGAAAAATGTATTAATTTTCTAAGCATGTATTAGGAAGTAAGACTGACATACCTGATTATGGTGTTCAAGAACAGGAAGGGCTAAGAGGGCACATGCTGCTAACACAACATTAATTATCTCCTTATAAAAACAAATAAAAAGAAAAAAGCTTTTGGAGCTCTGTATCCAAGAATTTTTAAAATTTTTCTTAAAAGTACAAACAACAGGGCACTACATTTTTTTAAAAAAGTTGTTGTAGAAGTTTGGTGTGTTGCCACACACCTGTAATTCCAGCACTGAGGCAGGAGGATCACCATGAGTTTGAGGCCAGCAAGAACTATATAGTGAGTTCAAGGCTAGCCTGAACTACACAGCAAGACCCTCTCTCAAAAAAAATTTTTTTTTTCTCTTTTTTTGAGACAGGGTCTCACTATGCAGTTCAAGCTAGCCTTGAGCTCATTTTGTAGCCCAGGCTGCTCTAGAATTCCAAACGATCCCCCTGCTTGAGCCTCCCAAGTGATGGGATTGGGGGGGTGTGCCACCATGCCCAGCAAAAAAAAATTATTATAGAATCTCTTACTTCCATGTATTCTAGGCAGTGAAGTTAGAAATCAACATACATGGGCTGGGGATTTAGCTCAGCTGCGCAGCGCCTGCCTGGCAAGCCCAAGGTCATGAGTTTGGTTCCCGGACTGGAAAAAAAACAAAAACAAAACAAAACAAACAAAAAAATCAACATACAGTCAGAGAGGGACTGGGCTCTCAAGGAAGTCAGTGAAAAATAAAGATGTCAGAACTGTGACTGGAGGCGTAGCTAGATAAGGCAAGGCCTGAAGATAAAGTCACGATGGCTAGGCTTGCATACTTCCTTAAGGGATAAAAAGAACGTGAGCCGATAGTGAGCCTATGGTGTAATGAGTACTAATCAGGTCCTTAACCCCAGATATGCATCGGACACAAGGCAGGTGACCAGGATCCATGCCTTCCCAAAAATGTCCCCGTTTTAGAAGTGATAGATAAGCCAAGGTTAATCACGACAGCCATATACCCTTGCTACACGTCCCACTTCCCAACAGGCTCACCACTAGCTAAGTGG
>NW_004955448.1:1043587-1050269 GCF_000276665.1 Chinchilla lanigera
GTGGGCATTTGGGCTGCTCCCAAGATTTAGCTATTACAAACTGTGCCACTATCAACATGGGTATGTGTATGTTGCTGTGGTATGATGCTTTTAATTCTTCTGGGAAGATGCCCGGAAAAGGAATCAGCTGAATTAATTTAAAACGATAGAGGAAATCAATGTGGCTGAAAGATGTTGTAGTCAGTGTAGTGGACTGACAACTGGTGGTCAATTTATAACCCCCAGCTGAAGTGAGTAAGCGCAGTGCTGGCTGTGGGAGGCCCACCCAGGGATTATTTTATTTGTTTTGTTTTCTTCTGGTATCAGGAATTGAACTCATGACCTTGTGCTTGCCAGGCAGGCACTTTCCCACTGAGCTAAATCAGCTCATGACCTTGTGCTTGCCAGGCAGGCACTTTGCTGCTGAGCTAAATCAACTCATGACCTTGTGCTTGCCAGGCAGGCACTTTGCTGCTGAGTTAAATCGCCAGCCCCCACCTGAGGATTCTTTCCAGCAGTGTAAGAGGCTGTTGGGAGCTGAAAGAGGCTGTTGGTTGTTTTGGAGGATCTTGTCATGCTGGCTTCCGTGATGAACTTGGCTGATTTCATCCTCCAAGGAGCTCGGGGCCTTGTTGGGACTGCAACTAGCTTGGGTTCACTTTGGGGGAGCTCTGGTCCTCACCTGTGCATTGTTTCCTGGCTCCGGAGTGGAAGATGGTACACTGCCAGTCTCCTAGAGAAGCTTGTCACATTGACTTTCTTAATGAGAACTCAGCCATCTTGACTATCAGAGGAGCTCAGGATGTCACTGTTGCTGAGGATGGCTGCGGTACCTTTTAGGGGAGCTCTGGTTCTTCTGAGCAGCACTTCCTTGTTCCAGTGTAGATCCCTCAGCCTGCTAGCACAGATCCTTCATCCCACTGGCACAGCCTTCCTAGATTCCACCACTGACCTTTGGGCCTTCTCAGCACAGATAAGTGAAATAGGCTTGCATGAGATACTGTTATGAGCTCTAGGCCTTCAGCTGGACTCATGCAGGACATTTCTGTGGGATGCAGGCTCTCGGCTAGTTTCCTTTGTCTTAGTGTGTGGATAGATTTCCTGCACTGTCTTTTTGTATCGTTCTTTGGGTGCCTATTATAAATAATCTTGTAAAATATATGTCCTGTGTTATATTATGTTCCCTTGCAAAAATATCCCCCAAACCAACACAGTCCGTGTCTGTAAGGAGAACCATTCAATATAGGTTACATTATTTATAGGATTGTTTAATAGTAGTCACCCAAAGGGTCCAGCACAGAAGAATGCAGGAAATCTGTGCACACACTAAAGACCAAAGTATCCAGCTGATGGCTGAATCCCACAGTGATGCTCAAGGTGAGGACCAGAGCTCCCTGAAAAGAACCACAGCTATCCTCAGTGATAGTGAGGACCTGAGCTCCTCTGATGATGAGTAGCTTAGTTCATATCAGGAAAACCAATGTGAGAGGCTTCCACAGGATAATCCACCACATGGCATCTTCACCTCCATTTCTCCTTTTATGCTGTTGGCAGCAATCCTCAGGTGGGCCTTCCACACCCTCAACCATGCTGATTCAGTTCAGCTGGATGTTATAAACTGACCATTCATTAATTCACCACAGCCATATGATCCAAAGTTCCTATGACAGTCTAACCGAGGAAGAATCAACTGATACAGGCACAGGCTATGCAGAGTTCCTTGATCCAGATGATGGAGAAAACAGCAATGTGTGTACATATCTGAGTAATCCAAATGTTGCAAAATGGCCAGGAAGCCAAATGGAATGATCCAATGTCAGAACTAAGTCCAAAAGTGTAGTGAGGGTCTTGTCAAAGATACCTATATTACCCAGAATGCCAGCACTGCTATTCAGTGTTAAAATTTTAACAGATGAAATGCTACAAGATGTTGTGAAACATACAAAGGCTGAAATGGAAGTAAAATGTTCTGTGTGCACCAATAGCCATATTTAAAAATGTATTTATTATGATACTTCACTAGCTGAACTGAAAGCATTCATAGGTCTGCTACACTTAGGGATTTCTTGTGGCAATCACAGGAATGTAGAAAACTTATGGAAAAGTGATGGGTCAAAATATGGTATAAAAATGTATGGCTTTGTAGATGGCAAGACTTACTGCTTTTAATTTAGACATTTACTCTGGAACTCAGCCATCAGGTCCATATTCGTATATAAACTGAATGATGTTGTGAACAGACTTGTTGCTTCTATATCTGAAACTAATCGGAATGTGACATTTGACAATTGGTTTACCAGTTTCCAACTGATGTTACATTTGCTAACAGCCCAAGTTGACCAGCGCAGGAACTATACACAGGAACAAAGCAGAAATTCCCAAATAAAATGTTGCAATTTTAAAACAAATAATTGTATAGTACAATCTTGGAGTTTCAGAAAGATATAACATTGGCCTCCTGTATGGCAAAGAAAAACAAACTGGTACTGCTTATGTCAATTTTTAACCATGATGGAAATATTGATAGGGAAACGAGGAGGACAAACCAGAAACCTGAGATAGAAACTTGCAACAACAAAATTAAATGTGGCCGGGTGTGGTGGCACATGCCTGTAATTCCAGCACTTGGGAGGCCGAGGCAGGAGGATCCTTTCAAGTTCTAGGACAGCCTGGGCTACAAAAGTAAGCTCAAGGCCAGCCTGAACTGTATAGTGAGACCCTGTCTTAAAAAGACAAAAACAAAACAAAACAAAACAAAAAACAAAAACAAAGAAAAAAACCCACAAGAAAAACAAAACAAAACAAAAAACTAAATGTGGAGTAGATGTTGGTATGAGTTATGTAGCAATTATGATGTCACTTGAAACACAAAGCATTGACCAATGGTGGTGTTTTACTTGAGCCTAAATGTGTGGCATAAATAATTTGATCGTTTTCAAAGAGAATAACAAGAGCAAAATATCATGGAGTAATTTTCTTAGAGGATTGGGACTAGAGTTCATAAGAGATCATTTACAGCAGAAGAAACCAAAATTGTTCTGAGCAGAGAAATACACAGAAAAATTGTGTAGTGCACTAGTTACCTGACAGGTAAAGAGGCAGGTGCAGCATCACAAAGAACTACAAGGACAATGTGAGAACAAAAAAGATGTCAGTTGTGCCCTACAGGAAAACAAAGCACACATGCAATCAGTGCAAGAAATACTTGTATATGGAACATGCAGGTGTCACATTTAAAGACTGCCTCAGGTGTGAAGTGGAAGCAAAGATTATTTCTGTGATAGACTTGTTTGTGTTCAATTGTAGTTTACATAGCTTTTCATCTTTAATGTTATCTTTTAGGTTTTATAAGCAAGTAAATAGCTGATATGAAAATGTTCATGTCTATTCTAAGCACCCATTACATATTTGATATTTTATTTTATCGATATCTTATTTCCCTGCTATGTACATGTTGTACAATATAGCATGAAGCTTCAGACAAAACAGGACGAGAACAGGGGTGACATGATCTCCACCTAGGAAAGGAAAACGAAGCACTTGTACTGTCAGTTTAAGTGAGATGTGCTCATGCAACATGCAACTGTCAAGTGTGAAGACTTCTTTGGGTGTGACAATTGAAGCAAAGCATATTTTTGTTAGAATTCAGTTGGTATTTTCATTGTAGTTCATTTAGGGATTTATTTCTCATGTTATCTTTTATGTTTTGTAAGGAAGTACACAGCTGATGTGAAAATATTGATGCCTATTCCAAATGCATAATATATATGAAGAATTTAACAATTTATTTTATTAATAGTTTATATTCTTGTTAACTACACACTATATAATGTAATAAGAACCTCCTGAAAAAAAAAAGCAAGACCACTGAGATGTCAAGCATGTCCTAGAAAAAGGCCAGGAAAGCAAAACACATGTGCTGTCAGCATAAGTGATACGTTTGTATGGATATGCTATTGTCATGTGTGAAGACTGTCTTAGGTGTGATAATTGAAGTAAGGATTATTCTTTTTGTAAAGTGCCACTAGTGTTTTCATTGTAGTTCATATAGGAATTTATTTGTGTTGTTCTTTTTTAAGACTTTGTACACCAAAAATGCTCGATGTTGAAAATTTTGATTTTTTATAAACACTCAGTAAAGATTAAAAATTCAATACTTTATATTTATGATTTTTCCCTGTTACATAATCATGGTTTAATATAATAAAACTCATAAAATTTAAAGTAATATTTTATCAATAGAAACAGTCTAAAGAATAAACATGGGTCTGACAGTCCTATGTTTCTGTGCCTTTATGAAAAGATTAGTGTTATGTTATGTGAGCCACAAAATGACATTAAAGAACCTGAAACCAGAAAAGGCCTATGAAAAGCTGTTTACTACTTTTATGGAAAAGTAGTGATAAGGAAAAAATAACTCCAAACTTGTTAGCTGTCAGATGTGTCAAGCTGATGGTCTCCCAACATGGAGGAATAAAGTTGAAAACCAAAGGAGGAGGTTAGGAGAATTTTATTGGAAATAAGGAAAAGAAAAGTGGGGTCCTGAGCGGTTTGCCACCAAGGCTCTTTCTCACAGGTAATTAATACAGCAAAATCACAGCACGGGTACAATGTGGGTCAAACTACAATCGACCTTTAGGGTTACAAGTACTGCTGCTTACTTGGGCAGGGAGCGCCTCACTCCCGGCCTCGTAGGACCCCCGGAAGGAGGGCTTCCGGTGCACAGGGAGCCACGGGCGGGGAGCGCCGGTCTTCTGGCTGGCTAGCTTCCTGCCTCGTAGGCCCCCGGAGGGAGGCCCCCGGCCACCGCCGCTCAATTGAGATCTATCATGACACAGAGAAACAGTGACATAATGGGCCCACCATGCACCGACTGCAGTTGCCCACCCACAGATGTGTGTGAATCATTAAAAGTTTGAACAACCCCTAGGAATACATGCCATACAACGGGCCACTCTTGCTCCTGCCATTGAGAACCAGAAAGGTCCAGAGCCAGCGGAGGAGCAGCTGCTGAACAAGGACTCAGAGAACATGAGAATGCAGACTAAGCCCACAGAGTCAGAGGTCCAGTGGACTGGGGTCATGAGAGCCGCTCAGAAGCTGGAAACCAGGAGGACCTTGCACAATACCTGCAGAGACTCCCTGGAAGCCATTCTTCCCCTGGCAGTACAGGCTGTGGTGGAGCTCTGGAGAAGTCTGCAGCAGGATTCCTTCTGCCTGTGCTGACAGTTGGGGAGACGACACTAACTGGTTGTGGGGTCCCAATGGGATGGGAGGCTGGAGAGAAAACGCTACAAAAAATGGCTTTCGCCCCAGATGACTCACTTGATTTTTGACAACCCTTCAGCTGTAACTACTTGTTAGATCCTTCTTGTGTATCTCTGTCTTCCTGAGAAACCACTTTGAAGATACCACCATGTATTACAGCAGTCATTGATATTTTCCTACTAATCTATCCACAACTCTGCAATGTTTGTATTGTGCTTATCCTATATCATAAATGGATGCATGTCTATCATTATGTGTTCCCTACAACAACCATTGAGAATTATTGAATGATTATTCAGTAGGTAACTCAGGTATAGTTCTATTTATGTTCTTTAGAAGCCACTTTGAAGATACCTAAGTATAGTACAACAACTATTGATAATCTCCTACCTTGTTTGTCTGTAACTCACTATCATTTGTCTATTTGTTTTCCTGAGAAACTATCTTATAGATAACAATATGTAAAACAATAACCATTGATCATTTCCTACCACTTTGTCTGTAATTTGGTAAGCCCCTCCTATTATTATGTTATCCTTCTTTTATTCTTTAAAATAAAAAAAAAAAGTACTGCTGCTCAGCTAATATTGATCCAATAGGGAAACGAGTTGTGTAGCATGGGTACCTGGAAAGAACAAAGGCATTTTTTGCCAGGTGTGGTAGCACATGCCTGTAATCCCAGCACTCAGGAGGGTGAGGCAGGAGGATCCCCGTGAGTTCCAGGCCAGCCTAAACCGCATAGCAAAACCCTGGGTCAAAAAGACAAAACAACAACAACAAACCAAACCAAATCAAAACAACCCCCCCAAACAAACAAAACAAATAAAGGCATTTTTGGAAAGGGAGGGGCATATTTATCCAGATGTGTCTATGTCTATCTATGTGTCACTTATTTACATGTCTGGTGCTTATCTGGGACCAATGGACCAGGTGGTGTTAATTACTGCACAATCCCAAATTGCTGTTTATCTCCAGGGAGGCATGAGGTCTGGTTCTCTTCAAATTTGCCTCCACCCACAACTCTGATACTTTTTTTGTTCTGACTTCCTGGAAAGCCCAATCTCTCTCTGACCGTATATTAATTTCTATCTAATTTAGCTATCATAGTAGGACCAGAACCTATGTTTCCTGACATTTTAGTTCAGGACCTTGCAATTTTTGTGCTAAACCATACTGACTTTTTTTTTTTTTTTTTCTGTTTGAGAGTAGGTCTCTATGCAGTTCACACTGGCTTTGAGCTCACTTTATAGCTCAGGCTGGTCTCGAACTTCCAAAGATCCTCCTGCCTCAGCCTCCCGAGTGCTGGGATTACAGGCGTGCGCCACCACGCCCGGCTCATACTGACTTTTATTTTTTTATTTATTTTTATTTTTTTTTTGGTTTTTGGTTTTTCTCTGGTACCGGGAACCGAACTCACGACCTTGCGTTTGCCAGG
>NW_004955448.1:1051467-1052663 GCF_000276665.1 Chinchilla lanigera
GCGGGGGCCGCCCTCGCGGCGCCGGGCCCGGGAACACACCCCCTCGCAGGCCCGGGGGCGCAGTCGGCCCGCGGCTGAGGTCCGCGCGGCGCGTCTCCAGCTCGGGGCGGAGTGGATGAGGCTTTTTGCAAAAGAAACAACATGCCTCACCCTGGAGGGCCGAAGCGAGTCTCCCCCGCACCCGCGTCCCGGGAAACTCCGAAGTTGCCGGGTTACCTGTTCTGCCTCTCGCGTTCTCTTTTAGAGCGGCCGGGAGCCTGGGAAGATGTTTGTAAGCCTTCTCCTGTCCGGCGCTTGCCTTAAAGCCGTCGGTTCCAGCCGCTTGACGTTAGTCGTGAGGGTTTTGTCTTTGGGGGTAAAAAGACAGGAGCAGTCGCTTCCTTTCCTTCTCACCCCACCCGCTTTTTCTTCCTCTCGGAGCTCGGATTGCAGGCTGGGACGTGACCCAGCAGGGCCAGAGACGAGGTCCCTGCCCTCCCAGAGTCAGCACCTCTGCCAAGAGGCTAATTGGGCTGGTCTGGATTGATGAAAGAACTCTGTCCCAGCGAGGGAGTGGGCAGACGCCCAGCCGAGCGGCAGGGTTCCGGAAGCAGTCGCGCACCTTCGCGGGCAGCCGCTGCGTGTTCTGCGGTTGCTTTCGGTAAATTCCTTTACTTCGTCCTCATCTGGCGGTAGTAAATTCCCCGCGTTATCGTTTCATCCTCAGTTTCAGCACCGTGGGCAGCTGCTGCAATCCTTTATTTTTGCCCCAAACCGGCCTGACTCTGCCAGTGATGAAAAACGAATGCGTTTCCTTCGACCATGATGCGCGGTTCTCCAGGAGAACCTGTGTAGTTTTTGATGCAATGTAAATAAGTAAAGTCCCTCCAAGGAGTTTCAGTGGAGAAGCAAATCAATTTAAGATTTAAGGAAGAACTTTCAAGGGTTTAATCTGTTTTAAGGGCAGTATTTAATGGCTCGAGGAGATAGTTCCTGTTAAGGTAACAAAATTGGACTGTGAGAGTTAAAAAGGTGTTAAGAAGTGTGCCGTGCTGCAGTGCAGGGGGCCCATCGGGATTCATAAGTGGATTTTGGGATTAACTGAATGCATTGACATAACATTAAAAAGAAAAGAACCAAGGAAAACTATCAGAGGATGTCTTATGGAGTAAAAATAAATTTCATTTCCTGAAGCTTTTGTTTTAGGCTTTTTTAAA
>NW_004955448.1:1053633-1103435 GCF_000276665.1 Chinchilla lanigera
AGCTAAATCCCCAGCCCCTGGACAAATTCTTGATTTGGAAATTTAATACTGAAGGATCTGAGGTAAGTTGTCATTTCAAGCATTTTGGAGAGCTCTGAATTGTTGCTAGCATCCAGCTTCCTTCATATTTTTTGCATTCCAAAGTAACATAGATTTATCAGTTTTTCAAGACACTTAATTTTAGCAAAGCGAGTCATAGAAATATGACTATAGGGATAGGTTTATGTCTCTGAGTTAAGTTGGGTAGCAAGGCACTTTGTATAATAGTTCTTGACATAGATGTATGAAATGTATTTGGTTTTGTCAGATATTCTGTATGGTATGCTTACTTCATGTTAGTGTGACCTAGAATGATTGGCTTTTAAATAAAGAGTACAATTTTGAATTTTTTTTGAGACAGGGTCTCACTATGCAGTTCAGGCTGGCCTTGAACTCACTTTGTAGCGCAAGCTAGCCTCAAACTCAAAGTGATCCTCCTGCCTCATCCTCCTGAGTGCTGGGATTATAGGCGTGCGCCACCACACTTGGCAATTTTTTAAAGAAATTTTTTATTTTTTTTTGTCTTTTTGAGACAGGGTCTCGCTTTGCGGTTCAGGCTGGCCTTGAGCTCACTGTGTAGCCCAGCCTGGTCTCAAACTTGCGATGATCCTCCTGCTTCAGCCTCTCGAGTGCTAGGATTACAGGCATGCACCACCGGCTACACGCTTGGCAATTGTGAACATTTTAAAATCCGAGAATTAATAATGTTTAGCAGAAGGTAAAATGAGTTTGAGTCAAAGTAGTGTTTTGTACCTTTTGACATGTTACTACCATATGATAGTTTCACATGACATAAAAAGGAGAAGAAACTTGATAAGCATTGTTAGTTTTCTCAGAAGGATAGAAACAGAATTAGTAGATGAGTGAATTTCTTTTAGCAAAGCGTGATAGTAAATCACATAACAATTTATGTGTTCTGTGGGTATTTATTGGATGTACCTAAAAATAATAATATTAAGCTTTGCACAGCTTTTACACTGCATAAAATTGATTTGAGAATAGTGCCAGCATGATTGGTATTGTCAGAGTTTATATATCATAGCATATAAATAACAACAAAACATTGACACTGATTGTCACAAGCCAAGTATATTTCTGAGTACTTCATATTATCTCACGCAGTTCTGACATACATAGCCTCGATACCTCACACAGGTATTTAGTAGCGTAGTTGGGAGTTAAACCTAGGTACCTAAACTATATCAAGCCTGTTCCTCTTATTTCATAGTTTACTTAAAAATACAAAGTACCATTGGGCTACTTTGTATTCTTTACCTGCTGGGTCATATTAATGACTTTGCTTGCTTGACTTTGGGTAAACACCTCATTCTCATCGTGTTGGGAGATTAGAATAATTTGTAAAGCACTAGACAGAATATGTTCAGTAAATGATATGCCTTAGCCTTTATCCTTCATTGAGGAGGTGGCCATTTGATAGACTGTTAGCAAGTAGAAGATGGAGGAAGGAAGTTCCACATAAAGACACTGCTGAAGCAAAGGTATAGAAAGGTACGGAAAACAAAGGCACGATACCTTTGCCAAGGTTGTATGTGTCAGGAACAGGCTGGTAAAGATAAATAGGTACAGATTATGGAGGTGCTGAAATGCCAGTCAAAGTGCTTTCTATAAGATGTTTTCGTTGAGAAGAACCTCTTTCTATGAAGACTAATCTAGGAACAAAGGTTCAGTGGAGAAGTGGAAGCTGGGAGGTGGGCGTGTATGGAGTTTAGTTACAGCAGTTGAGACAGGATGTGATGATGGTAATGAAGGGTACGGAGTACATTGACAGTGACGCTGGGAACTGACATGGGAGTGAGGAACAATTTAAATTAGTCGTGTAATCCTGTAGGGGCACAGAGAAGGCATAAAAGAGAGCTCATAGGGTTAGAGAGAAAAAGGATCGGAGGAATGGCAAGTGGTGAAACTGAAGACATAGATAAGTTATGTAGTAAGTCACAATTAGTCTTGAACTTTATTCCGAAAGCTGTTTAATCTGTTATGGAATTGTATACAGGGAGTAACAGGATCAGGCATTTTTATATTTACCCCCTCTGAAAAGTAGGTGATCTATCAGGAAGACATGTTTTTTCTAGTTATTTCAATGAAGTAGACATTCTTGAGGAAATCAGTCTTTAAAGCCTGAAGGACATTTTTATTAGTCCAAAATAAAATCTTATACCCATTAAGCAGTTACTGTTCATTCCCTGATGCCAGCAGTCACATCAGTCAACAATTTGCTGTTTCTGTGGATTTATTTACTCATTTTTTTCTTTTTTGGTACTGGGGGACCTTGTGCTTGCCAGGCAGGCACTTGTGCTGCTGAACTATATCCCCAGCCCTTATGGATTTATTTATTCAGGATTTTCTTTCTTTTTTTTTTTTTTTTTTTTTTTTTTTTTTTGTCTTTGTGAGGCAGGGTCTCGCTATGCAGTTCAGGCTAGCCTTGAACTCACTTTGTAGCCCAGGCTGATCTTGAACTCACAATGACCCGCCTGCCTCAGCCTTCCGAGTGCTGGGATTACAGGTGTGCTCCACCACGCCCGGCTGTTCAGGATATTTCATATAAATGGAATCATACAGTATGTGACCTTTACTACCGGGCTTCTTTCACTCATGTTCTAGTGGGTATCAGTACTTCTTTCCCTTTTACAGCTAAATAATATTTCAATAAATATACCAGTTTGTTTATCTGTTCATCCATTAATGGATGTTTAGGTTGTTTCCATCTTTTTGCTACTATAGATAGTGTTGCTGTAAGCATTGTTGTACAATAATTTGTTTGACTACTTGTTTTCAGTTATTTTGCATCTATACCAAAGTAGAATTTCAGGGTCTTAAAATATTCTATTTTAGAATTTTGAGAACCTACCAAGCTATTTTGCACAGGGGCTTAACCCATTTTATATTCACACTGCCAAAGTGTGAGGGTTTTAATTTCCCCATATCTTTGCCAACACTTGCTATTTTCTGTTTTTTTTTTTTTTTTTAATTATTATTGCTAATAATAATTAGCAATTATTGAAGTGGTATCTCTGTCTGGTTCTGATTTGCATTTCCTTGACAGTGATGATACTGAGTTTTTTCATGTATTTGCTGGCCATTTGTATATCTTTTGGGGAAAATATCTGTCCAAGTTCTTTGCCCCTTTAAAAAATTGTGTGATTTGTCTTTTTTGTTGTTGAGTCATAAGTGTTTTTACGCACTTTATATACTAGAGCCTTAGCAGATGTATGTGTTTTCTACCATTTTGTGAATTGTCTTTTACCTTCTTAATGTCCTTTGATGCATAAAAGTTTTTAGTTTTGATGAAACCTAATTTATTTGTTTATTTTTACTCATGATTTTGGTGTTATACCTGAGAATTCATTGCTAAGTCCAAGGCCATGAAGATTAAACCCTTTGTTTTCTTACAAAGTTTTCTAATTTTAGTTCTTATATGTAGGTCATTGAACCAATTTTTTTGTGTGTGGTGTAAGTTAGAATTACAGCTTTACTGTCTTACTCGTGAATATCCCGTTGGTCCAAGTACACTTGTTAGAGACTATCTGGTCTTGGCAACTTTATTGAAAACCATTTGGCTATAGATAACCTGGGCTTATTTCTAGACTTTAAATTTTATTTCTATTTATCAGTCTTTTTGGCAGTGCCACACTGTCTTGATTATTGTATCTTTGTTTTTTTTTTTGTTTGTTTGTTTTGGTTTTCTTCCGGTACCAGAAATCGAACTCATGACCTTGTTCTTGCCAGGCAGGCGCTTTGCTGCTGAGCTAAATCCCCAGCCCCAATTATTGTATCTTTGTAGTAAGGAAATTTGAGTTCAACAAATGTAAATTTGCTGGGCGTGGTGGTGCACAACTAAAGTCCCACCACTGTAGAGGCCAAAGCATGAGGATTGCGGTAAGTTTGAGGCCAGCCTGGGCTACACGGTGAGTTCAAGGACAGCCTGAACTACATAGCGAGACCTTGTCTCAAAAAAAAACGTAAATTCTCCAGCTCCATTCTTCATTTTATTTTATTTTATTTTATTTTTTTTAAACAGTCTTTTATTTATTTATTTATTTTTTTGGTTTTTCTCTGGTACCGGGAACTGAACTCTCGACCTTGCGCTTGCCAGGCAGGCACTTTTGCCGCTGAGCTAAATCCCCAGCCCTCATTCTTCATTTTAAATACTGTTTTGTTTATTTAAGGACCTTTGCAATTTTGTTGAATTTGAGGATTGACTTTTTTTTTTTTTTTTTTTTTTGTCTTCATGAGACAGGGTCTCGCTGTATAGTTCAGGCTGGCCTTGAGCTGACTTTGTAGCCCAGGCTGGTCTCGAACTCACAAGGTTCCTCCTGCCTCAGCCTCCTAAGTGCTGGGATTACAGGCTTGTGCCACCATGCCTGGCCTTGACTTTTTTATTTCTGCATTCAAAGCCATTGGAATTTGGTAGGTAATGGATGAGATCTGTGTAGGCTTTGGCAGTAGTGTAGGCATCTTAACAATATTAAATCTTCTAATATGTGCCTATGTGTTTGATATTTTTTTTAGCAGTGTTTTTGTGATTTGTACTTTTCAATATACATGTCTTTCACTTCCTTTGTTAAAATTTTCCTGGGTATTTTATTCTTTTGAATGCTATTATTATTATTTTTTTGTTTGTTTTTTTCCCGGTACCAGGAATCGAACTCCCGACCTTGAGCTTGCCAGGCAGGCGCTGTGCTGCTGAGCTAAATCCCCAACCCCTTTGAATGCTATTATAAATGGAAGTTTTTTTCCTCAATTTTGTTTTTAAATTGTTCATTACCAGAAAAATACAGCAGAGCCAGGCGTGGTGGCACACACCTGTATTCCCAGCCCTCTGGGAAGCTAAGGCAGGAGAAGGGAGAGTTTGAGCTCAGCCTGGGCAACTCAGCAAGACCCTGTCTAAAAAAATAGAAAGAGGTGGGGATGTAGCTCAGTGCAAAGGCCCTGGGTTCAATCCCTAGTATTGCAAAATAAAAACAAACTGTACAATTGATTTTTGTTTATAATAATAGTTGCTTTTAACTGTCAGTTACTTTCTTTGTTCAACCTGTGTGAGCTGGATCACATAGGTAAATAAGAAAGTAGAGCTGAGTATGGTGGCACATGCCTGTAATCCTAGCATTTGGGGGCTGGGGATTTAGCTCAGCGCCACATCACCTGCCTGGCAAGTGCAAGGTCATGAGTTCGATTCCCAGTACTGGAAAAAAAACAACAACAAAAAAATCCTAGCATTTGAGAGGTGGAGGCAGGAGGATTTCTGTGAGTTCTAGGCCAACATGGGCAACATAGTGAGTTCAAAGTCAGTCTGAACTACATGAAGAGACCTTGTGGAAAAAAAAAGTAGAAAGTGAAATACTAATTAATTTGATCTGTGTAATATCTAATTATCTTGAATAGGAAGAGTTCTGAGGTGTCCTTTTAGTATAGTATTGTATCATGTTATATCATGTAACATATATGTTATAAAAGAAGACAGGTCATTTTGTTTAAACTTGGGGAATGGTACCAATCCATACTTTAAAATTGTGTTTATTCTTTTGTGATTCAGTTCTGAAGTTGTGGAGAAAGATTTAGGGGTGAATGATAGTTATCACAGAGTCTGGTTCAAATGTCCGTGAATAATGAAGATAGGAGCAGAAGCTGATTTGAACCTATAAATGATCATTATCTGTCTTTCTTAGTTTTCCTTCAAATAAGTTTTCAAATATTTAGCCTTAACATTTCATTATCAATAGGTGGAAACAATTTCAGTCCTGTAAGTAGCCCTGCGTGATGGTGCAAACCTGTAATCCCAGCACTGAGGAGACTGAGGCACAAGGAGGATCCTTGTGAGTTTTAGACCAGCCTGGGCTACAAAGTGAGCTCACGGCCAGCCTGAACTGCACAGCGAGACCCTGTCTCAAAAAGACAACAAACAAAAGACTAAAAAAACCCGCTGTAAGTAATTAAAGAAGCGCAAATTTGTGTGATACTTGTTCTGGGAAGGATGGGATCTCATGACACAGATTTTGTTTTTAATCCTACTTCCACTGTTTATGTGTTATTGTAAGGCAAGTTACTTGGAAATAAGAGCAAATACTTTAAAGTGCTTGATATATTTTAAGCACTCTTGGAAGCACTTTATTGATCTACGTCTTAGTTATTTTTATGAAAAAATAGTGGAGCCTACTTCACAGAGCTGTGAAGAAGAAAAGGAATAACATATATTAAGTACTTAGCCAGAAGTGTAGTGCAGTAAGCATTTGATAAACAATGGCCATTTTTATTGTTTGTAATTTCACAAAGAGAAGAAAAGGATAATTTATGCAATGAAAATCACACTTATGTAGAAAGTTAAACAGGAACAGTCTTTCTGGAAAACAAATTTGGTGATATGTATAAAGCCTTAAAATGGTATTGTGGTTTTACACCTAGGAATTATCCTAAGAAGATAATCAAAGAGGTGGAAAGAGATTCGTATTTAATATAGAACAACTTGTAGTTGCAATAGTTAATTACTCTTGTATAGTAAGAGCATAGACAAGTCATGATTTAGCCAAATAATTCAGTACCTAAGTAATTATTTAACACGGTGCTTAAGAGTTTTAATGGCAAGGAAAAATGTTTGATAAACTTCAAGTTAAAAAAGGATATGAATGATAATGTAATATGATACAAATGATGTAAAATATGATACAAATGATGTAAAAACTATCAGGTTTTTTTTTTTTTGTTTGTTTTGTTTTTGCTTTTGTCTTTTTGAGACAGGGTCTCGCTATGCAGTTCAGGCTGGCCTTGAGCTCACTTTGTAGCCCAGGTAGCTCTCCAGCTCACAACAATCCTCCTGCCTCAGCCTCCCAAGTGCTAGGATTACAGGTGTGCGCCACCATTCCCTGCTAAAGCTGTCTGTTTTGGTTGGATCAGGGAAGCTGAATCATTGTGAATGAATGAGTAATATAGAAAAGGGCTTAGACTTTAAGAATTTATGTGTAGGGTCTGGTGTGTTGGGTGAACTCGGCCACAGGGAAGCTAGATAGCAGGAAGGAGAGCCGGAAGTGAGACAGAACAAGGATATAGTAGAACCTGTGAAAGTAAAATGCAGCACACAAGGAGAAAGACTTACATTGTCTATAAATGTTAAAATTATGAATCATCAGTGTTTTCTATATACCTTCCAAGGAGCATTATTTTTAGTATTAGGAAAAAATCATAAAAATATTATTAGATAGCAACATAAAATATAGGAAGAGGCTAGTTAAAATAGCATTAAGTCAGTAAAGTATTGGAACCAGTATTAGAACTCTGATCTTGATACTATAACTCTCCTTAAAGTCTTTGCAATTAAATTTTGAAAGCTAAATTCAGTTTGTCAGGTTCTAAGGAAACCACAGTAACTTTTATGTCTGGTAAATATTCAGTCATCTGCAGTACTTACATTTAGATCAGACTCAAATAATTTATTTTAAATGTGGGAAGACATTAAAACAAAATGATCTAAAAAATAATCAGTTAAAAATAATGCAGAGCTTTTTTTCTGAGTCATTTGAGAGTAAATTTTCCTGGTGCTCTGTAACTTCCAAATACCTTACCATAAGATTCCTACAAGCAAAAAATATCCTTCTTGGAGAGATGGGTGATTTCAGGGCTGTCACCCTGAAAGTTAAAGTACAAGATGGAACTGGAAAATCTGGTGCCAGAAAATAAAATATTCAAGAGTGATGGAAATATGTCAAAAAAAAAAAAGAAAAAGACACAGAAGCCAGTCTAAATGAGCCCCCACCTGTCAAACTGAGGATGGTTGGATTTCTGGCCTTGAATTCCTGGCCTAAATGAGTTTCCTGCCTCTGCTTCCTGAGTAACTAGAACTGTAGGCCTGCACCACTGTGCTAGTCTTTAATGGGAATTTTTTTTTAGGAGGAAACAAACCCAGGTCTTCACACATGCGAGCGAGACAAGTACTCTGCCACCGTGTAACACCCTCAGTTGTGCATAAAACATTTAATATTAAAGTCTTAATTTATTTAACTTAGTTATCAGATGGTCACATTCAAAGCTGCCTCAGAAGCTGTTTACCTAGAGAAGAGACCATTGTGTGTTCATTCTAAAACCTAAAATCCTTAATATGGGCCTGGAACTATCTCATAAAATAAAGATCTGTGTCTTTGAGGAATACATAGGCTTGTGGCAAATGTAGACATTAAACAATAATCATAGCAATTAAGAAAATTACAGTAAGACAGAAAGTAATGAGTATTTTGATAAATAAATGCAATGGAGAAAATCAAGAGGAGTGAGGCATAGCCTATACATAGACAAGTTGTGGAACTTGGCCAGGGGAGAGTGTAGTATATAGAAAAGAAGGCCAAAAATAATGACCTGGCGGGATGTTTTAAAGAAACAGTTGGTTATAGTCAGTGGTAATTCATGTTATATCTTGTACCCCAGATGATATTTATCTGGTACCCTCTACTCCCTTTTTTTCTATGCTGAATTTCTTTTTTTAACTTCTCTATTCTATCATTACATAGCAAATACGATTTTATGCATATGCCAGGTTTTCTGGCAGTGTTGGGTTATAGTGATGAGGGTGACATTTGTGCGCAGCGTCGTAAAGTAAAACATTCTGAATCAGGAGATTGATGCTTTAAAGTACACTGGGCAGAGCGTTCTTGATAACTAAGAAAACCAGAATTTTCTGCCGTGTTTCCCTAAACAGAGCTGAAGAGCCTGATAGCCCTGAAAGCAATTGCATTGTCAATTGTCTTTTCCTTATTTGCTGTGTGGCTAATGCTGGGCTTGGCAGTCTGTGGCACTGATGACAACAGTGGTTTTTAAAGAACTGTGAAGTGGGTTTTTGTTAGGAGTCCTATTTCTTTTTTTTCCTCTTGTTTGACACTGTCAGTACCCGTTGGCTTATAAGTTTATAAGCAATGACTTGGTGTGCCGCTTAGCAGTCTTTGGTTGAGAACAGTGTTTTCCAAATTTGACTTGATCATAGGATTAACTAAGGAATATTTTAAAAAAAACCAGCTTCTAGGCTTTCCTCGGGGAGTGACCTCGGGAGATTCATTTTTACCTGAGATTTATAAAACCCTGGAGTAAAGTATATTTTCCAAACTTCCTTGGTGATAAGAATTATCTGCAGTACATTTTAATGATACTAAAATGCAGATTACCGGATTCTGTCACATATTGACTGGATGAGAAACCATAAATCTGGGTTGAGTCAGGGTCTGGTTTTTGAGATTTTTTTTTTTTTTTTTTTTTTTTTTTGGTTTTTCTCCGGTATGGGGAACCGAACTCACAACCTTGCGCTTGCCAGGCAGGCGCTTTTGCCGCTGAGCTAAATCCCCAGCCCCAGGGTCTGGTTTTTAATATTTACGTATTTGTTGATGTACTTTGTTTATGTGCTCTTGGTAGACTTCTGTTCGACAGCTTTCTAAGATGTTTGCAGGTAGTCATAAAAACAAAACAACATCTCAATTGGTTGCATTATTCTTAAATATTTTTCTTTTAAAAATGGTTAGATATCATAGATACAGGAGAGTGCATAAACATTTGTGAAAATTTAAAGAATAGTTACAAAGGAAACTCCCATCTCACAAGAGCCTGGATCAAGGAATAGAATATTACATTCATCCCAGAAGTGGCATTTGCCTGATGATACTTCTTTCTTCATATATCCACTACCGAGATTTCAAGATTTCAAGGTTACTTCCTTTCTTTTATGTTTTTCCTTTTAAATTTGAATCTTTATGTCATACAATTTTGTTTCAGTTTTTTAAAAAATTATTTTACTTATTTGAGGAAGGGTCTCGCTTTGCATTTCAGGCTGGCCTTGAACTCGCTTTGGAGCCCAGGCTGACTTTGAATTCACAGTGATCCTCCTGCCTTAGCTTCCAGAGTGCTGGGATTATAGATAAGTGCTATAATATGGGATTATAGTATGTGAATAATACAGGATTATGCCTGGCTTGTTTCATTTTTTAAAGCACTTCATTTGAGATGGATCATAGTGTTTGCAGTCTTTGTGACTTCTCTGCTCAGCTTTTTTTGGTGAAATTCATCCATGTCGGTCATGCAGCTGTCAGTTTCATTGCTGTAGAGAATCCTATTATATGTATGTGTTATAATGTATCATACTAGATAATGCTCAGTAATGTTTAATATTGAAAAAGGTACCTATTGCCTATTTCTGCATAAAGATAAGGGTTTACATTTTGGGCAAAACAGGATATGAGCCCTGTCATTTAACAGTAGAAATATCCTTGATTCTATATTGCTATTTTGATGGAAATAGTGAAATACTCTTTCCATGGCAGATAAAAGGCAATTTGACTATACACGAAACATTAGAAATAGTTAATATGAATGCCTTAAGGTTGGAAAGGAGTTTGTTGTTTTGGAGAAACCTATTTCCTAATCTTTTAAAAATTTAATTAAATTACTTTTTTTTTTTTTTTCCCCCTGGTACTGGGAATCGAAGTCACGACTTTGTGCTTGCCAGGCAGGTGCTGTGCTGCTGAGCTAAATCCCCAGCCCCCCCAAATTTAATTAAATTAATTAATTTTTTTTGAGGCAGGCTTGAACTTGTTTATATAGCCCAGGCTGGCCTTGAACTCATGCTGATCCTCTTGCCTCACCTTCCCAAGTGCTGGAGTTACAGGTATGTGCTACCACACCCAGCTCTTAATCTTTTAAGATTAAAAATTTGTTCATTATATTTTATTTGTTGAAAAAACCCAATTTGTAAAATTATCATATAGCAGAAAAGCATCTACTTTGGTTCATTGTAATAGTAATAGATTTTTACTTAAAGCCTTATTTTTGTTTTATTTTCTCATACAATACTTCTACTGATGACAACTTTTAATCATTCTTTTTAAAAGCTTTAAAAAACTATGCTTAATGGGTATTTAAATATAGTATGTTTTAGTAGTTCTACTCAGAACTACTGGAAATCATGATGCTTTACAATACTATGACGTTAATGACACATTCAGGTATTGAATGAATTGAGAACACTATTCTGGAGGAAATTTATAGTACCATATAGTAATATACATATGTGACCATGGTCACAGTTGTAGGAAAAATAACCTGTTTAATAAAATACAGCTGGCTATTACATATTACAGATTTTTACTAAAATAGTTAATGCATTAATTTATTTTTTCTCTCAATATTTAATATAGTATACTATATATATAGTATATAGTATATACTATATAGTATATACTCAATATTTAGTATAGTATATACATTTTTGATGCTTATTTTAGTATAACATATATTTATTGAGGAATTAAAATTGATATCCATTAAATTTTTTTTTGTTTCTTTGGAGGCATAGTCTCACTATGTAGGCTAGGCTGGCCTTGAACTCACTTATGTCTCCCAGGCTGGCCTTGAACGTGGGGCAGTCCTCCTGCTTCAGCCTCCTGAGTACTGGAATTACAGGTGTGTGGCACCATGCCTGGCCCCATTAAATTTTTTCTTTTGTCTTTTTGAGGCAGAGTTTCGCTATGCAGTTCAGGCTGGCCTTGAGCTCACTTTGTAGCCCAGGCTGGGCTTGAACTCGCAGTGATCCTCCTACCTCAGCCTCCCGAGTGCTGGGATTATGGGCGTGCGCCACCATGCCCAGCTCCATTAAATATTTTTACAACTTAGGAAAATATCATTATGTTAGGGGAGTATATTGGTCCAGTTTTTGAAAGCAGTGATTCTCAGGCATGTTCTTGTGAACATCATTGGCTGTTTCCGTAGTGTTGATTGGCACTGAGGCAGTTGGTTTCAGACTGTTCAGTCATCTTTGGAATTAAATGTTACTTAGGAATGAATTTTCTGAATGGAATGTCAGTGAAGTTATTAAATGCTTCTGCTATTTTATTTTTTTTGTTTTTTTCTGGTACTGGGAATCAAACTCAGGACGTCGCGCTTGCCAGGCAGGCGCTGTGCCGCTGAGCTAAATCCCCAGCCCCTCTTCTGCTATTTTAAAACGAGGTTTGAAAATGTAATTTTGTGTAGATGAGCTGTATAATGTTGCTACAGATTTAAAGTTAGGTTTTACTGTAATACTTGGGGAGTTTTTAAATTTTGCAATTATCAGACCAGAATTAGATGAGTAACTTGTCATCTGTGCTCTAAAACCATGCTAATAATCACATGTGCCAGCTAGGGTGTTTGAGTTCTCAAAAATGAGGCCAAGAGAAAAATGAAAACCGCAGGTTTGTTTCTGTTGAAAAATATCAGTTTAATTGAACACATCTTTAGTTAGGCTGTTTAAGAAAAAAGAGAGGGATGCGGGTGTAGCTGAGAGGTAGAGCTCTTATACAAGGCTTTGGGTTCCATTTCCAGGGCAGAAAAAAAAAAAAGAGGAAGAGGAAGGGAAAAAGAAGGAAAATACTAGGCCAGGGATATAGCTCAGCACCTGCCTGGCCAGTGCAAGGTCCTGAGTTTGATTCCTGGCACCCAAAACAATCCCCCCAAAAACCAAAAACACAGAAAGAAAATACTGTTAAAAAACAAGTTGGTCTTATTTGTGATTCTAGAATGAGGTAGCAGGCTGGGCCAAAAATGGTTCAGAATGCCCACACCACCATGTTTGTGTGTTATATTCACAATGAGAGAAAAGGAAGTGACACGCAGAAAACAGAAATTTAGTATAGGATGCTATCAGTTCGTTGCAGCTTACCACCTGCCTTATGATTTGAATAGTTGTTTTTTATAAGGATAGGTAGTCTTATTTTATGTCTCAAATGCTCACTCTATAGAGAGAAACCTGTAGGTCAGACTTGAAATAGGTACAGAGGTACCTTTAATGAGTCTCAAGAAAATGAGAAATGAAAGAGGAGACATAACTATCAACTTTAAAGATTATAAAAGAATATGATGAACTACCGTATGCCAAGAAACTGCGTAACCTTGATAAAATGAATAAATTCATAGAAATACACAATCTATCAAGACTAAATCTTTTTTTTTTTTTTTTTTTTTTGTCTTTTTTTTTCTGGGACAGGGTCTCGCTATGCAGTTCAGGCTGGCCTTAAGCTCATTTTGTATCCCAGGCTGGTCTTGAACTTGCAAGGATCCTCCTGCCTCAGCCTCCTAAGTGCTGGGATTATAGGCGTGCGCCACCATGCCTGGCTACTCAAGACTAAATCATAAAGAAATAGAAAATGTGATTACATTTATAACTAGTAAAGAGATTGAATCAGCAATCAAAAAGTTCCTGAGAAAGAAAAGCACAGGACCAGCTTTCTAGTCAATTCTACCAAACATTTAAATGACACCCACCCTTCTTAAACTGCAGCTTTTTTTTTTTTTCATCTTTTCTTTTTGAGACAGGGTTTTGCTATGCAGTTCAGGCTGGCCTTGAACTCCATTTATAGCCCAGGCTGGCCTTGAATTTGCAGTGATCCTCATGCTTCAGCCTCTTGAGTGCTGGGATTATAAGTGTGCACCATCATGCCCAGCTAAACTGGAGCTTTTAAGGAGCTAGAGTTATCCTGATACCAAATCAGACAAAGATACTACAAATAAAAACAAAAGCAAAAAACACCTACAGACCAGTCTCTATGACTGCTGATGTAAAAATCCTAAACAATATACTAGCAAACTGAATTCAACAGCATGTTAAAGGTATTGTACATCATGACCAAGTAGGATTTAATCCTGGAATGTAAGGATAGTCAACATAAACAACAAAAACAACAACAACAAACCTAGTTTAATAAAATGAAAAGGCGGGGCTGGGGATTTAGCTCAGTGGCACAGCGCCTTCCCAGGAAGCGAAAGGTCGTGAGTTCCATCCCCGGTACTGGATAAAAACCAAAAAAAAAATTTAAAAAAAAAATGGGGAAAATACATGATTATGAAGATTTTTTTTTTTTTCTTTTTCCAGTATTTTTGAGACAAGGTCTTGCTATGCAGTTCAGGCTGGCCTTAAGCTCACTTTGTAGCCCAGGCTGGCCTCTTAACTTGCAACGATCCTTCTGCCTCAGCCTCCCGAGTGCTGGGATTACAGGTGGGTGCCACCATGCCGAGCTGATTATTAAGATTGATGAAGAAAAAATATTTGACAGAATTCTTGCATAACACCCAACAAACTGAAAAGTACACCCAAGAAACTGAAAAGAGAAAGAAACTACCTCAATATGATAAAGGCCATCTGTGAGATCACATCTAACAGAATTGGTGGTGAAGATTGAAAGTTTTCCTCTAAGATCAAGAATATGAGGAGAATGGCCACTTTTGCTGCTTCTGTCATCACTATACTGAAATCCTAGCTAGAATAATTAGACAAGAAAAGGAAATAAAGGCATCCATATTGGGAAGGAAGCTTTGAAAAGAAGATGACAGGCCAGAGATATAGCTCAGTGGCACAGCACCTGCCTGAAAAGAAGATGACATTATCTTATATGTTGAAAACCCTAAAGATTGCACAAAAGGAAAAAAAAGGAACAAAAGAATTCAGGTAAGGTATAGAATACAAAATCAATTCACAAAAATCAGTTCCATTCCTATACATTAGCAATTCAAAAAGGAATTAACAATTTTATTTACAATAACAACAAAAAGAATACTTTAGAAATAAATTCAGCCAAGGAGGTAAAAGTGTTTTACACTGAAAATTACGAACTTTTCCTGAAAGTAAAGAAGACATAAATAAATGGGTAGACAACCTGTGTTTATGGATTTGATAGACTTAATATTGTCAAGATACCCATACCATCAAAGCAATATGTGGATTTATTATAGTTTCTATGAAAACCTCAATGATGTTTTTTGCAAAAATAGAGAAATCGAGAAAAAATTTCATATGGAATCTCAGCATACACCAAATAGGCAAAACAATATTGTAAAGAAGGACAATGAAAACATAGGAAAAAGCTCTTCAGCATTGGATTTTGCAATAATTTCTTGCATATGCTACCAAAAGTTTAGGCAACAATAACAAAAATATACAAGTTGGATTTTATGAAGATCAAAAATTTCTGTGTTTCTACAAAATCAAGTCAGCCTATAAAATATTTCCTGTAAAATATATTTTACAGTCATGTATAGGTTAACAGATGGGTATTCAGAATAAATAAAGAACTCCTATAATTCAGCAACACCAAAACCAGCCTGGTTAAAAATGAACCCAGGACCTGAAGAGACATTTCTCCAAAAAAAAAGACAGTACAAATGGCCAGAAAATACATGAAAAGGTGCACATCATCACTAATCATTAGGGAAATGCAAATCAAAAATCTCAGTGAGATACCACTTTATACTCATTAGGATGGCTATATAAAAAATAGCAAATGATACTAGTGATAAGGATGTGAAGAAATAGGCACTCCTATGCATTGCTTGTGGGAATGTAAAATGGTACAGGTTCTATGGAAATGGTGTAACAGTTATTAAAGTAAGTAAACACAATTACCATATGATCTAACAGTTTTACTTCTGCATGTATATTCAAAGAGTGGAAATGTGAGCTCAAGCAAATATTTGTTCATAAAAAGTGAAAGTAACTTAAGTGTCTATTGATGCATGAGTAGTTAAACAACAAGTGCTATACACATACATAGTAATATTTGGCCTAAAAAAGAGGGAAATTCTGACATGCTACAACGTGGATAAATCTTCAGGACATTATATTAATGAAATAAGGCAGTGACAAAAGGACATACTGTATAGTTGTAGTTATATAAGGTACCAGAATAGTCAAATTCTTAGAGACAGAAAGAATAGTGGTTGCCAGGGCCAGGAAGAGGGGGAATGGGTAATTAGTGTTTAATGGGTGCCAAGTTTCAGTTTGGAAGATAAGAAAATTCTAGAGGTTGATAGAGGTGATGGTTGCACAAACAATGCAGATATGATGAATGTCATGAACTGTACAAATTTAAAAGCTTAAAGTTGTAAATTTTATGTGTATTATACTGCATTAAAAATGAGGATGAAGCTCTTTTGAAAATATCTTAAAGAGTTAAAATTATTTATTCATTGCATTAAAAACTTTTTTTTTGTCTTTTTGAGACAGGGTCTTGCCATGCAGTTCAGGCTGGCCTTTTTTTTTTTTCTCTGGTACCGGGAACCGAACTCACGACCTTGCACTTGCCAGGCAGGCGCTTTTGCCGCTAAGCTAAATCCCCAGCCCCCAGGCTGGCCTTGAACTCACTTTGTAGCCCAGGCTGGTTTTGAACTCGCAATTATCCTCCTGCCTCAGCCTCACGAGTGCTGGGATTATAGGCATGCGCCATGACTCCCAGCTGCATTAAAAACTTTGATATGCAAATTCTCATTTATAGAAGAATAGCAGAATAGTGTAATGAATCATAATGTAACCTTCATGTAGAACTAATATGTAATATTTTTTTCTGAAGTACTATAAATTGTAGCTATCATGACACTTTGTAAGTATTTTATCAGACATCTCTAAAAATAAGGGCTTTTCATATAATCAGAATACTGTCATTATAAATAAAATTAACAACTATTTTTAAAAAATAATATCCAATTTATTGCGTTGTTCCTTTGCTCCCAAATTGTCTTTTAATTGTTGGTTTGATTGAACTGTATGTTGTATTTAAATTTAATGTTTCTCATTTCTTAATTTCTAACATTCTCATGCTATTTCCTCATTTAGTACCCTTTCACTGTTTTTTTTTTTCCTGTTGGGTTTTGTAGAACTGTGGTGTTCCCCTTAAGCAAAAACACTCACATTATGTTGTCTTATAACTTATTTTTTCATTCCATTAATTTCTATAAGCTTGCAGTTAAAATAGGGTTAAAACAATTTTGCAAGAAAACATCTTAGGTGAGTTATAGACTGAACAGAAGATAGGTTGAGAATTTGCCAGTGGGAAAATTCTTTCACAGCACAGGAAGCTGTTAATAATTAGAATCCTATCGAATAGTACACAAAATTAAATGCAATTAAGGATGCTAATGCTGAACAGTCTTTAGAGATCTACTTGGCTGTTCTTAAAGATGGCTTGCATATTCTCTACCTTCAGCTTCTTTTGAAGAAGTGTAACTTTCTTTTGATTATAGCGGTATTCAGAGTGAACATGGAGCTATGTTCTATCTTTGGCAATGTGAGTGGGACAAAGTGGAAGGGGAAGTGGGTAGGAATCTGGGGAAGGAAGAAAGAGGAAGAGAAGTAGGAAAAGAACTAGATTTTGTAATCAGCAATATTCTGTTTTTTTTGTGTGTTTTCATTTTCTAAGCTTGAGTCTAAAGATATATCTTCAAGAGAATATGTTCTGTTTGGGAATGATGAGGGTTCAAGAAAAAATATTTTATTTTATTCCATTGAAGAGGCTGCAACAGAGGCCATGAAGAATTGTAATGAAGAAGAAAGCACACACCTATATGAGTATCAGTGATCAGAGGTGCGGACCGACCTTCACTCACTCTCAGGCCATAACTTGGTACCAGGTTTACTAGTTTTGTGGGAATACAGACTGGAAGCACAGCATTTCAACAAAATACCTTTTCACTGAGAAGCATTACAGTCATCCAGGTCAAGCTTTCAGAACTCACCAAAGAGTGAAATGAATTATAACTGACAGAATCAAGTGTGTAGATTTGAGTCATCCCAGCCAAGAAAAAACTCACAGCGTGTCTGAAAGGTATTACTTCCTGTAATAGTCATTCACTTTCACTTTCCTCAATGGTCATACTTAATCTCAAGAAATACACAGCACAGGGAATCAGGAGCTTGTATTTTTAGAATTTTTTTATTTTGTGGTACTGGGGATTGAATGCAGGGCCTTGTGCACTAAACTACATTCTTAGCATTTAATTAGGGTTTTTCTAAATTGTCAACTTCCCCAGGCTGGGTTCAAACTTGGGATCCTAGTGCTACAGCCTTCCAGAGTGCTAGGATGCAGATGTGTACCACCATGCCCAGCTTTTTTTTTTTTTTTTTTTTTGTGGTACCGGGGATCGAACTCATGACCTCGCGCTTGCCAGGCAGGCGCTTACGCCACTGAGCTATATCCCTAAGCCCTCCAGCTTTGTGGTGACAAGCTTTTATATTTTATATTCTTTTCAGTGTAAATGCTTTCACCAATTAGGAAATCACTTCTACAAACTAATGTTGCCTAGTAACACAGTTGAGAGGTCTACATTTCTCTTAGCACAGTAGGTCAAATACTAAGAGCCTTAAGCTTCTTAACCTTTTTCCTCAGAAGTCTTTTAAGAGAACGAAACAAACTAAAAGAAAAAAAAGCAACAATAAACTATGCTTTTTTGAGAATGTGGTAACAACCATGGATCTTTTTCATAGAAACTGCATATATTTATATATACATGTAATTTTGTGTACAGTTGCACAGAATCTGTAGCTTTTCTTCACATTCTTTTTTGAGGGTAAGGAGAGTGTATTTTAGGTTTTGGATAACATATGAGTTCAGACAGAGAGGCAGCAGGATGTACACTTGGAAACAGTGAGCTGATCAGAACAAGAGTGAATGTAGGGAAATGAAACTGGGTTGGAAAGACTCTTTTTTATTGGTGCCTGTTAATCATACAGAATATGGGGTTTCAGTGTGATATTTTCATGTACATGTGTAACATTTTGATTATGTCCATCTGTCCCATTATCTGCCCCACCCTCCCTTTATTCCCTTCCTTCTAATAGTCTCCCTTCTACTTTCATGCCTTTTTCTTTGAATCCATGTGATACGTAGTGATTGATCTGACATAGATGCCAGGCTCTTGTGTTTGGTGAGCAGAGAATTGCAAGTGTACATCTGGTGATAGAAGAAAAAGCAGCTACATTTACTGAAGATGACAGGACGATGTGCTCTGAATGGAAAAGTGGAGTTGGGACGACTGGGAAATAAAAAGCACAGCACACAGATAAACCAGGCTTTTGGATTTTAAAAGATGTGCCCCTACCCCATCCCTCTCTTCAGGTCTCTGGATCTGATTTTTTTTCTTTTTTTTTTTTTTTGCTTTAAACAATTTATTTAACTGTGAAATGGACTTCCATTTATTTAACTGAAGTGACTTCCATTTATTTGGATACATCTTTTCCCCTTGGTGATTTACAGGATCTTCAAGTCAGTGTAAATAGTTCATGAATATTTGGCCCTCTGGGTATACACCTACACAATACCTCAGCAATATCTTTCAGCAAGAGAAACACTGGAGAGTAAAGACCTGGCACAATTAACTAGGTGGGATGAAAATCTGCTCCAAATACTTGTTTCTGAGATAAAGGCACCACACACCTGTTCAATGAAGAAAACCATCCTTACAAGGCAGGATGGTTTTTTATTTTTAAGTAGGGCCTAGAACACTTAGCTGCCGATTGGGTGCTGAGTGGCAGAGCTACATCCTGAGCCTGTGTGGTGAACTCATAAGGGACAGATTCCAGCAACTCGGGCTCCTTCCCATTGCTTCTCACAAAGTGCGCCTCTCTGAGAGGGGCAGGCTGGTGCTTCAGCTGAACCCAGGATCCATTCTCTTCTGCTTCTTTCTTTTTCTGATCATTTTCCTTGACACTTTTTAGAAGCTATCTCAATCCTTTGAGTGTTTAATTTGCTCAGTGTGCACATTAATCCTCTTGGCAAGTATCTTGCCCTTAACTTGCTCACTTACAACAATGCCAAGAGCATTCTGGGTAACATTGTAGACTCTTCCTGTTCGGCCGTGGTAGCATTTGTGTGGCATTCCTTTTTGCACAGTATCCATTCCCTTGGTGTCTACAGTATCACCCTTTTTGTAGATTCGCACATGTGTGGCCAAAGAACAACCCTGTGTTTTCTTTTTCTTTCTTTCTTTCTTTTTGTCTTTTTGAGATAGGGTCTTGTTATGTAGTTCAGGCTGGCCTTGAGCTCACTTTGTAGCCCAGGCTGGCCTTGAACTCACAACAATCTTCCTGCCTCAGCCCCCCGAGTGCTGGGATTACAGGCGTGCGCCACCACGGCCGGCTCTAAGCCTGTGTTTTCTAAAAGGCCTAGAGAACATGTACCAAGTTCCCCTCCTCTTTCCCTTTGTGTTTGCCATTTGGCAAATTACTGGAATATGGCAGTTCTGGCAAGGTCTTTGGATATGATTGACAGGAATTATTGACAGGGTGCTGAGTCACCTCAGGGGCATAATATGTGTGTCCCAGAGTTCCATCTGATTAAATTACGTACATGAGATGCAGTCCATATTTATGAATGTTTAACAAAGGATATTCTAGTGGTGAAAAGGTTACTGAAGGCCAGGCCACAAGATGTAACAGGAATGTGCTCTGGCGTGGAATTTTAGAGATTTCCTGGGTCATTATTAGTTTATTTTTCTTAGAACAGTGGAAAAAAGAATGGCCCTGGGATGTTGCACAAATTTAAGTGGGTGGATGGGAGTAGTCTCCCAGTCCCGATTGTGTTGCTTGTACTACGTGTACTAGGGAAAGCACGTGAGACTTATCTTTCAGTCTGCCTGATTTCACTTAACGTGATGATCTCTGTTTCAAGTGAATACTTGAATACTACTGAATTGTGAATATTGCTGAATATTCACAATTGCTGAATACTACTCAATTGTGTATATTTTACATTTTCTTTTTTTGGTACTGGAGATTGAACTTGGGACCTTGGGCTTGCCAGGCAGGCACTGTGCCACTGAGCTATATTCCCCGCCCCTTACACCACATTTACTTTATCCATTTGTCTGTTAATGAGTACTATGGTCAGGTCCATGTCTTGGTTATTGTGAAGTGTGCCACAATAAACATGTAGTATGCAGTTATTCCTATAGTAGGCTGACTTTAATTCCTTTTGGTATACCCCAAGGAGTGGTGTAGCTGGGTCATATGGTAGTTCTGTATTTAGACTTCTTTTTCCCAGTGGTGGGAATTGAACCCAGGATCTTGTGCATGCAGGGCAAATGCTGCACTACTGAGCCACATCTTAGCTTACTATTTTTAGTTTTTTTTTGAGGAAAGGTCTTGCTGTATAATTCTGCCAGGCCTTAAACTCGCTTTATTGCCCAGGATGGCCTCGAACTCAGCTCAGTCCTCTTGCCTCAGCCTCTTAAGTGCTGAGATTACAGATGTGTGCTACCATTCCCGGCTCTATTTTTAGTTTTTAGATCAGCCTCTACACTGATTTGCATTGTGGCTATACTAATTCACAAATTCTCACCAGCAGTGCAGAAGTTCATCTTTGCAGCATTCATTGTTTTTTGGTGTTCTTTTGAAATATTCTAATTTTTTTTTTTTTTTGGTTTTTGAGACAGGGTCTTGTTTTGTAGCTCAGTCTGATCTGGAACTCATTGTGTAGCCCAGGCTTGTCTGGAACTCATGATTCCCTTAACTCACTGAGCTCCTGAATGCTGGGATTACAGGGGTATGCCACTATGCATGGTTAAATATTTTGAACATTTTTTCATGTATTTGTTGGCCGTTTGTACTTCATTTGAGAAGTGTCAATTCAATTTATTTGCTCATTTGTTGATTGGGCTGTTGGTTTTTTGGTATGAAGTTTTTTGAGTTCTTTACCTATTCCTGTTTTTGGGGGGATATATGGAATGCAGGGTCTTTGCAGTAAGAGTTTTAATTTTTTTTAAGACAAGTTCTTGCTAAGTTGCTTAGAGTGAGCTCAGACATGCAATCCTTCTGCTTCAGCCTCCCACAGTGCTGGGATTATAGGTGGATGTCAACGTTGTTGGAAAAGTAGGTGGCAAAGATTTTTTCCCTGGTCTGTAGGCTGTTCTTTCACTTTGTTGATAGTTTCTTTTGCTATGTAGAAACTTTTTCATTTGCTATAGTCCCATTTGCTGATTCTTCATATTATTTCTTGTGGTATTAGAGTCCGAATCAGGACATCTTTCCTGTGCCTGTGACTTCAAAGCATTTCCCCTATGTTTTCTTTTTTTTCTTTTTTTCTGGTACCAGGAATCAAACTCACGAGCTTATGCTTGCCAGGCAGGCGCTGTGCTGCTGAGCTAAATCCCCAGCCCCTCTCCTGTGTTTTCTTCTAGCAGTTTCACAGTCACAGTTTCAGGTCTTATACCTAGATCTTTGACCCACTTTGAATTGATGTACAGTGTCAGAGAATATTGTTTGTACAGTGTCAGAGAATATTCAGTTTGTTACTTTTATGTATGGATATCCAATTTTCCTAGCACTGTTTGTTAAAGAGGCTGCCTTTTCTCTGACGTATGTTTTTGACCCCTTTCCTCAGGAATCAGATGGCTGTTGTGTGGGTTTCTTTGTCCTCTATTGTATTTCATTGATCTGTATTTATGTGCCAGTACCATGCTGTTTTGATTACTGTAGCTTTCTAGTATATTTTGAAATTGTATATTGTGGTACTTGCAGGCTTGCTCTTTATACTTGGGATTTTTGTGGTCATTTTGGATCTTTTGTGGTTTATATGAATTTTAGGATTTTTTTTCTACTTCCATAAAGAATATCATTGGTTTTGGTATGGATAGCATTGAAACTAGATAGCTTTTGTTAATTCTGTCAATCTGTGAGCATGGGAGATCTTTCCATCTATATTGGCTTCTTTAGTTTCTTTCTTTAGTATTGTATAGTTTTCATTGTAAAGTCCTTTCACCACTTCAGTTAGGTTGATTCCTAGGTATTTTATTGGAAATAGAATTGTTTTCCTGTTTTCTTTCTCAGTACGTTATTGATGTATAAAAAAAGCTATTGATTTTTTAATGTTAATTTTGTATCCTGCTATAATCTGTGTTTACCAGCTCCAAAAGTCTAGTGGTAAAGGTCTTGTGGTCAGAAAGTCAAAGTATAGGATTATATTGTTTGTAAATGAGGATAATTTTATTTCTTTTCTATTTGTGTTACTTTTGTTTCTTTCTCTTGCCTGATTGCTCTCGGTAAAATTTCAAGTTCTGTATTGACTAGGAGTAGTGAGAATAGATATCCTTGTCTCCTTCCTGGTTGTAGAGGAAGTGCTTTCAGATTTCCCCATTCAGTATGATTATGGCTGTGTATTTTTTATAAGTTTTATTTAACGAGGTATTATTCTTCAATACCTAGTTTCTGCAGGGCCTTTATATTAAATGATGTTGAATTTTGTTGAAGGCTTTTTCCTGTGCCAGCAGAGATAGGTGATTATACCATTTTTATACCTGATTCTATTTATGTGGTATATTACGTTTATTGATTTGCATATGTTGAAACATTTTTGCCTCCCTGGACTGAAACCAACTTGATCATAATGTATAATCTTTTTAATGTGTTGTTGAATTTGTTTTGCAAGTATTAAGGATTTTTATATCTGTTTTTATCAAAGATATTGGCAGTAAGTTCCAAAGCAGTTTAAACGAAACACATTTCATATTATTAAACATTCCCTAGATTCTCATACACAAGGTAGAAGAAATAATCCAGTTACTGTTGTGCTTTACTCATTGGTTTAAAACCCTGAATACCTATATAGGCAGAGACATGCTCTTATCTTCTGAACTTAAATCTTGGATATTGGTGCTGTTTTCAGTTAGGCTTAATGGTGTGACCTTTAGAGACACTGTTAGGTTTGAATGCTGGCTCTGCCATTGTTCATTATTTGATCTTGGCAAAATCGGTGTCTGTGTTTTCTCCATCTATAGAAGTTGTTAGGATTAGATGAGTTAACTCAGTAACATGCTTACAGCAATTCCTACCATTTACCAAGTGGTTAATATTAGTTGTTTTGGTTATTACTAGTTCTTTGCCTTTTTTAATCTCTTTTTTTTGTACTGGGAACCGAACTCAGGACATCATACTTGCCAGGCAGGCACTTTTTTAATCTCTTTTTTTTTGTACTGGGAACCAAACTCAGGACGTCGTACTTGCCAGGCAGGCACTGTGCTGCTGAGCTATATCCCCTGCCAGTCCTTTGTCTTTAAGAGTCATTTTCCCCTCAGACTCTTTCGCCCTACCTCGAAGTTGCATGGCAGTTTCATAAATTTAGAAGGAAAGTCACAGTTCTTGTTCAGATTCAATCTTCTAAATAGGTCACTGGTCAACCTGGTAGATACTTATTCTTTGTAGTAATATTTAATAGCAACAGTATCTTATTTTATAAGATTTTGTATATTTTTATGATTTCTGGCTAGACATTGTCCATGTTTAGGGATTCACTGGGAGAGACTTACATACAGGTCTCAACATATGGTTTTACTCATGACAGTGATTTATTACAGCAGAAGGACACAAAGCAAAATCAGGAAAGGGAAAAGTCACGTGGGACAAAGTCCAGGATAAACCAAATATAAGCTTCAGGAGTCCTGTCCCAGTGGAATCATAATGGATGTGCTTAATTCCTCCAACAGTGAGTTGTGATAATACATTGCGGTGCCTACCAAGAATGCTCATTAGAGACTTAGTGCTCAGAGTTTGTATTGGGGCTATTCACATCTAAACCCTCTGCCTAGCATATGCCAAAATTCCAGACTCCCAGAAGGAAAATAGGTATTCAGCGTAAGTCACATTGTTTATAAAATCTGTAACAAAATGGTAGGAGCCATCCAGAAATCTAAATTCACAGATGCCAGCCAAAGACCAGCCTTACAAATGTAAATAGGCTTTTCTAAGGATGGCAGCCTCAGGCCTGCTCTTTAACTCTTTTCTGCACAGTGGATTGTTAAATCTGTGTTGTACTTCAAAAACTATTGTCAACAAATCTGTAGTTTTAAGACATTTTTATGGCAATACAGTTTACACACTAAGAAATTCAAAGTGTACAGTGCTGTGATTTTTCAGGTTACTTATAAAGTTGTACAACCATAGCTAGCTGCAATCTAATTTTAGAACCTTTTTATCATCCTTCCTCCAAAACTGTGCCATTAGCAGTTACTCCGCATTCCTACCTGTCCTCCTCCTTTCCCTCAGCCCCCATTCGACCGCTAATCTATACTTCGTTTCTGTGGAATGCATCTGTAAATTAAAATGTTTTCACCTTTAATTTTATCTCTGATATTAATGACTGTATAAGATGTTAGTTCAAAAATTATTCACAGGTATACACTTTCACAATAGGAGTCAAAGATTCAAAATTTGAGTCTATGTGGTAGCTCCCAACAGAACAATTATCATCTGTACTCATTGTTAAAATTGATATTGTGAATTGGTCATATTTAATGATATAATTCAAGTGTCAATGCTCATTGGTAAATTGTTGTATATTACACTTTCAAACAAGTGAGAACAAAGTTTGCAAAGACAAAGAGACTTTACCAGTTAAGCATCTGTAATAAAAAAAATCAGTAATTTGAAATGGTCTGAAACTAGAAACTTTTTGAGTGTTATAACTCAAAAAGCTTCAGGTCTGGGGGAATTTGGGTTTTGGATTTGAAAGGACTAAACATTAATTAAGCAAATATCAAATCATTTTGTTTTTTTTTTGTTTGTTTTTGTCTTTTTTGAGAGAGGGTGTCACTGTGCAGTTCAGGCTGGCCTTTAGCTCACTTCGTAGCCCAGGCTGGCCTTGAACTCACAATGATCCTCCTGCCTCAGCCTCCCAAATGCTGGAATTACAGTTGTGCACCACCTCACCCGGCGTTCAATTCATTTTGGATTTTGAGTTTCAGCCTCTATACTAATAAGCTGCCATTTTTTCCATCCTTTAGTATGGGTATAATATGCAAATGTAAATTTACATTTGTATTTGTATTGAGCCCCAGAGGCTACATTTTTACAAATTATAGAAGATTTTAAATTGTAAAGATTTGTCCATGTATTTTTAAACATTATTTTGATTGAAATTTTTATTTTTCTGAAACAAACTATGGGAGATTGTTTGCTTTGTGGTTAAAACAGAGCTTAGTGTCACCATGAGTTATGTAGTTACTTTTTAAAAATGTTTATTTTTTTAGTACATGTTTACAGTATGTAATGATTACATTTATTGGGGCAGTTGGTACATGTACATGACACATCATAACAAATAATCTCCTTCCAACTTATGTAGGTACTTCCAAATATATATAAATTCTTAGGCTTTTAAAATAAGTTTTAATCTTAATGTTTGCACATATTTGTGATTAAAAAGGATATTTTTGACATTAGGGAATCAGTGTAGCCAGTGACTTAGTCTCAGGAAGAAGCTGCCAGTTCTCATTGTTATTCACGTTCTTGTCTCCCAGGTGACTTGCCAGCGAGATGCTGCTCTCCATAGGGATGCTTATGCTTTCAGCTACCCAAGTCTACACCATCTTGACTGTCCAGCTCTTTGCATTCTTCAACTTACTACCGGTGGGAGCAGACATTTTAGCGGTGAGTATAGTAATATTTGTTCATGCTAAAAATTCTTTAAAGAGCAACTTTAAAAAGTCCTTAGTGCTGGCATCTTATAAAACACCTGTAATATCGAAAAACATACACATAGTTACTAGAAAGTGTGGGACCTTATTCACTTTATTGTTTAATGTCCAATATAAGATCTCATGCACAAGAAGTACCTGTGAAATGATTTTGCTTTTGAGAGTGTGCATGCACATATGTGCTCGCTTATAGATACTTACATGCTTGTGTATTTATATAGACTCTGTTTTCCTTACTACTGACTGTATTTCTAATGACTATTAGATCTCTCTTTCTCTCATGACAGTAGTATATCTATTGGTAATAATAATTTAGAAATTCCACAAGATGTCCATGGAAAATTTCAATTTATGATTAGGATTAATGAGTCAGATGAACAGTACTGTGGCCTTAGGTTTCATAGTGAATAGAAAAGTTTTTAATTAAGAAGATTGCAACCCAAAACCTTAGTAGTTTTCTCTTGGCTATGTCTTAGTCTCTTCTACTATAAGAAGTATATCTAGTTCCTATTTCTTGTTCTGGGAAGGTATAAAGGGAGGAGTTAACTCTGTGTGTGTATGTATGTGTGTGTATGTGCAGCTTTTTTATATTCCAGGTCTGAGCTAAGGATTTATTATTTTTACTATCTGAGTGTAGCCGATTTATTTGATGGTATTAGGTAAGAAATAGGAGGACCACATTATTGCTCGTCAAAGCTTGATGTGGTTCTTAGATGTGCTTCTGCATGGTATAGTAGAACACTCCTGGCAGATTCCAGGATAATTGTGGAACTTGAGAGAGCAGTTTTATACTTACTTCGTATGAGAGTTCTCCCTCTCCATTGCCCTCTTTAGTAGAGAACTGGTCAATTAGGTTTATTTATTTATTTCCTGGTGTAGTCTGGTTCTTTTTGAGGTAGAGTGGATGTAGTTGAATTTTTAAGGACTGAGTGTTGCTACTTAATTCTCTCCTTTACCTTAGTCTGCAAAATCATTGAAATAGTCTCTTAATAACTTTTGAAATGGGGGCTGGGGATTTAGCTCAGCGGCACAGTGCCTGCCCAGCATGTGCAAGGTCATGAGTTCGATCCCTGGTACCGGAAAAAAAAAACCAAAACCAAAAACAAACTTTTGAAATGAGTTACGGGACTTATGAACTGGTCAGGAGATGAAGTTCTCCTTGTCTCCCTTCTCTTCTCTGCTGTCTCTTTCATTTTTAAAGCTTGTCACTCTTTCAACTTCTTTCTTTGGTACCTGAGGTAGATTGTTAGTTCAGCTGTCAGATAGCTAAGTGATTTTTTGGTGGTCTGCTCTGGGGTCCTAGGCAGCTGTGTAATCTTGATAAAATTACTTTCATTATAAATCAGTTGTGAGGCAGAGGAGCAGAATGTGACAGCATCATTCCCTGGAAGTGAGTCAAGAGGTAGAAAACATTAGCTCTTCATGTTAATTGAGTAAAAGCATAGTCCTAAAATCTGAGTTTACAGTAATATAGATTGAAGTAAGTTGGAGATCAGCTTGATTCTGTTTCCATTTAGACCAGAATTGAGATGCTAGTTTTGAAAGTACATGCTAGTTTTTATTGTGCTATTTGTGTGCCATATTTTTTTTTCTTTTTTTTTTTTTGTTGGCTGTTAAAATCTTCCGTTTATTAATTCCCAGTGTTTTTCCAATTGGTGGGTGATTTCTAGGAGGCTGTGGAGCTGGTACTATAGTGTGTTCCTGACGAGTCAATAAGGTCCTGTAGACTGGAGGAGGGGTCTCCAGTCTCCAGTACGGTGGCCTGTTAGGAACTGGACCACACAGCAGGAGGTGAACGGCAGGTGGGCAAGTAAAGCTTCAGTTGTATTTACAGCTGCTCCCTATTGCTTCCATTTCTGCCTGAGCTCCACCTCTTGTGAAATCAGCAGCAGCATTAGATTTTCATAAGAGTGGGAACACTACTATGAACTGTATATGTTTGGGGAGAAGCTGCAAATACAAGTTAATATGGGTAGAGGGGTTTTACTGCACAGACCATAATAGATTAATTGCTTGCAGACTCATACCAAAATCTTATTAGTAAATGGCAAGTGGTAGTTAAGCTGCATAGAGTGGCTGGGTTTATAGTGGCAAATGAATTGTAATTCACTTGTAAAGTTGCATCTGTGGCAGCCTTTAAGTCAGAATCTGACACTTAGTTTAGTCCATGCATCGCCCACATGTTATTTTATTTACCACTTTAATCTGTGCCTCTTTTCTGGACTATCTACTTGTTTTAGTCAGTTTTCATAAGCCCATAGGCTAAAATGAATAAAAAACAAGTGTCACTGGAGAACTTCTCTGAAAAGGGGGACAGACCCAATGATGAGACAGCAGAAGATTCTGACACTGCCAACAAAAAGAAAGCTACCTTTAGAAGAAAATACTGAGTCCTACTTATATTATAGGCTCATTGCAACAGGTGATTCACATTCTCAAAGCCTGCTTGTATAATGTGTGGTGACCAGTGATCCAACAAAGCCATGAAGCCTTCAATACTTCTCCATATGGAGACCAAGCATCCTGCATTAAAAGACCAGGCTTTGGAAGTTTTTTTTTTAAACATGGAACAAAGATCAGAAGTCATTACTGAAGGCCACCACCACTTGATGAAATGTGTCTGTGCTGACAGCAGCATTCCTAGTGGTTAGCTCCATTGCTAAAGCTAAGAAGCCTTTTACTGTTGGTAAAGAGTTGATCCTATCTGCCGCTAAGGACATTCATCATGAGCTTTTGGGAGAGGCCATAGTTCAAAAGGTGGCGTGTTTTTTTCAGATAGCATCATAACTAGATGAATTGATTAAACTGCAGAAGATACTGAGGCACACTTGTTAGGATCAGTGAGTCACCATGATACACAATCCAGGTTGACAACTCTACTGCTGTTGACATCAAGGCAACAATGCCTGCTATATTGTGATAAATTTTTCAGGAGGGCGTGTGAGGATATGTTGTGTGCACTTTGAGGGTATGTGATATGTACTTTGTTGCCAGCCAGTACCAGAGGTGCAGAACTATTCAAGTCTTTGAATGATTCCAGATCAGGAAAATCTAACTGGTCATTTTATGTCAGTAAACGCACAGATGGAACAGCTGCCATGACTGGACAGCTTTCTAGTTTCACTACTTGAGTCAAAGAGGTTGCTTCAGAATGTGAGTTTACACACTGTGTGATTCATAGAGAAATGCTGAAAAATGTCACCTGAACTTAACAGTGTTTTGTAGGATTTGATTAAAATTACCAACCACATTAACTACATCTGTCCATGCAGCTATGTGAGGAGAAAGATGCAGAACACACATGCCTTCTACATGGACATGAGATGGCTTTCTAAAGATAGACTACCAGAGTTTTTGAGTTAAGAGAGCTGCTCAAGAGATTTCTTTTAGGAAAATAGTTACCACTGGCAACACATTCCGTTGACAGAATGGGTTGCAAAACTTGTCTACTAGTTTGACTCATTTAAACTATTCAGTGAACTTAATCTGTCACTTTAGAGGAATAGTGACTGTGTTGAAGTCTCAGATAAAGTGGTTGCATTTAAAACCAAATTGGAATTACAGGATGGTGAATGAATATGGGGATTTTTGACATGTTTCAAACATTAGCAGAGATTTTTGAAGAGACTGAGCCAGGGCCTCCTTTCTCCCACCTGGTGCATGATCATCCATCTCATCTTTCGAAAGAGTTTGAATATTACTTCCTAACCACAAAAGATCTCCAAACTGGGAAGGAATGGATCTGTGACCCATTTGTGAATGAATCAACTTTGTCCGTGCTTGAAGAGTATCAGATCCTTGAGATTGCGAATGATGGTGGCCTTGGAAGTATATTTGATATACTTTCAAATTTCCACACATTATGGATTAAAGTCAAGAAAGAATATCCTGAGATTGCCAAGAAAAGCACTGAAAAATCTGCTTTCATTTCCTTTTTTGTGAGGCGGGGTGACAGCAACCAAAATGAGATACTGGAGTAGATTGGACCTAAGCAGCATACTTCAGGTGTCACTTTCTCCTAGCGCTCCTAGGAAGGACTCTAGTTGCAGGAAAGTAAGATTAGGGCTCCCACTGATTCTGCTTTATAATGAGTGGTATTATTTCATTACGTATTATAATTTAGTAATAATAATAGAAATAAAGTGCACAATAAAGAAAATGTGCTTAACTCATCCTAAAACAATCTTCTACCACTTTCTCTCTCTCCATGGAAAACCTGTCCTTCATGAAACTAGTCCCTGGTGCCATCAAGGAGCCACCACTGTTCCAGATCATGAGTAACTGTGAGGCAAGACTGTATCTTGTTAAACTTCTGCGTTCCTAGTACATACTATCCATTATGCAATAGGACATCAATAAACATTTGAGCTGATTAATAGCCTTTCCTTAGAGATTCAGTTCTATCATGTTTTGTCCTAATAGCATTTGTTTTTTGGTTCTTTCAGATTTACATTTTTTTTTGGTACTGGGAATCAAACTCACAACCTTGTGCTTGCCAGGCAGGCACTGTGCCTGCTGAGCTATATCCTCAGCCCCCAGATTTACTGTTTTTGTCTCTTATCTCATTATTTCTCTTTTCTTTGACCCCAAAATAAATGTGACATTATTAATTACATAGATTTATATCTAGAAAAATAGATTTTTAGAATTGACAGGGGAGCCAGGCACATGCGTGTTATCCCAACACTGTTAGAGGGAAAGTAAGGTGGGAAGATCTCAAGTTTGAGCCCAGCCTGGGTAACTTATCAACTTAGCAAGATCCTATCTCAAAATTAAAAAAACAAAAGGGCTAAACATGTACCTCAGTATAAGGGCTCTGAGTTCCTTCCCCAGTACCACAAACAAAGCAAACAACCACAAAACTTAGAGGCCCTTAGGTCACAAGTGGCTAGTTAACCAAGCTGTGTCTCTGGCCTTTTTAGGAAGTATATCTCAGTATTTTTACTTTGTTTTATGGAGTCAGACAACCCAATTTTGGTTGACATTGCATCTACCTTTTGATCTCATTGTCTGGATTGTTGGATTTGTTTCGTGGTAGTGGTTATAAGGTCAGCAAGCTGAGCAGCAGAGAAGCACCTCATGGTAGTGGTATGAATAGACTAGATTATTGTGGTAGTAGTTAAGAGGTCCGGGAATGGATTTACAGTCAGAGTTTCAACTCTACCACTGTGTAGTTTTATAGCCTTGCTCAAATTACTTAGCATCTCTCTCTTTTTTTTTTGTACCAGAAATCTAACTCAGGACCTTGCGCTTGCCAGGCAGGCGCTTATGCCACTGAGCTATATCCCCAGCCCTAGCATCTCAAATTATAGTTAATTCCTTACAAAAGTTGGAGTGTATGGAAGACAGTGTACAGTGGGTTAAGAGCCAGGGCTCTGGGGCTGGACTGCGATAGTTAGTCTCCCTATCTTTCTAATTTACTAGAGAAAATTTTTTTCAATATTCTGTGGTCAGTTCATAACGTAAAAATGATAGTAACAGTAACATCAGCAATCCCTAGCTTTTTTGGCATCAGGGATCAGTTTTGTGGAAGACAAATTTTCCAGGGAGTGGGATGGGCAGGATGGCTTTGTGATGATTCAAGTGCATTAGATTTATTGTGCACTTTATTTTTCGCTTGTTCTATCTCCATTTATCTAGATAAATTTCTTTATTTTACAGTGATATCTTTGAATAGAAGGAGCTAAATAACTTCACGTTCAACATGAAGCTGATCATATTTAATTGAAGCAATTAGAGAAAAGATACTTTAATTAAGAGATTTAACGATAAATTGTGGTCATGGATTTAAAAGCACTTGATGGCTCTAAAGAACTTTGTAAACAGTAGCACACACTGTAAATGTGAATTACTATTGCGGTGAAAAATTAGCCTGAATCAATCACCGCATATGTGTGATGGTGTTCAAGTGTGCTGCTGTACTGACTTATCACAGAATGGATAGGTTCAGGAGCAAATTCAGATGCTGAATCACAGCTTGTTGAATTAATTGCAAGCATACGGTGAGGAACAGAGTAAAAGAGGGAATGTGGGGACAATATAGTGTTTCGGTGTGATGCAAGAACTGCACTACCTGAATCCTGTGTGTAGTTTGTTGAGTTTCTCCTGCTTTCTCTGCTTACGGTATGGCGATCAGGACCTGAGTTGGCTGTGAACCAGGAAGACTTGCTCTATTAAGAGAGATTAGGACATTTATTATTAAATTGTGGAGCTCTTTATCTTCATACTTTTTGCAGGTGCCATAAGATGCTAAAATGGGGCTCACCAGTACATGTTAAGGAATGGTACAACTATTAATCTGGATGTGTTGCCCTACTCATGCTTTGTGGACATTTAAGGTTTACTTGATCCCCTCATCCTTTTCTGTCAATGTTATAGTTAGTAGTAGGTAATACTCTTGCTTTGTTCCATCCTTTTTATCTATATTCCAAAAATGTTTTGGTTTTTCTTCTCATAGCCTGCAGGTTATGCACAACTATCTTACCTTCTAGTACATCACAGTTTTCATCTGTGCTTCAAAAGTTAGTTGTTTACTCTCTGTGCTTAGTTTTACCTGTCTTCCCTGTTTCTTTTGTTCTGTGTGTTGCAGAATGAACATTATTAAATGATGCAGTGAACTCTCAAAACTGTATCATTACTGTTATCTTCTCTTTTTTGGGGGGGGGTACCAGGAATCGAACTCAGGACCTTGCACTTTCCAGGCAGGCGCTTATGCTGCTGAGCTATATCCCTGGCCCACTATTACCTTCTGAAAGCACAGATAATCTTTCACAGTAAACAGCATGCTGTCATGTAGTGTGTATGGATAATCTTTACAGCCTTCAGATGTTATTTTTTTATTTATTTTGGGAGGGCGTACCGGGAATCGAACTCAGGACCTTGCGCTTGCCAGGCGGGTGCTTATGCCACTGAGCTATATCCCCAGCCAAGCACAGATAATCTTTTTTTTTTTTTAATTTTTTTTTTTTTTGTTTTTGTTTTTCTCCGGTACCGGGAACCGAACTCACGGCCTTGCGCATGCCAGGCAGGCGCTTTTGCCGCTGAGCTAAATCCTCAGCCCCCTACAGATAATCTTTGTTTGCTTTAAGCAAAAGACTGATAAATACTACAGGATAATCAATTATGAGAGAAGGAAAGTTGTTAAATATCTTCAGCTTTCTCTGTATATGTATTTCATAGAGTTTAGTTTTTTCACTGTTCTGTTGTGGATAAAAATTATATCAAAATTATTAAATCCTTAAAAGTATGATTTGATATTGCCTTTTCTCCTTGGGAAAAAGTCATTTTTCAAAGCTAGAGAATAAAATCCTGTAAATCTTTTGCCTTAAATCAAACCCTTAAAACATAGAGAAAACAAAGTGGAACTCTTCTGCTAAAAAAATGGTATGTGTAGAAAATGCTTGTTAGGGAAATATCTATGGAAAACTCAGAAAACAGTAGGTTGGTGTTACAGAATTATTGTTCTTTGATAATATGAAATAAAAATCAAATTTAAACATTTGTGTATGTTATAATTTGTATGTAGTACTTGCTGTTTTAGTAGATACACATTTAGGGGCTGGGGATATAGCTCAGTGGCACAGATGCCTGCTTGACAAGTGTAAGGTCCTGAGTTCGATTTCCGGTACCAAAAAACCCCCAAAAACAAAAGACACACATTTAAAAATTTGGCTTTATTATGTTAAGGTATATCAATAAATCAGGATTATGAAAATGATAAAATGCTTAATTTAATACATTTTAATGTTTTAAAATTTTAAAATGTCATATAATTGGTTTTAACTTGATTATTTTTAATTTTATATTTAGTATAATTTTGAAAATGCATCTCAGACATTTGATGATCTTCCAGCAAAATTTGGGTATAGACCTCCAGCTGAAGGTTTAAAGGTAAGAAAATAGTAATATGGTAAAGGCACAAGGTGTTTAATAAGGTGGTTCTTTATATAGACTGAAAACATTTCTTGTTAATAATTATTTATTATAAAACTCATGCATAGTCACTTAAAAAAGGTAAAGAGTATTCAGAAGATATGCATGTGACTCTGAGCTTAATATCTAGCACACACACATAAACGATATGGAGAAAGTAGAAATCATGTATGATTGTATTTTTCTGGACTAGCCATTGTTAGCATATAAGTATATAATATTTTGAACCTGTTTTCTGGAATAAATGGTATATATTTTGTACATGGATGTTCATATATATATTTATGTAAATGTTTACATATACAATAAATCTGTTTTTAATACACTTAAACTTTTTTTTTTTTTTTTTTTTTTTTTATCCGGTACCGGGAACTGAACTCACGACCTTGCGTTTGCCAGGCAGGCGCTTTTGCCTCTGAGCTAAATCCCCAGCCCCACACTTAAACATTTTAAATGTACATTAATACATTTAATATTATTTTTCTTTTTGTGTTAATGTGTATCTAGATCATTTTTTCATGCTGATAAGTAAGGATTTACATTATTACTTTCAATGGCTATATAGTTTTACAATACCATAAAATACTATAGATTTTGAACTTTAATTTGTCTAGGTTTTCTTTCTTTAAAATTTTATTTTATTTTTTTAGCTTACTGTCCCTCAGACAAAGGGCTTCTATCTAGAACATATAAAGAATGAAAAAATATCAGCCCCCCCAAATTCAAAGACCAAATCCAAAAATGGGCAGCTGAGATGAATACACACTTCTCAGATAAGAAAATACAAATGGCAAATAAATACATGAGAAAATGTTCAACATCATTAGTCATTTGAGAAATGCAAATTAAAACAACATTGAGATTCCACCTTACCCCAGTAAGAATGGCTAGCGTTAAGAAATCAACCAGTAACAAATGCTGGCGAGGCTGTGGAGAAATAGGAACTCTTCTCCACTGCTGGTGGGAATGCAGACTGGTAAAACCACTGTGGAAATCAGTTTGGAGATTCCTCAGAAAACTAGGTCTAGAGGTCCCATTCAACCCAGCTATCCCCCTGCTGGGTATTTTCCAGAAGATCTAAAAGCATCATATCACAGTGATATATGTGCACCTATGTTCATAGCAGCACAATTTGTAATTGCTAAAATGTGGAAGCAACCCAAATGTCCATCTACTGAGGATTGGATAAGAAAATTGTGGTACTTTTATAGAATGGAATATTACTCAGCTATAAAGAAAGATAAACTCGAGGTCTTTATAAGTAAATGGTCACAACTAGAGACCATACTCATAAATGAAATAAATCAGACCTGCATGTGCAAGCACCGCATTGTTTCACTAGTGTAAAACTTGAAAGAGTTAATTTAAACTAGGAGGTATGATAGACATTGTGAAATGATAAGAAAACCCTCAAGGGTAAAGGGCGGATGTGGGAAAAGAGAAGGGAAAGAAGGTGAAATTTTGTATGTATGTATATACAGGATAGTTAACATAGTTGTTCTACTGTCTTCTATTTTTTTGCTGAAAGAAACTGTCAATGAGTCCTTGATTGATCAATATTGCATGTCTCTATCTGTTTTCATGAGAAACCACTTTGAAGATATCAATATGTAATACAAGAAGCATTGTTAATTTCCTACCGCTTTGTTTGCAACTCTGTATTGTCTATACTGTTCTTTTGCTATTTTATAAAATGTTGTCTGTCTATTAATGTTTTCCTCTTTTTATTTTTAAAATTAAAAAAATGAAATTTTATTTTTTGATAGACACATAAAAATTGTGTATATTTTGTGATTACCCTGTGATATTTTGGTACATTTGTATATTTTATACAATATATAATGTCCAATCAGGGTAGAAATATGTGTCTCTTCTTTTTAAAAATATTTTTCTATAAGTGTGTGTTTATAATATGTAGTAGTTACATTCATATTAGGGAATTAAGCATAATTTTAATTTTTCATAGTGGATATTGGAGTCATCAGTTTTTACTATTACAGACATGAAAATAAATGTTTTTAGTCATTTATTTTCAAAGAGTATGATTTTTTTTTTTCCTTTTTTCAGGGCTACTCTCTTCCTTGTCCTCTTATGTTTAAGTCTGCCTCTCAGGAGCAGTATATCACAGTCTTTCTGGATTACTGAAAGAGGGAATTGTTAAAACAAGTTTTTTTTTTTCTGGTACTGGGAACCGAACTCACGACCTTGCACTTGCCAGGCAGGCGCTGTGCCGCTGAGCTAAATCCCCAGCCCCTAAAATAAGTTTTAAATTACATGGTTGATATATGGTTGACTAGATGCTTATATAACCAGTAGTGGTTTTCTTCTTGCCGTCTTTTCTGTGTGTGTGTGTGTGTGTGTGTGTGTGTGTGTGTGCGCGCGCATGCGCACGTGGTCTCAAAGCCTCTGTGGAGAGAAAAACCTCAACATCTCGTTTGTGTGTGTGTGTGTGTGTGTATATATATATATATATATGCTGCCAGTTACCTTTCTTATACTTTGTAATTCTTTAAGTGGCTTGAACTGTTTTCTAAATTTATTTGTTTAATGTAGGATATCATCATTATAATACAGGAAATAATACTGAAGTACAATCTTTAGTCTCACTAATCTCGTATCAGTCATTTGGTGTTTATATGAAATTTGAAAGACCATGTATTTGGACAAAAGAAACATCATTTGAGTCAGCTCTGTGTTTGACTGATACCATCATTAGTTATAGCTGAATATTCTTTATAACTTCTTTTCTAAAACAAGGCTGATAAGCCTTTGTGACTTGTGAATATAAAACTTTCTGTATATTCTAGGACTTTACCTTATTGTATGGTAACTTTAACGTTGTCAAATAATTTGGAGCACCAGTTTTCTTTAAGCTATATTGTATACTTTACACAATCCAGTGAAATATGCTCATGTCATAGGAGAAAATAGGTGTAAGAAGAGGAAAAAAGATAAATTAGAATGTTAATAATTTTAGTAAGCACATGTATATAATACATTGGTTTTATTAACATAACGCCAAAACTATTTGAGTGCTGGACTGAGAATAGCGAAGCCTAGAATTTAGTCCTGGTTTTGACTTCATCTTTTGTGAAGATGAACGGCATGCCGGCATAGAAAGAACATGGCCTTTTGTTAGAGCTACTGGGTTACACATTCTAGTTCTATTGCTACTAAGTTACTCAACTTCGTTAACCCTTTGTACTTATCTACAGTAATACATCGGCAGAGGACGAGTATGAAGAAAGTGGCTGTCATTTGTTATTTCCCTCATTGTCTTATTTGGGGTTTAATTTGCTCTTCTTTTTTTCTAGTTTCCTTAGATAAAAAAGTCACTGATATGAGACTTTTTCTCTTTCCTTATACTGTATACTTACTTAGTGGTATAAATTTTTCAAAGGTGCTATTTTAGATGTATCTCACAACTTTTGATAAATTGTGTTTTTATTTTTATTTATTTCAAATGTTAAAGGTTAATTTTGTTCACTTCCCTTTTGAGGACTCTTACTAGGTGCTCTGTGTATTAGAAAGTTCTACTCTGTGAGATCATGAACTGTACCCAGCCTTGTGTGAGCTCCAGGTATTGTTTATTCCTTTCCAGTGTTGCTTTCCTTGGTTTGGGTAGTTTCCTCACGTACATGTGCATGTCACTATTCAGTCAGAAATCTGAGTGGATCCCTTTACGTCTGTCTGGGGTGCCCTTTCTCCTCACAACTCCATCTTTCTCAGTATTCTGCCCCACAAAATCAAGTTACACTGACCTCCACAACCTCTGAACTTTGTCTCCTCAACTCAGTGAGACTACCCGTCTGTTTTGGGTTCCTTTGCTGGGTAGTAAGTTCTGGGATCTTATTTTTTTATTTTTTTATTTTTTTTTAAGTTCTGGGATCTTTCAGCGGTAAATTGAAGTACTTGAGAGGTTCATCTCATTTGTCTTTCTCTTCATAGAAATCTTTGTCCTGCCTGCACTATTGCCCAGTATTTGAAAACTGATGTTACATATCATTTGTTTGGTTTTCTAGTTAAGGCAAGAGGGTAAAACAAGTCCCTGTTATTCCATCATGGCCCCAAAGTATAAGTTACCTTAGTAGCAGATAAATCCTAGTTATCAAATCCTTTTAAAACAAATTACTTAAAAATTTTCACTTCAGGAGATTATTAAGGTGAGTGATTTTTAAGCTGCTTGTTGACATTGTGAATTTTTTCCTCTTTTTTTCTTTTTTAGTCTCAGTGAACTAAAGTGTAATAGTCTGGGGTTTTTATTAATAAGCTTTTCCATTCTTGGAATATTAATATGAAACAAATTTATTTCCAATACTTTCTGGACTTTTTCAGAAATAATAATTTTAAAAATTATATAATTGGTCTAACTTACACTGCTGACTTTATAAGCATTTTAAAGTAATCTTTTAATGATTTTGGATTTAATAAGCTTTTAAGAATTATATCGTAAAATAATCTTTTATTAAAATGTAAAATTTAATTCATTAAGTAAAGTATATAACCAGAAGATGTTGTTGGGAGAAATGTAACAGTATATGCAGTGAGATGTAACAGCAGCGTGACTGGGGACATGGGTCCTGGAAGTTGATTCTGGGATTGCATGCTAGCTATGTGTAACCTTGGAAAGTTACCTTTCGTGACTTAGCTTCTCACCTGTGAAATGGGAATGATAACAGTATTAGTTCATAGTTGCTGCAAAGATGAACTGAATTAGTACATTGAAAGGGCATAATGCCAGACACACAGTTCTGAGTGCCATATTCAACTAATGTGGGATTCATTGTTTGCTATTACTGTAATTATTATCATCTCATAATTTTAGGTATTTACTAATAAAACAAATTAACACTTTTCTCCCTCTCTTCTCACTTGTAATTTTCAACATGCTTTGCTGCCTTGCTTTCAGCTTCGTTGTGGACAGGATGGCTGTGGTTTAGTTTAGTTGTGAGGAGTAGGTAGTCAGAGCAGCTGAGTTGTAGGTGGGCTCTAGGGTCCATAGAGTTAATAGGGTCGATAAAGGTTAAGAGCTAATTCAAGCTAATGGCTAGGCTTAGCAATGTAAAGGAAAGCATAAGAACAAAGGATGAAAGTTAAAATGAAAGGGGAAAAGGTAGATTAAGTTACTTGACAGCTCCTCTGGGGCTGGACTTGGAAAAATTTAGAAGTGCAGAATAACCAGTTTCCTTTGAACTCAGTTTCTTGTGAACCAGCTAAATAACTGATTTTCTCCAGATGGTAAACCTACAAAGCCACCTTTTGAAAACAAGTCTCCATTGCTCTGCTCGTCTGTTTGAGGTCAAAACAAAGCCAATTCAGCATTTCCTCTTCTAGAAATCCCTTGTGCTGGATGTTCACCACGAGGTTGGTTTTTCTTTTAATTTCCAGTAAACACCCTCTTAATTCCCTTTGTCTGCGATTTTATTCTTCAACTGTATGAGACAAAGAATTTGAATTTATACAAAATTTAATGACCTCAGCATCACTATATGTATGTGGTTACTAAGTTTTCTTGTTAGGTAGTTTGCTATTCAATGTAAGCTGAAGGGAAGGAAAATCTAAAGCTCTTTGCAGCCAGAAACAATCTTTAAAAGAGCATTTGTTGAATTATCTCTTTATGACCTTAACCAGTGTAAGTTAGTAACAAAAGTAATTGTTCTGTAACATTTACCTTGAACTAAATATTTTCTGGAGTACTAAAGCAAGATTGTGTTAAATGTGATTTTTATGTTTAGGTTATTTGGCTATTCAATTAAAAATGGGTGACCTGAGTCACTTTGGAAAACTACTTAGCAGTATTTATCAAAGCTGGATAGCCTGTCATTTAGCTTGAGAACCTGTGATTCCAATTCTGTGTATCTCTTCAGTAGATGTGTACATGGGTTCACAACAAGACTTACAGTAGAATGTTTATAGTGACACTATAATTGCAGCAAACTAGTGCTTATCAACAGTGGAATAAATTGTGGTATATTTACAAGTTGGAATATTTCTATATAAAAATGAAAATGAAAGGTCTACAGAGGACCCCTCTGTGTTATAGATACTCAGCAGGAGAGAGTCTCACAAATCCAGCACTGAGAGAAAGAAGTCTAAAATAGCATTTACTATCCTGTATGACTTTTATGTCAAGTGTAAAATTAGGTAAAATCAAATGTAAGTGCTTAGAAATCCAGGCAGTGTCATTGGGGATGGAATGGGAATAATGACTAGTAAGGAGAATAGAAGAAGTTTCTGGATCATTATTAATGTTCTATTTCCTGATAAAGATGTACTTAGTTTGTGAAAATTTATCAAGCTGAAAATTATGTTTTGTGCTCTTCGCTTTATGTTCTAAAAGCTTTTCAAAGAAAATCAGCATATTTACATGTAATGTAGTATAGTATGTATATTTAACTATATCTCTGATCATATTAAGATTCCAGCCTGCAAGCAGTATTATTTTCCAGTGCCCCTGTTTAATTATCAGAGGATTACAACAGCAAAGAGAAGAAAGCTGGTCTCTGAGTCTCCTAGGCAATTTCCTTAGGGTTCTTACATATTAGCATAAAGAGCCCCTGTCAGAAGCATGGATGAGAGGATCTGTGATTGTAGAACAAATGAGAAAGGACTGTCCCCAAGAGTGACAGGACAGCACCATCTTGGCTACTCTTGTTTTAGGGTCCAGAGAGTTTTGCCAAATAAATTGACAAAGTTCATCCTGTTGCTTGGTAGGCTTTGTGGGTGAAATAAAGAAAATTTGTGTTTAGTTTTATTTTTTTTATTTTTTATTTTTTTATTTTTTTTTTGGTTTTTCTCCGGTACCGGGAACCGAACTCACGACCTTGCGCTTGCCAGGCAGGCGCTTTGCCGCTGAGCTAAATCCCCAGCCCCTGTGTTTAGTTTTAAATAACTCACATCTGAAGGAAGGATAGGAATTAGTAAGCTACTTTAGCAAGCTATTCATTTTAGAATCATTCGTAGGAAAGATAGTATTTAACACTTTAGGACCTGTTTTCTTAAAAATTCAGTCCATTTAGGGCAAAAAGTTTGTTTTGAGGACTTTTAGCTTATCTGGATTTGATTTTTATGTTATCTTAAATTTAAAAATAATATATGCTTGTTACAGTAGATTCAGCAATACAGAAATAGCCAAAAGGAGAAATTGTCTCCCATTCCTACTTGCAGTTTCTTTTGTTTGTTTTGTATTTTTCTTTCTTTTTTTGGTACGGGGAATTGAACTTAGGACCTTGTGTTTGCCAGGTAGGTGCTTGTACCACTGAGCTATATTCCCACCCCTTTCTTTTTGTTTGTACCATGTTTCATTGAATCTAAGCTGCACTTTATTATGCCACAGTTTAACCTCTCTGAAATGGGGATGTGTCTTTTTAAAGAAAATTTTTTTTGTTTTGTTTTGTTTTTTGAGACAGGGTTTTGCTGGGTGGTCCAGGCTGGCCTTGAACTCACTTTGTAGCCCAAGCTGGATTCAAACTTCTGGCAATCCTCCTACCTCAGCTTTCCGAGTGCTCAGATGTGAGTGTCTGCTGCACTCGGGGCCCGGGGTAGAGGCACACACAAAACCAGGACACAGGGGATGTAGAGCAGCAAGAGCCAAGTTTGTAACTGTAACTGTATACTGAAGCTTATTTTGTAAGAAGTTTTATAGCATACAAGTGTAGTTTTTTAGATAATATATGAGTATATACCGAGCCAAGTAATTGTTTTTTTGACAGTCTGTTTTAGGTGTGCTCTATAAACCAAGGTCTGTTGTTATCTTATTTTTTTAAACCATGAGAAGCAGAAAGTTGTCACACCACCACAAGACTGCTCGGGACATTTTATTTTTTACAAGGCCGGGACATTTTATTTTAATCTATAAGGCCTCTGGCCACTTTCCCATATTGTGAAAGCCTAGCCAAGCAAGTTTTCAAGGTTTTGCGAGGGGAGAACATTTTCTCCTCAAGAGGCACAGGCATTTTAGTCCTCATCTCGACCCCAAGTAACCTGCGGCTCCGGCCCACACAAAGGGAGGGCCTAGGGGCCTGAGGATCCTGTGTTTCCCACACTCAGATGACAGGCATGTGCCACCACACCTGGCATAACTTTTTTATTAAGTTTATTGATACAGTTTAGATGTACATAATGATCATATTCATCATAGGAAGTTTGTATTGGTATATGACATATCGTGATTCCTCTTTTTCCCCCAACCCCCTCCCCTCTCTTCAACCCCACTTCCCCTCCTTATTTACAAAGCTTTATTTCCATTTTATCATTTTTTATCCTTTTTTCTTTTTCCTTTCTTCCTTCCTTTCTCCCTCCCTTTCTGTAGTTCTCATTTGAACCATTTCTTACTGTTTTACAATACCTGTTATACACGTTGGTCCTTACCCTTTCAGTTTTTCAACCAGAGAAACAATGTGGTATTTACACATGTGTGACTAATTTATTTCACTTAAGAGTATGGTCTCAAGGTGCATCTATTTACATAGAAATGTGTACTTTGTCCTTCTTTGTGTCTGAGTAGTACTCCATTGTATAACCCCCCCCCCCACACACACATCTTTTTAAATCCATTCCTCAGTTGATAAGCATCTGGGCTGTTCCCAAGATTTAGCTATTACAAACTGTGCTGCTATAAATACGGGTGTGGATATATTGGTGTGCTATGATGTTTTTAATTCTTCCAGGGAAGATACCCAGAAGGGGAATACCTGGATCAAATGGGACCTCCAATCCTAATTTTTTGAGGAATTCACACTGATTTCTACAGTGGTGGTACCAATCTACACTCCTACCAACAGTGGAGAAGGATTCCTTTTTCCCCACAGCCCCTCCAGCATTTGTTATTGGTTGACTTCTTGATAACAGCCATTCATTCTGGAGTGAGATGCTATCCCAGTGTTGTTTTAATTTGCATCTTGAATGACCAGTGATGCTAAACATTTTTGCATATATTTATTTGCCATTTGTATTTCTTCATCTGAGAAGTGTGTATTCATCTCAGATGTCCATTTTTGAATTGGGTGTTTAAATTTGAGGTCTAAGGTTTTTCAATTCTTTATATATTCTAAATATTAGTCCCTTGTCTGAGGGACAACTGGGTAAAATTTTTTTTCCTCCCTGTGGTTGTCTTTTCATTCTATTGGTAATTTCTTTTGCTGTGTAAAAGCTTTTTAGTAAGATGAAATCTCAGTTGTTGATTCTTTGTATTATTTTCCATGCAATTGGGGGTTTGTTCATGAAATCTTTGCCTACACCTATGTCTTCAAGAGTTCTACCTGTATTCTCTTCCAGTAGATTTAGTGTTTCTGTTTTAATATTTAGATCTTTGATCCACTTTGACTTTAGTGCATGGTGAGAGATATGGGTCTAGTTTTAGTTTTTGGCATGTGGAAAGCCAGTTTTTCCAGCACCATTTATTAAAGAGGCTATCTTTCTTCCAGTTACCATGTTTGACTCCTTTGTCAAAGATAAGGTGGCTGTGAGTGTGTTTGAAGTTGTTTCTACATCTTTTAATCTGCTCCATTGATACTCAGGTCTTTTTTTTTTTTGGCCAGTACTATAGTAGCTTTGTAGTATAATTTCAAGTCAGGTATTGTGCTGTCCCTTTCCTTGCCTTTGTTGCACAGAATTATTGTGCTATTCTAGATCTCTTCTGTTTCCAAATGAATTTTAAGAATGTTTTCTCTAGTTCTGTGAGGTATGCTGATGGTATTTTGATTGGGATTGCATTAAGTCTGTGCAACAGTTTTGGGAGTGTGGCCGTTTTTGCTATGTTGTGTCTTCCTACCCATGTGCAAAGGATATCTTTCCATTTTCTGATATCCTCTTTGATCTCTTTCTTCAGAGTACTGTAATTTTCAATGTATAGATCTTTTACTTTCTTTGTTAGATTGATTCTTAGTTACTTCATTTTTTTTTTCAGTGCTCTTGTGAAAGGTGTTGTTTCCTTAATTTATTTCTCAGTGTGTTTATTTGTATACAGGAATGCTGTTGATTTTTGAGTGTTGAATTTGTATTCAGCTATGCAACTCAGTTATTAAATCTACACGTCTTTTGCTGGAGTTTTTGGGGTCTTCTATATAGAGTATCATGTCATTCATAAATAATAATTTAACTTTTTCCTTTCCTGTCCTTATTCCTTGTATTTCTTTCTCTTGTCTAATTGCTCAGGCTGATGTTTCCCAAACTATATTAAAATAGGAATGGTGGTAGTGGAGATCTTTGTCTTGTTCCTGATTTTAGAGTGAAAGCTTTTGTCCATTTAATATGATGGTGGTGGCTGTTGGTTTGTCATAGATGACTTTTATCAGATTGAGATAAAGACCATCTATTCTAATTTTTTGTAGGTTTGTTTTTTTTTATCATGAATGGAAGTTGGACTTTGTCAAATGCTTTTTCTGCATCTGTTGAGATGATCACATGATTTTTGTCTTGGCTCTGTTGATATGGTGTGTTACATTTGTTGATTTGCATATGTTGAACCATCCCTTGGATGAATCATACTTGGTCATAGTGCATAATCTTCTTGAAGATTTGCTGCATTCTGTTTGCTGGTATCTTACTGAGGTTTTTTGCTTGGGTGTTCATTATCAAGATTGGCCTGAAGTTCTTTCTTTTGGTTGGTTCCTTCTTTGCTTTTGGTATGAGTATAATCCTTATTTTGAGGAATGAGTTTGGAAGTATTGCTTCCTTTTCAATTTCATTAAAGAGTTTCATCAGTAATGGCATTAGATCTTCTCTAAATTTCTTGTAGAATTCAGCAGTGAATCCATCAGACCTGGGCTTCTCTTTGTTGATCAGTTTTTAATTATATTTTTCATTGCTTGCCCTGCCTGGTGGCTTCTTTCTGTTGGTGTTCTTGGAATTATGCACATTGTTATCTCCTTCTAGAATATTTTTCAGAATACATTGTAAAGCTGGTTTGGTGATCATGAATTTCTTCAGTTCTTTATCATAGAATTGTCTCATTTCTTCATTAATTATCAAAGATAGCCTTGCAGGGTACATCAATCTGGGTTGGAGGTTATTTTCTTTCAGGACTTGGAATACTTCACTTCAGCCTGTCTTTGACTTGAGGGTTTGTATTGAGAAGACTTCTGTGATTCTGATGGGTTTTCCTTTATAGGTGACTTGTATCTTTTCTCTAACAGCTTTTAATATTCTGTTCTTATGCTGAATTTCTGGAATCTTGATTACTGTAGATTTATGTTGGTCATGGCTAATTGGTCTATGTGCCTCACTTATCTGTATGTCAAAATTTTTTTTCCATGTGTGGAAAGTTTTCTGCCATTACTTCTTGAACAGTTTTTTTTTTTTTTCTTTAATATTGTTTATGCAGACTCTGGGTTTTTCATTGACTCTGATCAATCTTATATTGTTCTTCTTTATATCAACTTGCAGATGTTTAATTGATTTTTCACAGTCACTTGTTATTTTTAAGAGATCTTTCTTTTCATGATTGGTAGCTGAGATCTTGTCGCCTAGGGAATCTATTTCTTGAAATTTTATCTTCACTTTCATTTATGCAGTTTTGCAAACTTTTAATTGAAATTTTAATTTCCTGGACATCTGTTTGAATATGTTTCATGGATCATTTTTCTATACCCCTCTGTTTTTTTAAATCTATGTCTACTCTAGATTTGCAGAGTAAGTCCTTTATTATGGTCATCATCTCTGTCTTTTTTAATTTTACCTCAGAGATTATTTCTGATCTGATTTCCTCTATAGTGCCATGCACCTTTTTTTGAACTTCTATGATCATTTCAGAAATTTCAGATAGGTGGCTCCAATTTTCCTTTACCTCATTGTCCCTTGGACTCGTCCTGGGTGGGCTGGAAGTCTGGGGCTGCATTTTGTGTCTGTCTTATCATTTTCTATTTTTTTAAATTTTATTTTGTTTTGAGATTTTATTTTGTGTTGATACCTATAAATTTCTTATGGTAGGTAGCTTTTATCACTAGTATTGAGGCCTCCCTAGGAAATGTCTGTATAACAGGTGTAAGTGGTTCTTGGTTTTTGTGTGTGTCCCAAGATCCTACCTTCCCAGTTTGTTAATGGTGAGATGTTGCTGCCTGTTTGGCTCAGCACGCAGTTCATTGGTAATGGAGTATGGTGATGGTTATTATTGCAGATAATCACAGTGTTGTCATATGAGGGAGAAAAACTGATTACAACATGTATGACAGCCTGGCTAAAGTAGTACAATTAGCAACAACAATAGCATCAATCACAGTCTAGCAACTGATAAAATGTGGTAACTATTAATTTGGTTTCTTAAACCATAGGATGAAGCTCTATAGTTACATAAAAACATCCAACATATGTGAGGTACTTGTGTGCCATGAGTTTCTCCTTGCTAGAATAATTTTATCCTGTTTAGAAGGCTTAAATACCCCCTAATCAAAGGAATAGGGGACAAAACAGAGAGATGAATGAGGAGAAGTATAATAAAAGCAAAGCTGTAAGGCAAAGACTGATCACCCAAGTTTTGGGAAACTGAAGGGGAGAGTGCAAGAGCGAAAGAATGAAAGAGAATGCAAAAGAATATTGAAGTAAATCAGAAAAAGACTGTTCACTCACCTGAAAGTATCATAAAATCAAGAGAGATAGTTGAGGGAATAGAGAAGAAAGATAAATAGAAGAAAATAAAAATCAAGGTAAGAGACCTAAATAATTAAAAATAAAATAAAAAAACACAAAACAAACAAAAACACACACACACAAAACCCACGTCAACCAGACTGAAAAAGTAAAACCATTTAAACAAAGAGAAAGAAAAAAGTAAAATTCTCCCAGTATCCACAGTTCTGTGATAGTATCCAAGTCGGATCCCAGAAATGTGCTGTGTAACCCTGCCAAATTCGTGGTAGAATTTGGGTAGGGTGTGGGACTGATCCTGGCCTTTGGATTTGGAGGCTGGGATTGGTCTTCAGCTGACAACGCTTCGTGTGTCCATTTCTCCTACTGTGTTTGACTTTACGGCACTCCCCGTTGTTGTGGTGTCTTTTGGTAGGGAGAGCCTGGAGTTGTTCCCAGACCTGTGTGTAGTTGGCTCCTTCTGGACCTTGCACAGCTCCCTGTGTTTAGCACCACTAGCTTTTCCCCGGAGTCTAGGGTCGGGGAGTAGCCTTGTCCCGCTGCAGGCCAAGACTGCTTGGCTGTGTGTGCCAGTGGGCCAAGGTGGCCACCAGAGTGGAGTCTTGATGGTCCTAGCTCCTACCTCTCAGCGGATTCCCCCTAGTCTGCTTCCCAGCTGTTAGCAGTCCAGTGTGACTGGATAGCTCTTTCCTTATTCCACTCTGGGGCTTTGACAGTGATGTGACCTGGGCCTGTTCTGCTGCTGGGGTTCTCCCAGATCCCTTTGAGGTAAAATGGCAGCCCCTCCTGCCCACTTCTGTTCCATGTGTCTGTGTGTGCCGAAGCATGGGACTGTTCACCTTATTCGCCAACTGTTGGCTCTTCAGGGCCCCTCAGGAAAGTGTCCCACTGTGCTGGGCCTACCCCACTGGGGCATGCTGGGCCTGCTTTGCTGAGCTGTTTCTGTTTTTTCAGGCAGGGTCTCATTCTGTAGTTCAGACTGACCTTGAATTTGAAGTGATCCTCCTGCCTCAGCCTCTCAATTGCTGGGATTACAGGTGTGTAACACCATGCCCAGGTGGGGATGTGTTTTTAACTTTGCTTTAGCTAGATAGCATTCTTGATGGAGTTGTCATTACCTCAAGGAGAAATTTGCCGTAGTTCATTTAGTAATTTTTTTTCTTTTTTGGGGAGGGAATGGGGTCTTGCTATGTTGTCTAGATTGGTCTTGAACTCAAGTGATTCTCCTGCCTCAGCCTCCTGAGGAGCTGGGGATTACAGGCATGTGATAGCATGCCCAGCTTTGTATTGTCTTTAATTGATGTATCTGCCTTCTTGGTGTGACATATGGGTTGAGTTTAATTGCTTTTATAGACATGTAGAAAACAATTTAGTGTACTAGGTGATTTTGCATTAAAACAAAATTGTATACAGAAAGGCACAGAAATGAGAAAAAGATATAACAAGAGTAAAACAAATACTCATTGTTGGAAAGATTACCATACTTCTGTTTCTCTGTAAAGCAAAACCAAAAAGACTTTATATAATCAAGAAGAGGACCTATTCTCGGAATAAATGAAGTACTGGTGCATTTTATTTCAGAAATGTATGCAAAAGCTTTGCTTATTACAAGCCAAGCAGTACAGTTTAAGGCAGGAGAAATCGCCAAATCCTGTTAATTGGTTGTTGTGACATATTTAAATACCATGGAGAACTATTGTTAAAGTATTATGTCATATCTTTCATTCTTTATTTCTTCTTACAAAGGAGTTTAATGAACATGATTATCCCTTTTATATTCTGATTCAGTTTTTTTGTAGCATGTGTTGAGATAACCATTTGGCTTTTCTGTTTTACTCTATGAACAAAATTCTGCATTAATACATTCTGTGATGTCAAAGTACCCTGCGTTTCTGGGAAAGCAACTTGCTATTTTTCTTTAATTATGTGAAGACACTGTTTCAATTAGTATATATACATATATTTCATTTTAATGGTTGCATTGTCTTTATTATATGAATATTCTGTAATTTAAAAAATGGCTGATTTATTGATGTGCATGATTTTTGGTTTTTGCTATTGAAAATGAGTATAAGCAAACATTTTATATGTTGTTTTACATACTGAGACTGGTGTTTCTGTAAATGCCTAGCAGTTTACTTACAATGTACATTTTCCTTCTTTGAATATGTGAAATAAAGTTGAAAATTAACTTTAAAAAAGGATTTGCAGCCAGGTATGATGATGGCACATGCCTGTAATTCCAGAAGTCTGGGAGGCTGAAGCAGGAGGATGACAAATTTGAGCCCAGCCGGGGGAATTTAGCGACTTAGACCCTGTCTTGATATAAAATATGGAAAAGGATTGGGGCTATGGTTCAGTGCAAAGGCACTGTGTTCAGCCCTGTGCCCTGCGGGAAAAAAGGATTTTCTTGACTTAGGAATGTCAGTCATTGCGGAGAAAAACACGTCACCACGTTAATAGTGGTGGTTGTTTTGCCTGACTGTCCTATATATGATTAAAAAGAAACACATTAATATTAAAACAGAACTTATTTTAAAGAACTAAAAGCTTATGAAACCAAATTCTACTTTAGAAGCTCTGGGATTGTGAACAGTTCCAGTTGCCAGATAATGCATCTAGCCTAATGTGAAACACATGAAGCGAAGATGCATGCAGAGGTAGGTTGATTGATTAAGTGAAACAAAGCACTAACTTTATTACCATTTCTTTTTCAGGGTTTTTTGATTAATTCAAAACCAGAGAATGCTTGTGAACCCATAATGCCTCCACCAGTAAAAGACAACTCATCTGGCACTTTCATCGTGTTAATTAGAAGACTTGATTGTAATTTTGATATAAAGGTACTATTTTCTTCTTAAAATTGCTTCATTTTTTTTTTTTTAATTTTTATTTTAAAGAATAAAAGAAGGATAACATAATAATAGGGGGGACTTAGCAAATTACAGACAAAATGGTAGGAAATTATCAATGGTTATCGTTTTACATATTACTATCTACAA
>NW_004955448.1:1103972-1117781 GCF_000276665.1 Chinchilla lanigera
GAGCTCTGGGGCCTCCACCTCAGAGGGCAGACCGATCTCCAGTGGTCTCCTTTGCATCCAGGGCATGGCCCATGGGGCCTCTTAGGAAAATTGCTTCATTTTAATTCTCGTTTCAGAAAAGATTTAAGATAGTGTACAAAATTGTTCAGATGAAGAAAGAAAAACTGAGAATTAGGTGGTGAAGGCAAACAGATAGGAGCAGGTTTACTCAAGTCTTACACACGTGTGTGTTCGCCGCACATTTACTTTGCAGCTTTTAGGAGCCGGTACAAAGAAGAAAATACCGTCAGTTTTATGATTTCTCCTAAGATTGAAAATGAACAAATTGGAGGCTGAGGTAGGAGGATCGTTGCGAGTTCAAGACCAGCCTGGGCTACAAAGTGAGCTCAAGGCCAGCCTGAACTGCATAGTGAACCTTGTCTTAAAAAGACCAAAAAAAAAAAAAAAAGATGAACAAGTTGGGAGTAGGATATAAATCACCAGTAGTGGTTCTAAGTATTTTCAGGTATTTGTTGGATACCTTGATGGAAATTTAGGTAATCTAACCTAGAAGTGGAAGCTTCAACTATCAATTTTATTTTAATGCCATAACCCTAATACCTAGACCATACCTGCATCTGTGCTGACATTGAGATCTCCCTTTGTGATACATTTATTTTGTCTCTGCATCAAGTTTTGTCTTCCTGAAGTTGTCATTTCAGAGTGTAAAGTAAAATTTACCAAGCCAGGCATGGTGATGCATGCCTGTAATTCCAGCACTAGGAGTTCAAGGCCAGGCTGGGCTACCTCGTGAGTTTAAGGCCAACGTGAACTGCATAGTGAGACCCTGTCTCAAACAATGATAACAACAAAGTTTACCATAGAATCTCCCTCACTGTTATTAATAGGAAAATTCCTTAGGCCAATTATATCAAGTAGGGTTTGAATAAAGACGTATCAAAACAAAGCAAAACAAAATTTGCAGATTAGGCATCTCCCAGGAGCAGAGTTGATTCTGAGAACCCTATTCAACAACGTATCAACGCGATCAGTTAGCATTTATAGGCAAGTGGAAGCAAGGGATAGAAAAAACTTAATTGGGTGTAGTCAGTCAACCAGGCAGTTGGTTATGGCTTAGTTAATGGATTACAGGGCCTCTTACCACTCTCACAAGCTCAGTACTGTAATTGAACTGCATATTAGTTGGTCTTTTGGGCCCAATGGAAGGGCTTAGTTGAGTTTTATTTAACTGTGTTTATTACCAGTGCTACTCTGCAGGGTATGGTTTTTACGAATTGTTTTTGGGCTGGTCTTCACAGAAGAGCTGCACTGAGTTCTGTGCAGAGCAAACTTTGATGTTACTTTTTGTAGATTACCTCTGTGCTGGGAGTCATATTGTGTCTTGCACATATCTGACAGAGTAGTCGTGGAATATTATGTCATGTACTTTCCATAGCTTGATCATAGTTGATGTCTCTGTTCAGTAGTTGATTTCTTTCTGTTGCCCTCATTCTTGCTGTGCATGAATTTGCCTGTTACTTTTATTACATTGAATGACACCTCCACAATAAACTCATTAAAAATAGTGAATGTTAAGGGGTTTGAAAATGTATAACATTGTAAATGATAATACTGTTAGTGTTGTGTATTAGCTCCAAATCTAGACTCTCAATAACCTTTCAGCTGGAAGTAGAGTTTGAAATAAAATCTAGTTAAGATTTCCTGCTCCTTGTAATCCCAGCACTCGGGAGGCTGAGGCAGGATCATCACCATGAGTTTGAGGCCAGCCTGGGCTACATAAGCATGTTGAAGGCCAGCCTGCACTACGTAATGAGACCCTGTTTCCAAAAAATAAAAAAACAACAACAACAACAGAAAAGAAAGATTTCCTGCTCCTTAGAGTTGTTTATATATTTTGAATTAAACTATGATATTTGATCCAGAATTAAACTATAATAATCATAGATTGTTCCAACTGAATGAAATACGATAACATTTCATTAAATTTCTTGCTGCTAAGAAATTAAAAATAACAGTTATTTCGATTGTAAGGTTTATTGCTCTATTATGCTGTATAATTTCTGACTCAGTACAGTATTTGGTCACAAGAAATTAGATACTTAGCTGTTACTTTGTTATGACTTTGCTTTTTATTTGGGGATGGGAGGTGGCTCACTTTGAAAGTTAGGGAAATAACACTCACTAAATATTTATTTATTCATTTAGCAGTATTAGGATTGAATCTACAATTTTCCCACTGAACTACATGCCCTGCCCTTTGTTAAAATTTTGAGTCAGTGTCTCATTAAGTCACTAAGTTGTCCAGGCTGGGCTTGAATTTACAGTCCTCCTGCTTTAGCAGGTATGCACCACGATGCCCAGCTCATTGAATATTTATTTTTGAGGATGAAAACACAGGAATGAATAGGTAGGTTGGTTCCTTCCCACGTTTTTAGTGAATCATAATCATGAGTCTGAGTACTTCTAATGGAGATTTTTGATTTAACCATTACTCCAACTCATCTTTTTCCATGTCCTGCCTTAAATTTTATGCTACAACCACATCACCTACATGAACTTCGTCAGCTTGCTTTGCTGTGCTGACTACTTTTGTACACTTACACTGTCTTTTCTGTCCAAGATCTCTATCCAGAATCTTATACCACCCATTTGTCTTTCTGCTTCATTATTCACGTGCAACCTGAACATATCCCCAGCTCTGAAAGCCTTAGTTTTCTTGCCTCCCCCCTCTTTGGTAAAGTGAATTATTCCAATAACACAGCACACTTTCACTTTTCAGATAATTCCTTTATTGCTCTTTGTCACTTTGTTATTTTATGATACATTTCACTCATTTGTGAGCATGTAGTATTTAGAGTTCGTGTTCTGATTACATTTATGTATCTCTTTTGTCTCCTAGTGAATAGTGGGTGATGAATAAAGGGTTACTAAATCAAACTACGTGAGAGCCAGCTTTCCGCTTACGTGCATTATGTACTCTTTACAAATGTGCACAGCTGAGCCTGGCATGGTGGTGCGTACCTGTAACCGCAGTACCCAGGTGCTTGAGGCAGGGGAGTTCCACAAGTTCAAAGCCAGCCTGGGTTACACAGGGAGTTCTAGGCAAGCCTGGAGTCCAGAGTATAGCCTCTGTATCAGAAAACAAAACAAAACAAAACAAAGTAAAAATAAAAAAATACTACATATGAAAAATATGTAAACAAGTTTAAATAGGCCATTCTCATGTAAGAGAGGAAAAGGTTTAAAAATTTAAAGTAATTAAACTTCACCATCGGGCTGGGGATGTAGCTCAGTGTTCAGGGTACTCATCCAGTATGCATGAGGCTGTGGGTTCAGTCCCCAGTACTGATAAAAACAAAGTAAAAGACCCTTTACTGTGTAGGCAGTCTTGATGGATAAAGTTGTAATCCATTGTGCATGTTTTTTTTAAGTTTGTTATTTGTTCTTGACAGTGGAGTATATTATACCTAAAGATTCCTTACTTATGTCATTTCTACTAATTTCTATTGTTGTCTCAGGTGTATTAAATGTAAGGACATTAGTTTACAGAGAATGCACAGTGATTATAATAAAAGTCTGGAAATAGACTCCATACATTTCATTCCATCTTTATAATTTATTAGCAGTATGATCTTGGACAAGTTATGTTACTTCTATGTCTCTATCTGTACAATAGGAATGACAGAATTCTCTACATCATAGGATTATTGTGAAGAACAAATGAAATAATCAATGTACAGTGCTTATCAGATATTACCTAGTACATATGAAGGAGGAAGAAGGTTTTTGCTCATGTTTCACGCTTTTTGTCATCAGAATAAAATAGAATAAAGGTAAAAGTGGCAGAGATGGTGACTTAAGAAATTAAATTATTGGCTGGTAAATCACACTGTGGAATAGTAACTAAATGTCAGTTGATGCGTAAAATTTCTGATGTGACTTACAAAGAACAGGTTAGTTGTGCCAGTGTATAATATATAAAACAGTTTCATAAATTTATAACAGTAATAAGTAATGGACAACCTATCAAGATAGTCCAAGTGGTAAAGGATATGGTCATTTTGGTCACTGGAAGAACAACTGGAATCTCATCTCAAAAAGAATTTCCTTTCTGTTGTAGGTACTGGTAGGTAAGTACTAGCTTTATTAACTATATTTTTAAAAAATTTTGTTTTCTTTTGAGATAGGGTTTTGCCATGTAGTTCAGGCTGGCCTTGAACTCACTCTGGAGCCCAGGCTTGCCTTGAACTCGCAACAATCCTCCTGCCTCAGCCTCCCGAGTGCTGAGATTATAGGTATGCACCACTATGCCTGCTGACTATAATTTTCAATTAAAAAATCTTTGCATTTTTTGAGCTACCTAATGAATTATTCTATACATTTTAATATTATGTTATAGAATCTAACATTTTGCAATGTATATATAGTACTTTTCAAAATTGCAAATAATTAAATCTTTGTAGATAACCCATAGTGCATGTGTATTTATAATTTTGTATGAAATTGACATAATAGTTAGAAAATGACATATTTGCCTGTTCCTTTAGCCCATTAGAGCTGAGTACTGAGCAAAGGTTAATTCAGCACTATATCAGCGCTACAGCTGATGGTAGTTGCAGTGTTATGTTTTGGCCTTTCTTCTATACAAAGTAACAACCAAACTGTCTCACATGAACAAGAACTGGCTGTTTCTTTCAACCTTTTCCCTGGCAAAAGGTGCTCTTTGCAATATAGACAGTGCAGAGAAAAGAACAAGACATAAAAATTAATCAGAATATTTCAGATGAGTAGTTGGTGTTGCCTTTTTCAGGATTTACTTTTTGTTTTTCTTTAGATTTTTTTTCAAAGGTAAATGTACTGGAATTTAAGAAAACGGATTTTTCTTACTTCTTCCTTAAAAGTTATTGATGGAATAAAATTTGTTGGCTTCTATAAAGGAAATGGCAGATTTTCTCTACGTAAACACTCAAGTGGCTTGTGACTCAAGGATAAGCATTAAGACAGCAGAAATGCAGTTAACAATTCTTCAGGGTAGTGAATTGCATCTTAATAAAGATAGCATTGTTACAACATTTTATGCTTGGAGAAGCATATTTGAATCTTTCAATCTATCTTGCCCTGAAGAGACTTGGCAAAACTCATACTCAACCTTTAGATATGTGGAATATTCGGAAGGTCCACAAGAGAAACTAAATAATCACTTTTAGTAACACTGACAAAAATTGTGTTCTCCAAAAACTTAAGCTTTTTAGAGGAAAAGCAAAACAATGCTATTTTGTTTGTCTTTATACAATGCTGTGAAAAGATGTAATGTTTAGAAATGTTAGTTTTTGGTAAGGGTGAGCATTGAAAGTTAAAAACATTGATTCTTTGATAAACAACTTAAGGTTATATTAAATACTCTAATTAGAAATATGACTATGAAGAATTATAAAGAGATATAAGATGAAGTATCTTCTCTTTGAAACGTTTTCTGATTTCCTCCAATGCAGAATTGAGTACATACTTAATCCCATGGTTGGTCTTTGTAACCTCTGTGGAGGGAGAGAAAATGTTATAGATTTATTGCATATAGATCTGCAATAAATATATGCAGATCAGAGGATTCTCAACATAATTTAAATAGATTAATGATAATAATATCATTGGAACCTTTCATTAACTTTATGCTCATTTAATGTCTTTGGAAGTATTCTAAATCTATATGTAATTATCCTATTTTTCACAGGGTCAAAATATTTCATAAGAATTGAAAAAATGTCCACAAACATGTACTGGATTGTTTTTGTGTGTGAGAGTTAATATTCTAAAATAGTCTTTAGCTTTTTCTTTGTAGCCATACCTTGCATTGTTCCCTCTCAGGCCTCCAGGCAAACATTACTGGCGTTCTAAGAGCATGCACTATACTCTTACTTCAGTATTACTAAGCAAGTAGATGTTACTTCAGTAGAAATTACATTGTAAATTACTATCTCAAGTCATTTAATATCATTATCTAATATTTCTTGTTTTCTAAATATTCTTACTAAGTGATTTATAACATTTGCTGTTAATCTGCTTCAGAATCATGTTTTAAAAATCTGGTAAAGAAATATGTTCAAGAATTCTCGAAGGATGGAAACTGCGTATGTTGGCGCGTGCCAGTAATCCCAGCATGTGGGAGTCTGAGACAGGCAGATTGCAAAATGAAGCCCAACTTGGACAATTTAGTAATTTAATGAGATCTTGTCTCAAAATAAAAACTACAGAAAGGGATGAGAATGAAGCTCAGTGTGAGGGCTCTGGGTTTAGTCCTCAGTACCATATACATGTGCGTGTGCATGTGTGTACACAGACACACACACAGAATTCTCAAAGGTTGGATTTCTGCCCATGTGAGGGTCAGTCAAACAGCTTTGTGTTCTAGTTCATTCATTAAGTTATCAGAGTACATTTTCTGGAGGGAATCTAGGAGGTACATACAAATGTAAGCTGGAGCACACCTGTAAAGCACTCTGAGAGACTGAGGCAGGAGGATTGCAAATTTGAGCCCAGCTTGAACAGTATAGTGACTTAGGAAGAACGTGTCTCAGAAGGCGGGGAAATTGGGATTGTAGCTCAGTGGAAAGATTATGGATTCAATCCCCAGTACTGGAACAGGGGTGTTAAATTAGACAGTAGAGTGAAGTTTCAGTTACATCATATTGCTAGAACTGACAAACCCAGTCTATAGCTAGATGGTCAGAAGAGGCCAGGCTCCAAAACTAGGTAGTATCTCTATTATGCCATGCTTTTATCCTTGTTTTGACTAGGTATCTTTCTGGGTTGCGAAACATACTATCCAAAAAAAGTATCCACATGTATATACTGTATGTTCAATTTAAAGAATAATAAAAAGAATATCTGCATATTTACCACTCAGTTTGAGAGGTTTGTTACTTTCCAGTATGTAACTCCCCCTGTCACACCCCAGTTGTGGTACTGGAGATTAAAGCCAGGATCTTGCGCTGGGATACCTCCCCAGTCCTTTTTTATATTTTATTTTGTGACAGAGTCTCACTAAGTCACTAAATTGCCCAGGCTGAGCATGAACTTGTGATTTTTCTGCCTCAGCCTCTTAGAGTGCTGGAATTACAGGCATGTGCTACCATGCCTGGCCTAATCTATTATTTTAATCAGATTTCATTAGACATTGTTATCAAGTAATTGTTTTAGATTTAGATCTTTTAGATATTTTTGTCTACAAACCGTGTGTGATCTTCATAATGAAAGGACTTTCAGTTTGAACTACTTCTATATTGATTTCAAATGTTTTAAATAAAGTGATATTACATTTACTATACAGTCATTACAGGGACTGCTTATTAAAACTGCCTTCTGATGGGAAAGATTCTTTGCTGAGCGCAGAGCAAACCCCAGCAGTACTATGTATTTTGTGTTTCTTTACTGTGGATTCTTTCTTTTGCTCCATAGTTCTATTTTCTTTCTCCTTTGCTTGATTATAGCTTAAAACCCATGGGTATATCTTTTCTAACCTAAATGTCTTGGAAATATTGGCTACTTTTTTTTTTTTTTTTTTTGGAGACATGTTCTCACTTTGTAGTTCAGACTGGCCTTGAACTCACTGTGTAGCCTAGGCTGGCCTTAAACTCACGGTGATCCTCCTGCCTCAGCCTCCTGAGTGCTGGGATTACAGGCGTATGCCACTACACCCGGCCTGGAATATTGGTTACATTTTGTGTGGTTCTGTGTATTGAATTGTAAGTACAGTGCCTGGAACACCAGGAAAAGGGAGCCTGCAGTACCGCAGAAGTGCACTATTTGGATCTGTGGCTGGGTGGCACTGAACATTAAAATTTTCATCATCGTTGCTCCATTTGAGTTATTTTTCAAGTGCAGTGTGAGTCCCTGTCATTGCTGGAATTTCATAGTAGGCAGATAGCAAGTACAGAGAGTTACCCTTTTGTTGCACAAAAAGTTCTTCCAAAAGCTTTATTTTCAGTGTGAGTGGGTTGAAATGGAGACTCACTGTGTTAGGCTGAGAAATAATTAAGATTTGATTGAAATATGAATTCTGTAAGTATCCAAAAATATATATAATTTGATCAGAGCCTTCATTTTAATATGTACTTTAGTATACATAGATAACAGAATATCTTATACTTTTTAGACTGAATTGCCATTCTAACGTTCTAAATATTTCTAACAAAATATTTAGGTATGTTATGATTAGAGTCACTAATTGTAACTGGTGAAGTTCATTTCAGAGTACAATTTTTCTATTTAAAGTAGCTTTACTTTTACTTCAGTCTAGCTAGGTACCAGAATTAGACGCACCTACAGATTATTCAGCTTTTTTTGTTGTTGTTGTTTTTCGTTTTTTGATTTTTTGAGACAGGGTCTCGCTATGCAATTCAGGCTGGCCTTGAGCTCACTTTGTAGCCCAGGCTGGTCTTGAACTCACAACAATCCTCTTGCCTCAGCCTCTCTAATGCTGGGATTACAGGTGTGGGAAACCGGCTATTATGGTATTATTACTGGAAACCGGCTGTTCAGGTTTTTTTAAATGTAACCAGCAAAAAAGTTAATTTAACTTATTAAATTAACTAATTTTATTTTATTATCTTTATACTATTTACATGCCAGACACAATATTAAATTCCAGTGACAGTGGCCACATTCAATGACCTGTAACATATGACTTCGATTTTGTGATGATGTTGCATAATGATTGTTGCAGTGTGTGGAAAGGCATCAGTCTCTTTTCTCATTGCTGACAACCTACAGAACATTAAGAACTGTCTATATGGGTGTCGGACTTTTTTGACTCTAATCCATAGTTAGAAATTTATTTTTACTCATGCATATGTATATAATACATATATGTATAATATATATATCACATATGCATATAAAGTTTCATGAAGTAGTGCTAACCTGTACTATCTATAATACTGTGGTATATGAAATTCTTTTTTTTCTTTTCTTAAATTTCACTTAGGATTTTATTGCTTAGTAGTAATGTGTCATGAGCTGTAGTTTAAAAATACTGATATAGGCCAGCTGTCTCTCTGTAGCAGTGAAACCTGGTCTGAACACTAAAATATGCTTCTACTCAAGCAGTTATAAACTGAAAAATTGCTTTTTATTTGTTATTTTGTATTAAGTTGTATCTCCCAGTATTTAAAAATTGCTTGCCCATGTACTTAACAGTTTGACTTTAAAATGATATCATAGTCTTTAGTTTTCTGGCTTTTGTTTTCTGGTATTCTTGAAACAAATGAGTATAGTTTCTCTTGTAACACAGAAGGTTTTGCCAGCCCTACCAAAATTTTTTCTAGTGAAATAAATTCACTGTTTCCCTAAACCTAAGTGAATGTGTGGTGGTTATATGCCATTTTCAAGAGGTCAACTCTCACCGAACGTACTTCAAAAAAGAAAAGGGAATGTGCCTTTGTACCTTCTTAACAAACAGCACAATACCTCAGCATTAAAATACATATTTTTTTTGACTTTTTTTCTTGGAGGTTTTATGCACTTAATTTTTCTTTAAAGAGAATAATTCTTGTTCAGGATATAGCTCAGTGGCCTAAGTGCTTGCCTGGCAAGTCGGAGGTCATGAGTTCGATTCCCGGTACCAAAAAAATAAAAAAATAAAAGAAAAGAGAATAATTCTTACCAGGTTTAGTCTGTTGTTTCTGTACGGCAGAAAAGAAGGAGGCTGTAATGATTGTAGCTTACCAGTTATTAAGCATAGTGAGAAACAGGAAGTAACACATGACACGTAACATTAAGGACAGAAAGGCAGTTACCATCTGTTGAAGGTCATGATGATTCTTGAGTAATTAGAAAAGGTCATTTTATGTTTGGTACCCTTTGGTTGAGAAATCTGGGAAAATTGAAAATATACTAGAAATGTTTTATCCACAATGACTGACGTAAAAGTTTTTAGGTAGTTTTTAAAGGGCATCTAATAAGGAAAGTTTGTTTTTGTGGCTTACATCTTCCTAATAGGGCTGGATAAACATTTAACTTAGTTGCAGGTTAGTTTGAACAACTGTTTATGTGAGAGATATTTTCCTAGGGTTGAGATATATACAAATAAGCAAAATTGTTTCTTAAGGAGCATAAAATCTGACATTTCAGAATGCTTAAAATATGGTAGAATCACTAGTTTTCTAGTAATTAATGTTTTATCAAGAAGCATGAAAGAAACAATCTTTCATTAATTTTAAGGTTTTGTTTTAAAATATGAAATTTATTTTTTTCTATAGTGGTTTCCTTTTAATGCTAAGTTCAATTCAATAGGATTTTATCTTTTTGAGAACAATGTGAAATTAATTTATTTCATTCATGAGCCATGTTCATGAATGAAAATTCAAACCATGCTTATAATTGAAAATTATTCTACCTCAAGTTAAGTATGTGAAACTGACTTAATGAAAATGTATCAGATTGTCAAAAGTACCTGCCTGAATATTAAAAAATATTGTCCTCAAGACAAAAGCTTGTGGTTTAATTTATAACAAGGATGAATACATGAGTATCCTACTGAAATTAATTCACTGTTTTTTTAAGTTATTTTAAAATTCATATTTTATGTGTCTACTATAGCAACATTTTCTTACATGTCCACCATTGTAACTAAAGAAATTTAATATTGATAAATATTTTTTGTTTTTTTAAATTTTGTTTGTTTTTTGAGGCAGGGTCTTGCTGTGTAGTCCAGGCTGATCTTGAATTATGTGACCTAGGCTGGCCTCAAACTCACAGCAGTCCTCCTGCCATAGCCTCCCCCACAGTGCAGGCAGGCGTGCACCCCGAGGCCCATCTTCATCCATATTATTACATAGTGATTTTAGCACGTTCCAACTTGCTCAGTGTCTCAGAGTACCTTTTCCCTTCAGATGTTTTAAAACCATTTCTGTATTCAATCATGAAATACCCATTGAGTTTAGTGGTCTCATCTCTTTTCATCTGCAGTAGCTTTTGATCCTTTCCAGTTTTGTACTTTGTATTTCTGTTTAGTAAATTTTTATTGTTTTACCTTCAGAGTCACTGATCTTTTCTTCCACATTGTCTTTTAAGCTCATCCAGTAAACTGTTCATTTTGTAATAGTTTTTCTCTAGAACTTGCATTTGAATTTTGAAAATATATTCATGTATGTTTATCTCTCATTTCTCTGTGCATTAATGTTTGCAGTTTCCTTCAATTCTTGAACCTGATTTATAATTTGATATATTTATATATTAGGATTACAAGTTATACTTTATAATACCTACTTTAAAGTCCTTGCGTGCAATTCCATCTCCGTGCCATTTCTGGATCTGTTTTTGTTTACCGAATTTTCTTCTAATCATGGGTCATGTTGTCCTATTTCTTCGTAGTGTTCTAGTAAATTTTGATTTGGTTGCTGGACATTATGTTATGTTGTTGTATGTCTGCGTTTCATTATCTTTAAAGGGCGCTTCATTTGTTTTTGGCTGATAAGTTACTTGGAGATGAGCTGAGTATCTTTTGAGGCATATTTTAAAAGTTGTAGGTACAACCCCCTCTTCCCCCTTTTGGAGGCATGGTCTTGCTGAGTCACTGCATAGCTAGTTAGGCTGGGCTCAAACTTGCAGTCCTCCTGCCTCAGTCTCCCAGAGTGCTGGGTTACAGGCGTGCCCCACCGCACCCAACTTCCAGCTTACACTTACATGGACCTCCATAGGTAGTCAAGAGTAGCCTTTATTCTAGGACTATCATTTTAGGTACTTTCCTTTTTGTGTGTCCTCTGAATGCTCTAGATGTTGAAGGAAGTTTTCTCTTTTTGGCCGGTGAAGACTTTAACTTTTTTTCTCTAAGTTTTTAGGAGTTGTTCATTTTAAGCTCTCCAATAATGGTGTCATTTTTCCATACAGATAATTTTACTTTTCAACCTGGATACCTTTTATTTCATTTTCTTGGTTAATTTTCCTGGCTAGAAGCTTCTGTACAATATTGAATAGAATGTGAGAGTGAAGTCCTTGTCTTCTTTATTTTTATTTTTTTCAAGATAGGATTTCATTGTGTAGTTCAGGTTGGGTTTGAACTCACTGTGTAACCTGGGCTGGCCTCACACTCACAACAATCCTCTTGCCTCAGCCTCCTATGTGCTGGGATTACAAGTGTGTGCCATCATGTCTGACTTTAATGTTAAATAAAAAATATTCATTCTTTTACTCTCAAGTATGAAATTAGTTGGGGATTTTTTTTATAGATGCTTTTTATCATGTTGGGGAATTTCCTTTTGTTTCCAGTTTTTTGGGTTTTTAATCATAAAAGGATATGGATTTTCTCAGGTGCACAATATTAGCTGCATTTTGTGTATTTATTTATTTATTTATTTATTTGTGATAGTGAGGATCAAACCCAGGGGCTCTCTACCACTGAGCTACAGGCCCAGCCCCTTTAATTTTTTATTTTGAGACAGGGTCTCGTTAAGTTGCCCAGGCAGGACTCAACTTGCAGTGTTCCTGCTTCAGCTTCCCTCAGTGTGGGGATTACGGTGCCACCACACTCAGCTATCTTGTAAATTTGAAGTTTTGCTTTTGTCTTCATCTCAGGGTATTTAAATTTTCTCTTTGTGTTTTTTTGGAATGATTGGTTATTTAGAAGTGTGTTGCTTAATTTTAATATACTTGTGAATGTCTCAATGAGGTTGATTTAAATTTCATTGCATTATATTTGAAAAATATACATTGTGTGATTTTAATACTTTCAAAGTTTTAAAGCGTTGCTTTATGGCACCGATGTATTCTATCTTAGGAATGTGCCCTTGAGAAAAATGCTCATTTTGCTGTTGTTGGGTGGAATGTCCTATAGATATGTTACGTCTAGATGATTTATATCTGGCTCAAATAATTCCGTTTCATTATTGTTCTTCTAATGAGTTTTAATTCTGAGAATGGAGTATTGTGGTCTCCAACTGCTGTTGTTGAGTTGTACATTTCTCCCTTTTCATTCTCTGTTTCTGCTTCATGTATTTTAGAGGTGCATAATTAAGTGCAGAGGCTCCAATTTCTCCTTGTCTTATTACCAAGTCTTTGTCTTAAAGTTGTGTTGTAATGTTTATGTGGTGTATTTTTTCTTTTCTTTTACGTTCAACCTATTTGTGTATTTGAATTGGGTAAGATGAGTCTTACAGACAGCATATGTGTAGAGATCATGTTTTTAAATCCATTCTGCCAATTCTTGACTTTTGATTGAGATGCTTAATCTATTTATATTTAATATAATTACAAGATAGGGTTTACATCTGTTTTGGTGTTACTTGTTTTCTATATATTTTATGTCTTAATTTTTATTTTCATCATTCCTGCCTTCTTTTGTGTTAAATACGTATTTTCTAGCATACCTTTAAAGTTTCTTTGTTTCTTTTGTATATTTTTGAGTTATTTGAAAAATGGTTCCCCAGGGCATTATAATTCTCATCTTTACCTGAACAATATAGGTAGGCTTAATACTAGTTCAGTTTAAATAATACACAAAAATTTTATTTCAGTATACCTTCATGTGAGTGTCTGTTGCACTCGGGGCCCGGGGTAGAGGCACAAAACCAGGACACAGGGGATGCAGAGCAGTAAGAGCCAAGTTTGCAACTGCATATTGAAGTTTATTTTGTAAGAAGTTTTATAGCATATAAGTGTAGTTTTTTAGATAACATATGAGTACATACCGAGCCAAGTAATTGTTTTTTTGACAGTCTGTTTTAGGTGTGCTCAATAAACCAAGGTCTGTTGTTATCTTATTTTTCTAAAGCATGAGAAGCAGAAAGTTGTCACACCACCACAAGACTGCTCGGGACA
>NW_004955448.1:1117881-1203400 GCF_000276665.1 Chinchilla lanigera
CTAGCCAAGCAAGTTCTCAAGGTTTTGTGAGGGGAGAACATTTTCTCCTCAAGAGGCACAGGCATTTTAGTCCTCATCTCGACCCCAAGTAACCTGCGGCTCCGGCCCACACAAAGGGAGGGCCTAGGGGCCTGAGGATCCTGTGTTTCCCACACCTTCATGCTCTTTCTCTTTGATTGTACTATTTTTTTTTTTTATAAGATGCATCTTTGAATGTTATAGGTCAATCAGCACATTATTATTTTCTGCAGGTGTTTTTCAAAACAAATAGAAGAAAAGAGTTATAAGCCAAAATATGTTTATATTATTTTCATAGTAACTGTGTAGTTATGTTTACTAATGTTTGTTTGTGTTGATTCAAATTATTGCCTCCCCTCCATTCAGTTCATCCTGTAGTATGACTTGTAGGGCCATTGACAAATTCTCATTCTCATTCATTCTCTCTTCCTCTCTCTGTTTTTTTTATCCACCAGTGCCTTAATTTCATCTGCGTTCCTTGAAGGAATGTCTAAGTACACATGGAATTCCAAACAAGCTTTTCTCTATTTTGTAGATTCCTCTAAGTAGATGATGATGCCAGCTCTCAAATGCTGTCATCCTTGTCTGCTGCGTCATCTGTGTGCCTGTGCGCGCTGCTCCTCCCCAGCCGCTGGCCTTGCACACACACCTTACTGTGTTGGCCGAGTGATCACTGCAGTGTTGCACAGAGGCAGGGATAGTGACTGTGATCACGCTGTAATCATGAAGAAGATGGCAGTCTTTCACCAGCAGATAGAACATTATCTGTAGGATATTTTGTAGATCACAGTATTAATGGGAAATATTTTAACATACCAATTTGAAATATGAGCCAAAGTTCCTACCTGGCCAGGAAAGTAGATACGGACCAAACATACTTTAGTCACTGCAGGTATCCTATGTCTAAATTCAGGTTCAAGAAAATTTCATCATTCTCTTACTGGTGGCTAAGATTCAGAATATGTCTTAAGATAGATGTATTTTTAAATTTATACTGAAGCCAGACTACAGTAGTTGAATTTCCCTAATACTTGCTATTTCTTTCCCTACTTTTATTTTTATTACTTGTTTTACTAAAAAAAATGATGACTGGTAACTAGAATTTTCTTCTAAACCACTTATATTTTTATTCTTTATGAATTACTCACAATCTGATATATTTTAGTGTATTCTTTTCTCACTTCCCAGTTAAAATAAATGAGCTTTATTATACATATAATAATAAAAATGTTGAAGTAATGAACTAAACTTAAGGTTGTATTAACTTTAAAACTGGAAGAGAATAAAATAAAAAAAGGACTTGGGATGTAACTCAATGTAAAGACCCTGGGCACAATCCCCTGAACAAAATAAAAGGGTATTTTAATGCCAGCTGATCTTTTCTGAAACACATTCTGCCTCATCTGAAGTCAGTGTTCTATGTAGTGTTAATGGAATGTCACCTACCTGCTTGTCTGAAGTCATCTGCTGTTGAGCTTGTTTTTTCACTGTTGTTCATTCAGATGTTACAGGTTATTCTCCTTGCAAGGGAAAAGTAGCATTATAATTCAGATAAAAGTTTTACAACTTGGAACGAAGATTTGCATTTCAAGTAAAAAATATTGTCTTGTTTTATATCAGTGTCTAGGTTGCTCCCTGATACAATGGGTTTGTTTTCTTTTTTCTTACCTCTTCCCCAGTTTCCCTTCCCATTTGAACGTTTTTTCCTATTTCACGATATGTGTCACACACTTTCAGTTTCTCACACCAGAAAAACAGTGTGGTATTCACACATACACGTTCCATTTATTTCACTTAAGAGTATGGTCTCAAGGTGCATCCATTTACCTAGAAATGTCTCAAGCTTATCCTTTTTATGGCAGAGTAGTACACCATTATATAAAAAAAACCCACATCTTCTTCATCAGTTCATCAGTTGATGGGCATTTGGGCTGTTCCCAAGATTTAGCTATTACCACCTGTGCTGTTATAAATGTGGGTGTGCATATGTCACTGTGGTATGATGCTTTTAAGTCTTTTGGGAAGACACCAAGAGGGGAATAGCTGGGTCAAATGGAACCTCTAGTGCTAGTTTTTTGAGGAATCTGCACAGTGGTTGTACCAGTCTACACTCTCATCACAGTTGGATTATTTTCAGTCTTTTCCACTCAGGAAAGTCATCTCCATTGCAGCTTTTCCGTTCTTGCAGTTGTGTAGCCAAGACGTGTACACAAGTCTGTGTATCTGTAGCATATCTTCCCACAGTGATGGTGAAGTGTGCTTCATTCAGTATGTGTACAGATATTAAAGGAGATTGAAGACTAGAAAAGATAAAAATGTGAATGGAATATTTTATTAGATGTTTATTTGACGAAAGGTAACTCCAAGTGTGCATTCCTGAAAGGCCTTCAGAGTACTGCCCAATCCCTTTTTTTCCATATCTCTCCTTGACTGTGACCTTGTTAAAATATTTTAACTTTGTTAAAAAATTTCAGCAACAATGAAAACTAATCATAGTGACCATACCATAACTAATACTTATTGGTATGTGCCAGGCACTAAGTGCTACTTTAAATACATTAAATTACTGAATCCTAAGAACAGCCTTGTCTTGGTTACTTTTTTCTAGTTGCTGGGACAAAATACCTGATGCTCAAAATTAAGAAAGGAAAAGTTTATTTCGCTTACAATTTGTGGAGGTTTCAGTCCATACTTGGCAGATTACAAGGCAGAGTGGCACATGGCAGAGGGCTAGAGCTCATGGCGGCAGAACACAGCAAAGCAACAAAAACACACAAGGGAGGAAATGGCCAGAAGCACCCTCTTCCTCTCCCTTACATATGCAAACTATCCACCCCAGGGCCGGTGTAGCTCTCACACCCATAATCAATCAAACTCTAAAAGCCTGCCCCATGACCGCATGAGGCTTTGGGGGGACACCCAGACACAAACCATAACAAGCCTTTGTTTGGGTATATTATAGTAACTTTATAGACATTTCTTGCCTAAGTTTATGTGTAACAAAAGCAAGATTGTTGTTTTGAACATATCTTTAATGTATAATTTTTCCTCTTGTTGCTCTCTTCTTTGTATATAAAAAATTTCTCCAGTCTGTTTCCACTGTTAACTCTTATTTCCTAACTTTTATACTTCATGTGGAGGTATAATTCAAGCCCCATAAAATCTGCCATAAATATTTTAACTCACAGCCTTTTCATCCTCTAAGTTTCTATAAACTCTACCCCAATACTTTAACAAATTTCTTCTTGGTATGTACTATTTTGTTTATAGATTTAATTTGCCCAAAGGATTTTAGGGGTAATGTTATCTGAGTCTAGTACTTTTTTAATTTCCCTTTTCAGACATTTGTAAATTACTAATTAAGACTATGTTTCCCTGAAAATAAGACCTACATGGAAAATAATGTCTTGAAAATTAGAGATCAAAAATACCAACTCTAATCACCTTGCCCTACCTGCCATTACAGAGTAGCCAACAAGCAAGAGAATAGTGAGGTAGAATCTTTTACATGACACTGGCCATCAACATGGTAACAACCAGCATCTATTTTCCAGTTAGGGCTTGTTTTGGGAGAAACATGAGATCAGTAATCCTAGACCTTATCCTGCGCCATTGGGAAACCCTGTTGTGTTAGCTTTTTACCACTCTAACAAATACCTGAGATAATTAGCTTATTAGCAGAAAAGGTTATTTTTGTTCACAGTTTGAAAGCTTTCCCATCTATGGTCTTTTAGCCCTGTTGCTTTTGAACCAGTGCTGAAGTCAGTCATGGCAGGAATGTTCTGTGTGTGGAGCTAGTTATCTCATAGTAGCCAGGAAGCAGAGAGAGAGGAAGAGGAGATCGGTGTCCCTATATCCCTTTTGAAGGGACCCCTCAGTCGCACTCCCCCTTTTGAGAGTACTTCAGCAGCCTAGGACCCCTCATGTGGCCCCACCTCTTGTTCAAGCTTCTGTCATCTTCTAATAGTGCCAAGCTAAGAAACAAGCCTTTAACACATGGGGCTTTTGGGGAAATTTCAGCCATCGCACCAGCGCTTCTCCACCTAATCACATAGTGCTCAGATCTCAGCTCTGCCAAAGCATGATCTGAGGCCACTTGTTTTTAGAATATAGAGAAGAGTATCTACATTGTAGAGTTACATCGAATATTGGAGATAACGAGTATAACTATCGGTAGTTTTCTGTTATTCACATAGCTTATGTTTATCAGTAGTTTCCCCAACTCCTCATGTTTACATGTCTAGTTATCCTGGGTGTGGTGGGACAGGACTGTAATCCCAGCACTCTGGGATTCTAGAGCAGGAGAATCACAAGTTTAAAACCAGTCTGGGAAAAAACAAATAAACAAACAAAAAACCAGTCTGGGCAACTTTGTGACTTAGCAAGAGCCTGTCTTAAAAAATGAAAAAACAAGCAAAAAACGGGTTAGGAATATAGCTCAGTGTGAAGTCTCTGAGTTTGATCCCCAGTACCATCCCCCTAATCTGTTTATGATCATCTTGTTAGTCCAGTAACTTCTTTTTTCTTATGAAGTATATTTTGTTAGTGTCAGTCTCATGAATTTGTTCAGACTAGAAATAAGATGAAACATTCTGTCATCATGTCTTTCAGAACCTGTCTTATTGACTCTTCTACTAGAAGCCTGCCATCTACTGACAGACTGGCTATTTATAATAGCAGGCTTATTTCTTAAGTCTTCATTGGATGCCACCTGGTCTTCATAATTCAGTTGCATGTGATTTGCCGATTAGATGTAAAATATTCAGCACATTAGTATAATTTGAACTAATAGCTCTGCTCAGTCTCCTTAAAAGACAGATTGGCAGTACATTTCAGAAGGCTTTTAATGCAATTTTCAGTTTTGGTGGCTGTTTTGGATTTAGGTTTTCATTCACAGTGCATGCTTTCTATTCGTGAATCTTTGAGTTCTTTGCTTTTATCTGACATCATGTGTTTGAGGTTGCATTTTACGAATGAGAACCCTTGCACATGATTACAAATGACTTAGGTTTTATTTTTGCCTTGTGTGTTCCTTAAAATACCAGCTGCTGCTTAGTCAAAAATGTAATTTAGTTTGACTGACACATGAGTTTTAAACTTCCTAAACATGAATATCTTCTCCTTGTTTGTATTTGTAAGACTGTTGGTCCATATGGTAATGTGTTCCTTGATTTAATTTTATTTCTTTATTTTAAAAACCAATAAAAACAACAACAAAACCTTAGAGAAAGCCATGCTTGTTAAGTTTTTGAAAACATGCTTCTATTTTTTTTTTTTTTTGGAGTTCACAATTAAGCTTACAGAATTTCTTCCAACTGTAGTAGTTTCCTAAATCTTCTAAATAAAATAAAGTTTTAGAAATTTTATTATTTTGTTAGAAGAAAATAGCTTTTGTTTTCAGTGAATTGGATTTTTTTTCTTTTGGTACTGGAAATCGAACTTAGGACCTTGCGATTGCCAGGCAGGTACTTATGCCACTGAGCTATATCCCTGGCCCAGAAGAGAATAGCTTTTGATAGTGATATAATTTTGCTTTTTTTTTTTTGAGCTAGGTCTTGCAATGTAGTTAGTTCCAGCTGTCTCTGAGCTCACTTTGTAGCCTAGGCTGGCCTCAAACTCACGGTGATCCTCCTGCCTCGCCTCCCAAGTGCTAGGATTACAGGCATGTGCCACCCTCCTGGCCCAACAAGTGCATTTAGATATATAAAAAAAATATTTCTTCTCAGTTGCTTGGTACAGTTTTAAGAATCTAATGACCTGGCTTGTGATGGCACATGCCTGTAGTCCTGGCACTCTGGGAGGCTGAGGCAGAAGTGATATAGGGGAAAAAAAACTCCCAACCTGAAGATATCAGGGACAAGGTCGTGTTCTCTAAAATCGAAGAATGAATTTTAGGAACAACATAGGTTAAGAGCAGAATATGTTTTTTGAGGGAAGGAAAGCTCCTGTCTGAGAGAGGGACAGAAGAGGGGCCAAGTGGGTTGCCCAGGAACCTGTCTTTCCTAAGGAGGGCAAAACCGCAAGGTGAGGCAGGTCCAAGGTGGAAAATATGGGAACTCGCTAGGTGGGCATGAGGTGGGACAAAACTGTGGTCAGCCAATAAGATTACAAGCATAATTGTTCAGGTAAAATTGATTAAATTTGGATCAAATGGGGAAGCAAGTCCCGTAGTAAGCGGGTATGAATACAGAATAGGGGCCTTTCCTGTAGGGGGTTGGGCTAGTGACTCTTCCTGGCCATTTCAAGGTGATTGCTACCTGTTTAGAATATCAATCCCTGAGTTCCATCTCTAGGGAAGTATGTGGGCACATCTGTTTAATCTCTTGCCCACAGCTGGAGGTATCTGTCTCCCCTACAGTTGCAAGGTATCTCATCTTCTGCATTGGCTCCTTTGAGGGCCTGGCCCTGTCTGACTGCCTATAATATTTTTATCAAACTCAGCTGCCTGTAGCAGAAGGAACACAAATTTGAGCCCAGCCTGAGCAGTTTAGGGACTTATCAAGACCCAATCTCAAAATAAAAATAAAGGGCTAGAGATGTAGCTCAGTATGAAGGCCTTGGGTCCAGTCCCATTTCCAAAAACAAAAACAAAAACAAACCCAAAACCTAATGGTTAGATTCAGTTACACACTTAGCATATTATAAATTCATTCACTTACACTGATGGAACTTCATCACTTGTGAGAGAGAGAGCATCTTACAAAATTGGGGATCACTTTGTCTCTTCTTGCTAGAAAGCTTCATAGACAACTACAGGAGACTTAAGGACCTTCTGAAGGCCATATGGTATATTACAGTATACATAAATGTAATAGATGGCTCTATACAAGATCTTGAAGAAAAATGTTTATTAATAAAGACTGATACACTCTAAGCAAGGGCAATTGTTGTGGATAGAACTAGCAGGTAGAACAGGGCACAGGACAGTGCCGGCTTTATTCCTGGAGATGATGTGGAATTTGAAGACCTGATAGGCATTTAGAAGACAAACCCGTTCTAAGCAGAGACGATAGTATGAGCAGATACATAAAGCAAGAAAGCATTGGACCCACTCAGATCCCATGAGTACAGTGATCCCCATAAGGATGATAACGGCTTCTGCTTCCCTTGTGAGTTCTGCATTGTGCCTGACACAAAATGTCTTGCTCATAATGCAAACTCAGCGAATACTTGTAGAATTGAGCTACAGTTTTAACTGTTATGGTTCCTGAGACCACTTTTCTCTGTGTCCTAAAATGGTACATTTATGTTCCCATATAAAACCTTGTACAGTGAAAAAAAATTGTGTACTTTCAGTGAAGATTAGCTTAAAAACAATTAGCTTTAAAAAGAAATTTAAAACATATTTTAAATAACTATTAAGACCAATCTCATTTTATATTTCTTAAGTTGTGTCTATGAAAAAAGATGCCTCTTGGATATGGAAAGAAATATTTTTCTTCAGTTACTTGGTTAGCTTTTGGGAAACAGTTAAAAATGATCATTTAGCTGGGTGTGGTGGCATAGGCCTGTAATCCCAGCACTCAGGAGGCTGAGGCAGGAGGATCATTGTGAGTTCAAGAACAGCCTGGGCTACAAAGTGAGCTCAAGGCCGGCCTGAACTGCATAGCGAGACCCTGTCTCAAAAAGACAGAAAAAGAAAAGATCATTCACCGAGGTGTAGTGGTACACAGTTGTAATCCCAGCACTCAGGAGGCTGAGGCAGGAGAATTGCTGTTAGTTTGAGGTCAGTGTAGTGAGTTCAGGACCAGTCTGAACTAAAAAAAAAATCATTAAAGCGTCGGAGAGGCTTTTGTTTAAATAAAAGCTAAATGAAGTCTTACTGCTATGGCAATATAATGAGTACATAAATTTATGTGTAATAAGAAGTAAGGTTAGAAACCTTTTTAAAGTATATTTTTCTTAATGCTTATTACTTTTACAGAACATTAAGTTTCAGTGTGATGCTCTCATACCTGGGCATATTTAGGCTGTCTTCATCCCCTCGTTCTTTCCCACGCCTCTGCCTTCTCCCACATAGTCTCTTCCTCATACCCAGCTGTAGAAAGAGAAAAGGTCAAGTAGCTAAATAGAGCCAAAGTAAGTAACTTTAGGCTGCAGGTGTTTTTAATGCCTTTCAAGCTTTCAAAAGGAATTTTAAAAAACCCAATGATCAAGCTAAAAATAAATTGTTTTCATTTGACACATTTCTGTGTGTTAGGAATGATGTTAAGCATTTTAAAGTATTCTTTATATATGATAAAAATGTCAGTATCCTTCCCATTTTGAATTTAGGAAACTGAGGATTAAAAGTAAAAGTAATTTGCCTCAGTTGATTTCATTAATAAATAGTAGAGGTTGTATTTGAACTCCCAGGATCTGAGGACTCCTGAGCCTAATCACAGTGAGTCTCCATCTGGGAGGCAGACAGATTTTTAATGTTTGCGCTTGTGTCCTTGTCCCGTCATCTGCTTCTGACTTGACTAAACACCATGAATGAAATCAGGAAGATGTCTAAAGAAATCTTTGATAACACATGGTAAACATTTTGTTTGATGAACATCTGAGCTTTATGCCTAGTTATGTACATAATCCTAACTATGGACATAATAGTTCCAGCTAAATAATATGGACTTGTTGATATTTGCTGAGGTTGAGGGATATTATGAAAGGCACTGCCTTCCTCATAAATATTTTCTGATTTGTAGGTTTTAAATGCACAGAGAGCGGGATACAAAGCAGCTATTGTTCACAATGTTGATTCTGAAGACCTCATTAGCATGGGATCCAACGACAGTAAGTACAGGTATCACTTTTCTTCTCTCCTGTTTGTCAGATCATTTGAAACTAAAAATGAACAGCATTTTCCTTCTCTTATTATCTATTTAAACAGCAACATTTCTTCTCTACTAGATAATTCCAAATTCTTAATTCTTTTGGGAAATATTACTCAGCTATAAAGAAAGATAAACTCGAGGCTTTTACAGGTAAATGGTCACAACTAGAGACCATACTCACAAGTGAAATAAACCAGACCTCCATGTGTAAGCAGCGTATTGTCTCAGTAGTGTAAGAACCTGAAAGAGTGAATAAAAATTAGGAGGTATGGTAGACACTGTGAAATGAAAGGAAAATGCTCAAAAGTAAAGGGCAGCTGGGGTGAGGGAAAACAGAAGGGAGAGAAGGGTAAATTATGTAAGTATGTACATATAGGATAGCTAACATAGTTGTACTACTGACTTCTTTTGCTTTACTAAAAGGAACAGTTAATGATGACTTATTTGATCAATCTTGCATGTCTTTGTTTTCCTGAGAAACCACTTTGAAGGTATCAATACGTAATACAACAACCATTATTAATTTCCTACCACTTTGTCTGTAACTCTGTATTGCTTGTATTGTTCTTATGCTATTTTGTAAATGGATATCTGTTTTTTAATATGTTTTCCTTCTTTTATTTTTAAAATAAATTTTATTGATATCTTATAAAACAACCAAAGCTTTAAGTAGACATAATCTGAGTTAAGAATGATATAGAAAAATATTTGTAATTGATTTAGAGATTCACAATATTAAATTTTAGAATGCATGGATATACTAAGTAGCTTTTGTCTGTCATCTGGTGGAATTTCAAAGCCACGTAACTTGTGCTATTCTGTGTGTTGTTTATTGACATTAAAGCCATTGACATTAAATTGACATGTCTATAGTTTTTCATTTGAAATGACTATTTTTCCTCACTCTCTGCTTTTGTTTTTCTTTTACTACATAGTATAGTATCTGTTGCTACTAAATTCCATCAATTTATATATCCAAAGTAGTGCTTGGAACAAAGAGTAGCCATAGAACTACGGAATGATTTGGTGCACTGAAATGCATTTAAGATCCTAAATAGCAGATATTTTATATTTTTTGATGAAATGTCTTCTTAGTCCTGAGGAAAATTTTTAAAGAATTATTTATCGCAGAGATAATGAGGCAAAATTATATTTAACATGAAATGAGTTTCTTAGTTATTTCATTATATTTTAAATTATTATTTTTAAGTCTAACTCATTAATCTTCATAACTGTAGAATCTATTAAGTGCCTCAAGATGTTCTAAGTATTCAGGAACTTTGACAACTACAGCATGGGGAAATATAAGACTTACATGAGGGGAGTTTACTCATCAAATAAACTAATACTGTTGGTACTCTACATGTTTCTCTAATTAAATTGTTTTTTAAGTGAAACATAAAAACAAAATTATACATATTAACATATATTGATGCATGTGCTATGTAAAGTTTCTGGTGTTTAATTCAGATTAACTTTATGTGTCTCATGAAACATTCATGATTTCTTTGTGGCAAGACTTTCAAAATCTTTTCTTTCAGATTTAAAAAAAAATTTTTTTTTGTTGTTGTTGCTGGGAATCAAACTCAGGACCTTGTTCTTGCTAGGCAGGTGCTTGTGCCACTGAACTATATTCCCAGCCCACTTTCAGATTTTTGGAATGTACTGTATAGTACATTATTATTAATTATAGCCACTGTACTGTGCAGTAGCACACCAAGATTTCTTGGTATGCTAACTATAAATTCGTACCTATTCCATCAACCTTTCCCAGTCTCTCCTTCTCTCCCACTCTCCCCAGCCTCTGCTAATAGCCATTCTATTCTCAACTTCTATGTGATGTCTTTCTGTGCCTGAGTAAGTTTACTTAACATAATGATCTCCAGTTCATCTATGTTATTATAAACTGATAGGATTTTACTTTATTTTTTTATATGGCTGAATAGTATTCCATTGTGTCTAGGTGTCACATTTTCTTCATTCATTCATCAGTTAATGGGCACTAGGTTGTTTCAATTTTTGGCTCTTGTGAATAGTGCTGTGATCAACATGGAAGGCCAATGATTCTTCAGTACACTGATTTCATTTCTTTTGGCAATAACCCAATACTGCAATTGCTAATTCTATTTTAACTTTTTGAGGAACTTCCATACTCTTTTCTTTACGGCTGTACTAATTTACATTCCCATCGGCAGGGTGCACTGGTTCCCTCTTTTCTGTGCCTTCTCTGGCATTTGTCTTTTTGCTAAAAGCCATTCTGACTAAGGTGAGGTGGTTCCTCACTGAGATTTTGGTGTACATTTCCCTGATGGTCAGGGATATTGAGCATTTGTCATATACCTGTTTGGCCATTTGTATGTCTTTTTTGAGAAATGTCTATTTGGATTTATTGTGTATTTTTAATCTTTTTTTTTTTTTTTTTCTGTTGTTGAAGTTTCTTATATATTGTCAATATCAGCACTTTGTATATCAAAGGCATTGATATCCAGAAGGGCACCGATATTCAGAATATATTGACATCACATATTTGTTTACTATGTTGATTATTCCTTTTGGTATGCAGAAGTAGGGCAAATTTGACATATGTTTCTTCTCCTCTTTTAAATATTACCTTTTAAAAAATTATCTCAATTTAAACATCAGAAGTTATAGTGAGTACCTGATCATATGGTTCATAGCCTTTGGAACTGGTTCACTGAAGGAGTTCGGAAAGGTTTGGAGATGCTGGCTGGAGAAGCAGCCCCAGAATGTTATAAACTGAGTTTGAGGAAAGACTCTCATGGTAGCTCAGAATACCTGAATTCTGACAGTAATGCCGCTGGCAAAGACCAGTAATAAGGACCCCATCAGCATTTGGACTCTAAATCATATATATTATGCTCTGTTGGAAAATTTGTCTGTGTTTTACTTGTGTCCTGAGACTGGTAGAATGAGATTAAGGGTGGTAGACTAATTAATCTAGCAGGGGAAATTTCAAGTTGAGGCTGTGGCATGGGTACTCTTGAACATCTCTATGTTGAGAATCAAGAGAAGATGGTGCAGATGAATGATGTAAAAGTTTTGAGTTTGACTAGAAAGTTGGGGGGCTGGGGATTTAGCTCAGCAGCGCAGCACCTGCCTGGCAAGCACAAGGTCGTAAATTCAATTCCTGGTACCAGAGAAGAAAAAAAAAAAAAAAAAAAAAGAAACAAAAAGAAAGTTGGACAAAGTTGGGGCATGCAAAGTTGGAGTAGAGGAGAGCCAGATTGCTGAAAAGATTAGCATTAAAAAGAAACCAAGTACTTTGGATTGAGACAACAGGAAAAATGACTTAAAGAGCATAAGAATGTCAGGAATCAGCAAGACCCTGCCAGTCACAGGGAGGCTCAAGAGTCCAAAAGTTAAAGACTTAGCTTGGAGAAGAGGGAGCCTCAAGGCATTGTGCTTGAGAAAAGCCACAGAGGAAATTAGCTTGCTGGGGTTCTGTTCACAGTGCTCAGCCATCCAGGCACTCAGAGGCCCTTGCAGCCATGATGCAATAGGGCCTGTCTAGTGCTGGAGCCAGCAGCAGACCTTGGTGCCATCCATGTGGTGCTGATGGAATGCAAGAGCTGTGGGATCATGGAGGCTACCACCTAGATTTCAGAAGAAAGACTATGAGGCCAGGCGGTGTGCCCCTGAAGCTGTGAGAGTGAAGCAGAAAGTATAGTGGAGACCCCAGAAAGTTGTGAAGGCCAGGAACATGAAACCTCTGAAGAAAGTTACAAGAAGCAAGTAAAGCCAGCCCAAGAGAGAGGCTCTGAGGGCTACAACTACCAGAAATGCAATACCAGTGCAAAGCTACCTTTGGAGCATGTATCTCACCATAACTTGCCTCAGGTGCTGGGTATGGAACTGTAAGATTTAGTGTTTGCTCTCCTGGGTTTTGGTCTTGCTTGGACTCTTAAATTCTTTCTATCCTAGGTTCCTCTCTTTTGAATGGGCAGATTTATTCTGTGCTATTGTATATTGGAAATGTTTAACTTTCTTTTGATTTTTACAGGGGCTCACGGCTAAGAGTTTACTTTTGTGTCTCAGAGGAGTCTTTGGACTTGGACTTTTCAACAGTGTTTGCACTAGTAAAACTGGCAACTCTTAGAGACAGACTGAAATTCAAGGGATCTGTATGAATCGTTTGGGAGCCAGGGGTAGAATGTTATGGTTTATATCTAGATGCCTCCCAAGAGCTTCAGTTGCTCATAGGCTTTTAAAAGGTAATGGATTGTAGGAGCATTATAGCTGGTTGCTCTCAGAAGTTGAGGCCTGGTTGATAGAAGCAGGTCACTGTGGGTGTGACCCAAAAGGTTAGATCTTCCTTCCTCGCTCTATGACTTTGCTTCCTCATGAGCTCTGTCCTGCTCATGCCATCATCCTGCCTTGTGTTGGCTGACCATGGACTATAAACATGAGCCAAAATAAACCTCTGTTTAAGTGCAGATGTCAGGCGTTGTGTATCAGAGACAAGAGAAGTGACTCAGACAGCATGCTGGACCAATACTTTTGTGATCTCTGTACACACATACTCTGGCCTGAATTCTAATTCACCTTCCACTAAAATTAGCTGTGTAAGTTTAAGTAAGTTACTTACTCTTCATGTGTTTTGCTAAAGGCCTTCCAGGGTTTAGTAAAAACCCTCAAGACCTTCTCAAGGGCTAAGTGTGTGTTGGGTTGAACAAACTGATTATTATTTATATACTGTTTATTATTTGGACATGTTTTCAGTGAAAGTTTAAGCTGAAATGTCAGTTCCCTTTAGCACCTGCTTTGTAGTACCAGTAAAACTTTTTGTGATAATTGTGTGAGCTCCTAAGGAGAATATATTAAATATTAAAAGTAACACATACCTTATAATTGTGCGTTGCTATGGGAATATTCCAACTAAACTGTTATATTTCAAAAATGGCTGAGAATTTTGGCTCTTGACTTTTAGTCCCGGGATTACTTTCTGTTATATTTTGCTGTATCTTTGTGTATATATGTATTTAAGTATTTCATATATCCTAAGCAAATGCTGTGTAGATCTTTACCATTTTAATCTTTGCTGTTACTTAGTCGGGAGAAGGAATGCATACATTTATTAGAAGGGGTTTATCTATTCTTCTTTTCAGTTCTTAGTACCTCCTTATAAGGGAGACATGGCGAACCTTTTAGAGACCTCGTGCTGCACTGTAACCCAAAACCCACTTATTTATCACAAAGTGCCAACAGTCCAATTAAACCTGAATACCAGTTAAACCTCATATACTAATATCTTTTTTCTTAAAAGAAAAACACAGTAAAATGCATCCCATAGGTTTGCTATAAGCAATACCAGTGTTTTCCTCGGTGGAGATTCTGTGTCTAGAAACAAAAGAGGTGTTTAAAGCCCCTTGGTGCCAGCAGCTCACACAGTTAATGTGCCCTTTTTTATTTTGGCAGGGCACAGAATAGGTTTTCAGTGAGCCAGTAACATCTTAAGGAGTCAAGAGAATGTTGTAGGTAAAACACTAATTTCAGAAGGAAATGTGATTTTGTTCCAGGTTAGTGAACACATGAACTAGGCCTGGTCTTTGGGAAAGTTAATTAACCTTCCTCCATCCATTACTTCCTCCATCCATTACTTTTTATCAGAACGGACAAGGGCATAATTAGCAAATGAGAGAAGCTGTGTGAGAAAACCCATGGCCGAGTAGGAGGAGCCTAGCTGTGGAGCCAGATGATGCCAGTTTGAGTCCATGTTGTGTAGACCCTTGACAGTGTGACCAGAGCAAATTATCAGTATCTTGGGGTTTCTCCTCTTTGCTTTCTTCTTCTAGCTTTTGAAAGCCTACTGTATCAAAATGTTTAGGTACTGTGGCTAGAGCAAAACATGATATAGTCAAAGGCTTTGCTTTCATTAAGGGAATAGAGCACAGTAGTTAAGAGAGTTCTTTCTGGAAACTGCCTAGTATGGTTTGAGTCTCAGGTCCATCACCCAGTAACCGTGATCTGGAAACTGGGCGTGTGTTACTCAGTATCTCTGCTCCTGTTTTCTCATTTGTAAAATGAAGGTGATAATAGTGCTTACCTTTATTGGGTTTCTGTGAGGTTTGAATGAATTAGGACCTGTGAACATTTTAACTTCCTAGTTCTTAGTGATCATTCAGAAGTGGTTCAGCAGCAGGAGGATCACTGAGGCAGGAGGTTCCCTGTGAGTTCAAGGCTAGCCTGAACTATGTAGTGAGAACTTGTCTCAAATAAACAAACAAACAAAAAAGTGGTTCAACAAATTATTATTGTTGCAGTCTAGAGTGGGAAACAAGAAAAAGCATGTACTCAAATAATTGTGCTACTATGTGAAGTAGTAATAAATGCATGAAGAAAAGCATTTCAGGCTCAGGTACTATGGAGTGACAGGGCTGAGAGGAAGGTGCCTATTGTGGATATGGTGGTCAGAAAAGGCTTTCTGTAAGGAACTGAGATTTGAACACAGGTTCAGAGTGAGAGACTGTGTCATGAAGATTTCTGGAATTTTTACCTTTTTACTTTTTTTATCTTAAAGAGAAAGAAACTAACAAAACAACAACAACAAAGATAAAAACAAAACAACACAAAAATAATAACAATGATACAGAATTTCAGAACAAGATGATAGGAAATTAACAATGGTTGTTACATTACATATTGTTGTCTTCAGTGAAGTTGCTCAGATTACTAGATATAAGAATGCAAGATTGATCAAACAAAGAGAATAAAAAAAACCAAAAAAATTAGAAACAATACAAAGCCTCATTAAACAAGATGGTAGGAATTCACCAATGGTTGCCAAACTGCATACTATTGTTTTCAAATTAGTTGTTCAGATTACCAGACACAAGCATGCAAAGCTTGTTCAAAAAAAAATTTTAAGCATTAACTGTTCTTTTCAACAAACTAGCAGACATCAGTGGTACAATTATCCCAGCTATCCTTGTATATACATATATATTCTTCCCCTTCTTTCTTTCCTTTTTCCTTTCCCTCATCCCAGTTGTTCCTTCCCTTTGAGCAGTTTCTTTCCATTTCACATTATCTATTGCACTTTTGGGTTTTATTTACTCTTTCATGTTTTACACTAGAGAGACAATGATGTTTACACATACAGGTCTGATTTGTTTCACTTACGAATATGGTCTCTAGTTGCATCTATTTACCTGTAAAAGTGTTGAGTTTATCTTTTACAGCTGAGTAATACTCCATTATATAAAAACACCACATCTTTTTTATCCATTCCTCAGTTGATGGGCATTTGGGTTGTTGCCAAGATTTAGCTATGACAAATTGCGCTGCTATAAACATGGGCACACATATATCGCTGTGGTATGATGTTGTTAGTTCTTCTGGAAAAATACCCAAAAGGGAAATAGGGGGGTTAAGTGGGACCTCTAATCCTAGTTTTGTGAGGAATCTCCACACTGATTTCCATACTGGTTGCACTTATCTACACTCCCACCAGCAGTGGAGAAGGGTTCCTCTCTCCCCCCAGCCTCTCCAACATTCGAGAATGGTTGATTTCTTGATGAGAATCATTCTTTCTGGTGTGAGATAGAATCTCAGAGTTGTTTTAATTTGCATTTCTTGACCGACTAATGATGTTGAACATTTTTTCATATATTTATTTGCCATTTGTATTTCTTCCTCTGAGAAGTATGTATTCATCTCAGATGCTCATTTTTAGATTTGGTCTTTGAATTTTGGGGGCCTGATTTTTTGAACTTCTTTATATGTTGTAGGTAGAAGTCTATTGTCTGAGGGACAGTTAGCTAAATTTTTTTCTCAGTTTGTGGGTTTTCCTTTTACCCTGTTGGGTGATTTCTTTTGATGTGCAAAAACTTTTCAGTAAGATGAGATCCTAGTTTTGGAGTCTTTGAAGTATTTCCCATGCAGTTTGGTTTTTGTTCATGAACTGTCTGCCTGCCCTTATGTGTTCAAGATTTTTCCTCCTTTGTCTTCCAGTAGGTTTAGCATTTCTGTTTTAATATTTAGATCTTTGATCCATTTTGGCTTTAGCTTAGTGCATGGTGACAGACATGGGTCTCATTTTAGTCTTCAGCATGTGGAAAGCCAGTTTTTCCAGCAGCATTTACTAACGAGGCTATCTTTCTTCCAGTGAACATATTTGGTCCCTTTGTCAAAGATAAGGTGGCCAAGTGTGTTTGGAGTTGTGTGTATATCTTCTAATATGTTCCACTGATCCTCAGGTCTGTTTTTGTGCCGGTACCATACTGATTTTATCACATTAGCTTTGTAGTGTAGTTTCAAGTCAGGGATTGTGATGCTTCCTGCCTTGCCTTTGTTGCCTGGGATTGCTTTTGCTATTGTGGGTCTCTTTGGTTCCAGGTGAATTTTAGGAATGTTTTCTCTAGATCTGTGAGGGGTACTAATGGTCTTTTAATTGGGATTGCATTGAATTGGGTCAGTTGCATTGATTGTCTTTGCATTGGGATTGCATCTGTGTAGCAGTTTTGGGAGTATGGCCATTTTACAGTGTTGGCTGTTCCTATCCATGAGCAGGAAATATCTTTCCATTTTCTGATATCCTCTGATCTCTTTTTTTTTTTTTTCCAGAGTACTGTAATTTTCACTGTATAGATCTTTTATTTTCTTTGTTAGATTGATTCCTAAGTATTTCATTGTTTTGTATGCTTGTGAAAGGTGTGGTTTCCCCAGTTTCTCTCTCAGTGTGTTTGTTGTTTGTGTACAGGAATGCTGTTGGTTTTTGAGTGTTGACTTTGTATCCAGCTATGCTACTGAATTTGGTTATTAATCTACAAGTCTTTTGTTGAGTTTTTGGGGTCTTCCATGTGGAGTATCATGTCATCTGCAAAGAATGATAATTTCACTTCTTCCTTTCCTGTCCTTGTTCCTTTTATTTCTCTTTCTTGTCTGATTGTTCTGGCTAATGTTTCCAGAACTGTATTGAATAGGAGTGGTGACAGTGAACATCCTTGTCTTGTTCCTGATTTTAAAGTGAAAGCTTTCAGTTTTTGTCCATTTAGTATGATGTTGGCTATTGGTTTGTCATAGATGGTTTTTATCAGATTGAGGTAAAGACCATGTATTCCTATTTTCTGTAGGGTTTTTATCATGAATGAGTGTTGGACTTTGTCAAAAGGTTTTCCTGCATCAATTGAGATGATCATGTGGTTTTTATCTTTGGCTCTATTGACATGGTGTATACATTAATTGATTTGCATGTAATGAACCATCCCTGCATTCCTGGTATGAATCCCACTTAGTCATGATGTATAATCTTCTTAATGATTTGTTGCATTGTGTTTGCTAGAATTTTATTGAGAGTTTTTGCCTTTGTGTTCATTAGGGAGATTGGCCTGTAGTTTTCTTTTTTGGTTAGGTCTTTCTCTGGTTTTGGTATCAGGGTAATACTTGCTTAATTTCTGGGGTTTTTAAGGAGAGGCAACAGTATGTGCAAAGGCTTTAAGATAAAGCAACCTTGGTGGTAAGCAAAGTGTGGCAGAAAGCCAATACCTGCAGTAGAATGAGCAAGGAGAGAGCAAGTGGCAAGGGATGACATGGAGATGGAGCTGGGGGCCAGATCATGCTGTGCCTTGTAGACCATGATAAGGACTTTGGAATTTATTCTAAATATGTTTTAAACAGTGGTGTAAGGAATCACTTTGGCAGTTCTTTTTTTTTTTTTTTTTTTTTTTCTTCGTTTTGTCACCATTTTTTTTTTTTTTTTTTTTTTCCTCTTGGCAGTTCTTTAGAGTAGATTGAATGTGAAACATGGGCAAGTGTGCTAACAACAGACCATTAAGAAAATTGCTGCAATAGCACAGCAAGAGAGCTTGATCTCTTAGAGTCTTAACAGTAAAAGGGATATGGTAGCATTCTGGACATATTTTGTAATGGGCAGAATTTGATATAAGAAGTACTATAAAGTAAAGGGAGAGGTCAAGAATGATCCCAGCTTGCTTATCCTGAGAAAGTAGGTCATGCTATTTACAGAAAAGAGAAAGAGTAGAGTTGGTTTAGGAGAAAAAAAAGACATCTAGAGTTTTGTTTGAGAAACAGTAAGTTTAAAGCACCTGTTAATCAAATGGAGATACTGAATAGGCAGCTTGACATTCGAATCTGGAGAGACGTGAGCTGGCCATTGAAATGATCATTTGTCTGTGATATGATAGTCCTGTTTGGAAAGATGTATTTCTCAGAGTGGTTTTATCAGAATTAAAATTTAGTGGTTTTTAAAATTTTCTTGTGGGGGCTGGAAATTTAGCTCAGCAGCACAGTTCCTTCCGTGGCAAGCGTGACATCGTGAGTTTGATTCCTGGTACCAGAAAAAAAAAAAAAAAAACCAAAAAAAAAAAAAAATTTTTTTTTTTGTGAATTAGAACATCTTTCTCAGTTTTTAGTACATGTTTATAGTACCTAATATTGACAGTCTTTGTGGGGAATTGGTACATGTACACCTTAATTCCTTCTTTCCCCCCTTTCTCTTCCCTCCCTTTCCCCTCCATTCATCTCTTGATCCCCTTCCTTTTTTGTGTACATGTTTATAGTACACAGTGTTTGCATTTTTGTATGGAGTTGTTTCACGTACACAACTCATATTCCTTCCTTTTTTCAGCCCCTTTCCCTGCTTTCCTTCCCTCCATCACTTGATCCTCTCCCCCTTTGAGAAAAATCCTCCATACTCCCTGTTATCTGTCTTTTATTTTGATTTTTATTTATATGATTGGCTTTCATATAAGAGAAATGATGCAGTATTTAAGCTTGTGTGATTTATTTCACTTAACTTTATGGTCTCAAGGTGCGTCCCTTTTTCTATAAATGACTCAAGTTTATCTTTATGGCAGAGTAGTACTCTTATCGTGTGGAGTTAAAGACATCATACTATAGAGATACATGCATACCTATATCTATAGCAACACAATTTATAATAGCTAAGTCTTGGAGGTAGCCTATGTGTCCATCAATAGATGAATGGACAAGGAACATTTTTTGTTTTTAGTAGATAAATAATGTTGCAGTTTCCAAGGTGGTTCATATTTGCATATAATGTTTTCCCCCTTTTCATCTTAATCTTTCTCTAACATGAGGCATTTTCTACAGCTCTTTAGATATAGTAATTTGAAAGAGGTTATGTTATTTTCAAAGATTATAAGCCAGTAGTTACAAGCCAATAGTTTCTGCTTGAGTTTATCAGAATGTCTTCATGAAAGAGTGAAACATCTTACAAAGAGTATGTAATTTCAAGTTGTTATTGTCAAAGTAAAACTCATGCATTATGATGAAAAATCTTTCAACAAAATAAAAAATATCTCCCTAAAATATAGATGGTTCTGTAACAGTTCCTCTGGCGCTACTACAAATGGTATTTATTGACATGACACCTCAGGATAGCTGAGGTGTATCCTTGAGTGGGAAGTTTTTTTTGTTTTTGTATTATATCATTGATATAAAAATAAAATGTTTATTGATCTCATTGATAAAAAAGTGATTAAATATTCTTTCACTAGCCAGTTTTGTTCCTTGGGCTTTTGTGTGTGGTGGGCAGGGCTTATGTTCGTGAGAATGAATGTTTAGATTTGTGTAAAAAAAGTGGAAGTAAAAAAACTTACTGTATTATACCAAGGACACTAGGATTTAAAACTTTTTTTTTTAAGTAATAAAACAAAACAGATCTGTGGTTTAGGGAAAAAGATCAGTGGTTGATGAGGGTAAGAGGAGGAGTTGACTATAAAAGGAAATAAAAAAGTTTTGGGGAATGATGTAATGGTGTGTATCTTAGTTGTATTTATGTGATGTATGTATTTGTCAAAACTTATAGAACTGTTGATTGCTTCAAATAAGATAAATATATTCAGGTGGGAAGTATTATAGTTTTATTTTTCTTTTCTTGTAATCTCCCTCCTTTTAAAATGCATAACAAGTATGTATTTTTAAATAGTGAAAAACAAAGTTCTTCTTTGTTATTGAATAATACTCCATGATATATGTCTTGGTTACTTTTCTCTCACTGAGACAAAATACCCATTGCCCAAAATTAAGGAAGGAAAGGTTTATTTAGCTTACAGTTTGTGGAGGTTTCAGGCCATACTGTCTGGCTCTGAGGCAGAGTGGCACATGGCAGAGGGCAAACATTCATGGCGGCAGAACACAGCAAAGCAACAGGAGCAAAAGGGGGGAATGGTGGCAAGCAGCCTCTTTTCCTCCCTTACATTGTAAACAGGCTACCCCCACCCACAGGCATGTAGCTCTCACATAATGTCCATGCCCTCCTCTTCCACAGGCTCAGGATGTATATACAAAGTAAGCACCCTGGTTCCCTGCTGAGTCACTTAGCCAAACCTCTAGACTCCCCAGTATCAACCATAACGGTATATTTATACATTTTTTATCTAGTAATCTGTTGATAGGCACCGAGGCTGATCCTATACCTTAGCTATTGTGAATTATACTGCAATAAACATGGGTATGTGGGTATTTTTGTAGTGTGCTAACTTTAATTCTTTCAGAAATATACTGAGAAGGGGCTGGGGATTTAGCTCAGCGGCACAGCACCTGCCTGGCAAGCACGAGGTCATGAGTTCGATTCCCGGTACCAGAAAAAAAAACCAAAAAAAAAAAGAAAAAGAAAAAAAGGAATATACTGAGAAATATATAGCTGGATCAAATGACCTATTTTTAGTTATTTGTGGGACCTCTATACTGATTTTCATAGCAACAATGTATTAAGTGTTCCTTTTTCCCCAAGTTCTTGCCAGCAATTATTGATTGTTTTTAGTTTTGTTAATAGCCATTCTCTTGGGGTGAGATGGAATTTTGATGTCACTTTGATTTCCCTTTCTCTGATGGCTAAAGAAGTTCAATATTTTTCATATACTTATTGGTTATTTGTATTTCTTCTGTTGAGAAGTATCTGTTGAGTTCATTTGCCCATGTATTAATTGGATTATATGATGAGGTGTTTTTGGTTTGTTTTGAGTTCTTTATGTACAGTATTCTGGGTACTAGCCCTCTGTCAGAAGGAAATCTGGCAGAGTCTCTCCCATTTTGTAGCCTGTCTCTTAAAAAGCAGAAGCTTTTTAATGTATTCTCTTATGCAGAATTAAAAAAAAACAAAACAAAACCAGAGTGATGAAAGTAGAAGGGAGACTGTTAGAGAAGAAGGAAGGGAACGAAGAGGAGGGCAGAGGGGAGGTGGAGTGTTAGAAATGATTAAAGTATGTTACATGCATGTGTAAATATGCCAAAATGCAGCTCGTTCATCTGTGGATGTTGTAATATGTGCTAGTAAACTTCTTTAAAAAAGAATTTGTGTGAGGGGAAGAAAGTACAATTAATTAGATAGTTGTGGACTAGCCGTTGGTTAAGTAATGAACTATGAAGTCATACCTTTGAAAGAAAAGAAAAAAAATTTATTCTGTTCCTGAGAAATGAGTAATGGGGTAATTTTTACAAATTTCTGTTTTGGTGGCTTTTGATTTTGGCTTTGAGATTCCAGTCAAAACAAAAAGCTTTACCATTGCTCCCCCGCTGGGGAGAAGTGGACGTTTACACAGCTTTGTTGTCCTTTGCCTTCCAACGTTCCTGTCAGCCTTTCTCTGGAAAGCTGCAGGCTGGTGTTATTTTTTAAACTGATATAAACTGGTCTTACAGTCTTGGCTTGTCTTTCTGCTGGAAATGGGTATGTAAAAGAAGCTTTTTCTCTTTTTTACTTAGGAATTATGTGTGGGAAGAAAACCTAAAATGTCTTCCTCATCTTCCTTTTCTAACAGTTATATCTATAGAGGAATAAATCAAATGCAAACATTAAAGATAATTATGCCTCAGTCTTTTACAACTATTGAAATTAAGTGAGGTAATGTTAGCTTTTTAAGTTGTAAATGTTAGTAAAAGAAAAATCATGTATGTTATATTTCTAAGCTATTTTGATGATTAGTATAAATCTGTAATCTAAAAAATAAACTAGTAGAAAATGAATCCTGATTGTAATTATTTCCAGTTGCATTTGCTGCTATTATGAAGTTAAGTTGATTGTACACTAAGAATGGGCTTTTACAAGTAATTTTATTATTCTTTTATATAGTTGATGTGTTAAAGAAAATTGACATTCCATCTGTCTTTATTGGTGAATCTTCAGCTAATTCCCTGAAAGATGAATTCACATATGAAAAAGGGTAAGTAATAAATACCAAAATCATCATGTAACTTTAAATTCATTATATTCAGGTAGAATTTTATAATGCTAGTTGTAATCAATATTATATTTTAGAATGAGCTATTGTGCTGATTATCTCTTTTTGAATCATTATGATTTTGAGTTACTGTATTATGTTTTTTCTGTGTATGATTAAAATATATATTTATGCTGGGGAGAGTCACTAATGTTGGCACTGATGTTGTTAAAAAGGTAAAACTTTCCATTTTATTGTTTAAGAACAATGAAATTACATTTATTTATATTTTATTTAAAAGGTTTGTTATTTTATAAATGTAGAATCCAAAACACAATGAGAGTGACTTTTACAAAGACAAAAAGTCAGTTTTTGGTAGAGGGCATACATGAGGCCTTGGTTCTGTCTCTAGTACTGCTCAAAACAGTGTTAAATTTTATTTGGATTAAAAACTTCTCTGTGACACTCCTGTGTTGGTTTGGGGCTTATTTTGCAAGGGGAACAACATAATACAGGACACATACTTCATATGATTATTTATAATAGTCACCCAAAGAACAGCATACAAAAGAGTGCAGGAAATCTGTCCACACACTAAGACCAAGGAATCCAGCTGAGGGCCTGGATCCCACAACAATGTCCTACATGAGTTGAGCTGAATACCCAGAGCTCATAACAGTGCCTCCCATGAATCCAACTGGAGGCCTAGAGCCCATGACAACGTCTCATGCAGGCCTGTTTCACAGATCTGCTGGGAAGTCCCAAAGGTCAGTAGTGGAATCTACAAAGTCTGTGCCAGCAGGAGGAAGGACCCTTGCTAGCAGGCTGAGGGATCTGCCCTGGAGCCAGGAAGTGATGCTCAGAAGAACCAGAGCTCCCCCAAAAGGTACCATAGCCATCCTCGGCAACAGTGAGGTCCCGAGCTCCTCCGATGATCAGGATAGCCGAGTTCTAATCAGGGAAGCCAACTCAGCAAGCTTTTCCAGGAGGCTGGCAGTGCACCGTCTTCCCCTCCGGAACCAGGAAGCGATGCTCAAAGTGAGGACCAGAGCTCTCCAAAGTGAACTGAAGCCATTCTCAGTGCCAGCGAGGTCCCGAGCTCCTCAGAGGAAGAAAACAGCCAAGTTCATCAGGAAAGCCAGTTCCCCACAGCCTCTCTCAGTTCCCCACAGCCTTCTTCTCCAGGTGTGCCTCTTATGCTGCTGGCAACAGTCCTCAGGTGGGCCTCCCACACCCAGCACCACACTTATTCAGTTCAGCTGGGGGTTATAAGTTGACCACCAGTTATCAATCCACTACAGCTCCGTACCCCAGCTCATCACAAACAGAAAACAGAGACTAAAATTAACTTAAGTCATCACTTCCCCATCCATGGCAGTGCAGTGAGCATTTCAGGCCTCTTCCCCGAAACAGATTTCAGAACATAGGAGTAATAACAAAATAAAAACAGAAGCAACTAATATTTGTTAAACATTTAGCAAGTGCCTGGCACTTAAGAGAGCGAGATTTTTGTTTTTGTTATCCATTTAATTGGTACAACCCTCTAGAGATTTTACTATTATCACTTATTATCTATATTTACCAAAAGAAGAAACTGACATTATGAAATCCAATTCTAATTATTTAGTGGGGGTGGGATCCATGAATATTTGAGTTTAAAAATGCATAAAGAGGGAAGAATTTTATACTTATTTTTATCATTCCTCTCATATAATATTGATAACTTAAAATACTTTTCACATATTACATGGTCAGACCATCTTTATTAAGTTAGGGAACCTAATTTTAGATGTATTAAAAACCAGTTATACAAGATGGTATTTTGTCAACTGTATTTGTGTGGTTAGTAGATGGGAAAACTAAAACTTAATTTTATCTCAGTATTGTTCCTTTATTAGAAAAAAATCTTATTTTATAAAGAATCTTTTTGATTTTAACTGTAAAATCAGATCTTTTCACATTAAAAAGTAATACACATAAACAGGTAAAATACCTAAAAACTTCAGAAATAGAAAATATCTGAAATGACAGTTCCAGTGATTCCATTCTCCAACGCAGCTATTAAAAGCTTTTAGTTTTCCCATATTTGATTACTCATATTAATTATAATATGTGCATAAAATAGAATGATATATAATATTTTGTAAATTGTTTTGTTTACTTAATATAACTCTTTCCATATTAATATGAGTTCACAAAAAATGATATCCTGTACTTTGGATACATGTATTGAAGAATTGGAAGATGTTTAGAGTTTCAAAAGTTGGTAACATTCAAAATAGGATCTGAGGCAGTATAATCAAGCAGATTCATGTAACTACAGTGAATTTATAAATACTTTTTATGTCAATTCAAGAATTGCAAATTCTATACACATACGGAGACACACACACACACACACACACACACACACACACACACAGACCCACAAATGTATTTGTTCATTGTGAAGGCCCTGGGTTTAATACCTAATGCTGGGGAGAAAAAAAGCCCCAAAACAAAACAAAACAAAAGATAATGGAATGTATTTCTGTGTGTTGATGCTTTCAATTGGAAACACAAGTTTATTTGTTTTTTGGTTTTTTTTTTTCCGGTACTGGGAATCGAACTCACGACTTCGTGCTTGCCAGGCAGGCACTGTGCCGCTGAGCTAAACCCCCACCCCCCACCACAACTTTATTTGATTCATTTGCTTTTAGAATACAGAGAGCAAGACCCCTCCTGCACTTGTGATTTTTTTTTTTTTTCGGGAGGCGGGGGCGTGGTATTGGGGATTGACTCTCGGACCTTCACAGTGAATCACTCCACAGCCCTTTTGATTTTTTATGTTGAGACAGGGTCTCATTAAATTGCCCAGGTGGGACCCAAACTTGTAATCAGTCTGCCTCAGCCTTCTAGAATGCTGGGATTATATGTGTATACTACTATATCCAGCTCAATTGTGATAACTGAATTCAAAATCAGCAAACAAATTATATTCAAAGAAGTGTAGATTCTAAGTATCACCTACCTTGTCTATCTTGTTCCCATACTTGCCTTCTAAGTAATAACAACTAATACAAATGTTTCTTTAATCCATTAAAATCTTGTGGCAAGTACGTGCCTCTTTTATCTTCTACCCATATATCTAAATACTATTCTCTGTCCTGCTTTGACTTAACAGTGTATCCATCAGGTCATGCCATGAGGTCACAGATACTCTTCATTCTTTTTGTATCTGCATAGAACTCCATTTTGTGGATATGCCTATTAATCAAACAGTGCCCTGTGGATGGTTATTTGAATTGTTTACACTTCTTTTTCTATTTTAAGAAGTGCTACAGTGAATAACCTTATGGATGAGTCTTTTCATGGTTGGCCAGTATACTTTTGGAATAGATTCCTAGAAGTGGTGTTTCTGGTTTCAAGGTTAAAGGTATATCCATCATTGCTGGATATTGTCAAATTCCTCTTCAGAAGGGTTGTGCCTTAATGTATGAGCATGTCGGTTTTCTCACTGCCTCATCAACAAAGTATGTTGTCAGATTTTGGGATTTTTGACTAATCAGATAGGTGAGAAAAATACTGTGCTGTTATCATTTTAATGTGTATTTCTCAAATTACAAGCAAATATGGGCACTTTTTTAATGCTTAAGAGCTATTTGTATTTTGTTTTCTATGAACTCTGTCTTTAGACTGCTTTTTCTATTAGGTTATTGGTCATTTTATTTATTGTGTTAAACATTTATGATATCCTACAAATTTTTTATGTTGACATTTTCATTTTACTTATGGTGCTGGCTTTTCAATAATGTTTTCAAGGTGATCATTTTGTAGCATGTACTGGTATTTTATTATTTTTATTGCTGAATAATATTTCATTATATGGATACAGTGGATTTGCTTACCCATTCATTAATTGATGGACATATAGCTATTTTCTGCAGCATTTTGGCAAGTGTAAACATTTATGTACAAGTTTTTATGTGTGCATATTTTTCTTGAGCATATACCTACAGTGGAATGGCTGGGTTATGTAGTAACTATGTTTAACTTTTTGAGAAACTGCCACATCTTTTTTCATAGTACCTGGCACCATCTTATATTCCCACCAGCAATGTGTGAAGGTTTTAATTTGTCCTTCTAAAGAAGCTGAATAGTCAACTTTGCTAGCCCCAGAAAACCCTGGTGATATTTTTAAAGGAGTTGCACTGTATTTATAAATTAATTTAGGGAGAGTTATCATTTTTAAGATGACGGATCCCCTTATTTAAGAAAGTGGTTTGTCCTTCCATTTGATGTATTTGTGATTGGAATTTTTTTTTTAAGTTATTTTAGTCCAAAATCTATGTGAGAAAAATATTTCTTGTTAAATTTATGACTCATTATTTATTGTTGTTGTAAGTAGAATAACCTCTTACATTACATTTATTAACTGGTTTTAATTTATATATATGAAAACTCAGAAGACTCATTGGTTATATTAGTATTTCTTTATTCAGAAGCAACATTTTTGTAATTTATGTAGTGTCCTTTGTCAGCTTTGGTCTTTTAAAAGCTTGAACTCTGTAGTTTGCAACTTTTAACTAAGAAAGGTGAGTAACTGGTTGACATACAACTTTTCCTGGTGATAGCCAAGGGGAAGGAGTGTTCTGAGCCTACTGAGTAGTGAAGTGCACAGAGACATTGCTGGGGTATGGCCTTTAGGAGGTCATTTTATCTTCGTGGATAGGGAGGTAGATGTTATGGAGATCGTAAGGGGATCATGGATGAGAGAAATGGGAGGTTGAGAAGGGGAAGTGAAAGTTATTTAGATATGTGTATGTACCAATTCCCGAGCTGGATATAATTATTATGTATTGCAAATATATACTAAGAAAAAAAGAAAATGAGATAGAGCAAAGAACCTTGAGGTTTCCTACCATTCAGAGGTCTTTATGTTCTTTCTCCTGGTGAGGGACTCTTATTTTTTCATATTTTGTCCCCGACACAGGGCACAGTGGTTTATCATAATAGATGGTCAGTAAATGGTGGTGAACTTACACTGCTTTTGTACTACCTTGGGACCCTTCAACAAGACACAGCAGTCCACTGGCAGGGATACAGGGTGTGCCACAAATGGGAACCAGGGCTGAGCTCTGTCTAGTGTGGAGTACAGGGTGTTCGTGAGACAGCTATGAGCTTTGTCTGGGGGGGGAAAGTTGAAGAAGTAGTCAGCTCAATTAGTGCTGGTATCCCCAACAGGTGGGCTGATCACTGATGCTTGCTTCAAAAGTTGTCCTATAGTACTGTTATGGTTTAGGTCTAAAATGGCCCCAGAAGCCTCATGTGTTTGGAAAATGGTTGGGTCCTGGGGACACTATACTCTGGATAGTTTAGTCCCCTAATGAGTTTATAGCTAGATGTGCTGTTAGGAGGTGGGACTTAGTCGCAAGAGGTGGATCACTGTGGCTCACTGTGGGTGTGACCTAGGAGGGATACAGTATCACCAGCTCCTCCCTTTATTCTACCTCCTGTTTTCCTGGCCTTGAGCAGCTCAGCTGTCTTCCACCATGTGCCTCCATCTTGTCATCTGTCTTGGAAGCAGGCAAAAACAGGCTAAAAACACACGCCCAAATAAACCTCTCCTCCTTAAAGTTGCAAGTGTCAGGTGTTGTGTCTCACTGACCAGAAAGTGACCAAGGCAAGGACAGAAGGCTGTGGTGTGTGACTGTAACTTCACTGAAGTGTAGGAGTTTAATGGGTAGGACTTGGTTGTCAGAGCAGACAGTAAGGCCAGACTTCATGTATGAACAGAGGAATTGAGAAATTAGGAGGGTTATTCTCATAAAGCTTACGCCTAGATATTGATTTGAAATTAGCCTGGGAACTCACGCAAGGGACATTAAGACATTATTTCCTGGGTTCCTTAAGACTCTACTTCAGTGATAAAATCTTAACTGCAGAGTTTATGGAGTATACTGTATTTAGAGGTGGGCATGGAGGCAGTGTACTAAGATACTAAAGTTGTTTAAGTACTTGTGTTTGAAGTACAAATTCATCGGCACTAGACGGGGATGAATAAATGTACATGCTCAGCTGTGGGCCACCTGGCCAGACAGAGGAAATAAAAGTGAAGCCAAAAGGATTGATTTTCTTCTGTAGATCCCCACCCTATATCAGCACTCTCACTATATCGACCAATAGCAATTTGGTTAAGAAAAAAATAGTATTTTAAATGTACACTGAGCTTTTAATTCAAGATGCTTAAAATCTTTCATCAGTTGCAAGCCATTTAGTGTTCCAATAATATATCTTGACAATAAACTACAGCAGACAAGCATTAATAGGACATGTAGAATATTTGATCATAATCCAGGCCAATGAATTCTAATAGTGCTTCTGGAAAATTCTGGAATTGATTCCACTTTTGTAATTATAAACACACAGGAGGTTTCTATTAAAGTGTTAATTTCTAATTCATGGAGATTTTCTGATTTGTTCTTTTAGCTTATTTCTTCTCACCTAGCAGTTCTGTTTATTTCTGAGTAACCCTGATCTTCTCTCATGGGATAGTGCTTGTTTAACTTGTATACACTGAATGTATCTTAAACATAAACATAAAACCTAAACATAAAAAGAGAAGAAAAAAACTGTAATATAAGAAGTATAAACTTTTCTACTAATGAGATCTTAAGAATTTACAATGAATTAAATTTAGGTTATGCAGTAATCTGGCTACTGTATCTAAGCAATGTTAATTTATAGCACAGTGAAGTAGGGAATTTACAGAGAATTAACATCTCATAGAATGGCCTTTATACTTTAGAAGTGGTACTATTGGCTCAGGGCAGTTTCAGAGAGTTTGTGCTAAGAACTGGGACATATTTACAGAGCTGGCCTTTTGCTGGAAGAGATGATACCCAGTAGGTAAGCGCAGGCCTGCTGCTGCTTTCCCTTTTGATGTATCAGTCATTCAGTATTTTAAACAAAGCTGTACAAATTGCATGTGAAATTCTTTATTATCCAACATTTTGCTATGAAGGACCACTTGCATTTAAGCAGTTTTATCAGTTGGGGAGGGTATTTAAATTCCTGGAGAGAAGTTGCTGCTGTTATCTTTGTGTGTGTGTGTGTGTGTGTGTGTGTGTGTGTGTGTGTGTGTGTGTGTGTTTATAAAGATTAATAGAGCTCCTGGACGTAAGATTAACAGCTTGGGAATAGAAATAATTTGCTTTTATGTTATTTTTCTTAAGTACTATAGAATTCTAAGTACCTCTATTATGGGAGGAGTCAACCTGTTTTTATTTTGCTTTACCCTCAAAGTTATTATTTTACGTTGAACTTTTGTATTATGAACTGTCTGGCTTTACCACCTTAAAAAAAAATCACCAGCAGTGGAACTCAGAATAACATTGCTGGCATCTTACTAGTCTTGTAGAACAATAGACATAATAGGAAGATCAGTCATATTACTGAACATTTTACAGACCCTCCTCTAGGTTAAAGAGATTTTGAAAGTAAAATTTGATGCCATATGTTTGATGTCCATGTAGCACAAATAGTTCACTTATTTAGCAATTTTTATTTTTTAGGTCCCCATCAGTTTTTGTAATAGTAACGTCACAATTCTTAATGGATGATTAGTAAAAAATGGAAAGGTATTCCTTTCACTTCCACAACATACAAATTTCTGTAGTTTATTTCATGGAAGCAGTGGAGAACATGGAAAATAGCGAAGAAACAACTCTTCTGAATTCCTTGACCAGTTTTTAGCTTTTTTTTTTGTTTTGTTTTTTTCCGGTACCGGGAACCGAACTCACGATCTTGCGCTTGCCAGGCAGGCGCTTTGCCGCTGAGCTAAATCCCCAGCCCCCTTGACCAGTTTTTAATTCCATATCTCACAGGTGAATGTAGGATACAGAGACTCTTATTTATTGGTACAGCAGGTGCATGTAAAGCACATAGGGAAAAAGGAGTTGTTTAAAATCAGTAATGGCTCTAGAGTTTTTCTGTAGAAGGAAGAGATAAATGGTAATTTGGTTGAGGTGGGGGTCTTGACATGCTATGAAGGTACTACCATCATTCTTTATGCTAATGTTGCATATAGAATATAATTTTTCCTAGGTTACATGATTCATCAAATAACTTCCCTCTATGATAGACATGGTAATACTTGGTTTTCTTGACCAAGTTGAAGAACATCTTTTTATTATATTGGCAAGTTATTTTAAAATAAATAGATTTGATATAAAGAACATTCCTTAAATTATTGGAAGGCACATATCGGAAACTTAGATGTGTATAGTGGATTTAATCCTAATGTTTGCATATCTTTAGAAAATTTATTTGTTTTTAATATCATAATTTGACAACTCAATAATTGTTTCTCAATGATTAATTTTTGTTCTCTTCTAGGGGCCACATTATCTTAGTTCCAGAATTTAGTCTTCCTCTAGAATACTATCTAATTCCCTTCCTCATTATAGTGGGCATCTGTCTCATCCTAATAGTCATTTTTATGGTAAGTAAATTAACTTTTGTATTTTTAAGAAAAAGGTATGGATGGATCTGGAAAAAAAAAAAAAACCAATGTATTGAGTGAAAGAAGCATTATAGGAAAGAGCACATATTGTATGAGTCCATTTATATAAAGTTCTGGAAAAAGCAAAAATGATAGAGTAGAAAATAGATCAGAACAATAATTGCCCGTGAGGGGCTAGGAAGAGGTGAGGGATTTGCTGCAAAGAGATGAGGGAACTTTTGGAGGTGATACTTGTGTTCTGTATCATGGTAGAGGTTTGAGTATACAAATGTATGGCACTTACTGAATCCACCAAATTGTATACTTAAGTTTTATGTTTTTTATTGTATATAAATTCTACCTCAAAACAAAAAAATTATTTAAAAAAACCCCTAAACTAATGATACGCGTGCGGTAGTATTTTGAGAAAGTATACTGTGGTCTGCACTTTGTGTTCGTTTTTGTCTATTTGTTGTACTTTAAAAATTTAGCAGAAATTTGTTAATTAAGTAATTAAGATAATGTTCAGGGTGTTGTTTGCATTTGTTAAATTGACGTAGCATTTTGTAATTCAAAATGAAGAGTTAAAATTCTGCAATAACTATAGTTTTTTTAAAGGAATATTACTTTTAAGTTCTTTTATTTAACATGTATTTATTTTTTATTAGTACATATTTGCCATACATATTGATTGAGTACATTCACTGTAGGGAACAGGTACATGTACACATGGCATATTCATTTTACTTACCTATCCTCTCCTCTCCATCTCTAGATCCTTTTCCCCTCTAATACCATTTCCTATTGTAATTAATTTTACTCTTCATACTATTTATTACATAAGAGAAACTGTGCAATGTGTATTTGATTTATTTCACTTAGCATTATGGTCTCAAGGTGCATCCGTTTTCCTACAAATGACTCAAGTTTATTTTTCTGTATGTGTATATGTACCATATTTTTTTATCCATTCATCTTTTGATGGGCATGTATGTCATTTCCAAGATTTAGCTATTATGAATTGTACTGATATAAACATGGGTATGTGCATATTACTGTAATACGATATTTTTAGCTCTTTTCAGAAGATACCTAGAAGAGGTATAGCTGGGTCCAGTGAAATTTTTATTCTTAGTTTCTTGAGGAATCTCCAACTGATTTCCATAATGTATTGTACTAGTTTATATTCCCACAAGAATGTGAAAGGGTTCCTTTTTCCTCACTGCCTTCCCAATATGTATTATTATTTAATTTCTTTTTTTTTATTTTAAAGAGAAAAGAACAAAAACAAATTAACAAACACAAAGAGATAAACTAAGCAACATAAAAACAATACAGAATTTCAGACAAGGTGATAGGAAATTAACAATGGTTGTTCTTTTACATATTGTTATCTTCAAATTGGTTACTCAAATAAATATAGGCATGTAAGATTGATCAAACAATTAACTGTTCCTTTCAATAAAGCAATAGAAATTAGTGGTACAATTATCTTAGCTATCTTGTGTGTGTGTGTGTATATATATATACATACACACATATATATGAACATATTTTTCCCTTCCTTCTTTTTTATCTTTTCTGTTTTCTCTCATCCCAGTCATTCTTGCCTTTGGAGTAGTTTTTTTCCCTTTCACAATATCTATTGTACCTTTCAGATTTTATTTACTCTTTCAGGTTCTTACACTAGGGAGACAGTACAGTATTTACACGTGTGACTCTGATTTATTTCACTTATGAGTATGATCTCTAATTGTATCCATTTACCTATAAAATCCTCAAGTTTATATTTCTTTATAACTGAGTAATATTCCATTATATAAAAATGCCATATCATTTTTATCCATTCCTCAGTTGATGGGCATTTGGGTTGTGGCCAAGATTTAGCTATGACAAATTGTGCTGCTATAAACATGGGCACACATATATCGCTGTGGTATGATGTTGTTAGTTCTTCTGGAAAAATACCCAAAAGGGAAATAGGGGGGTTAAGTGGGACCTCTAATCCTAGTTTTGTGAGGAATCTCCACACTGATTTCCACACTGGTTGCACTTATCTAGTGGAGAAGGGTTCCTCTCTCCCCCTAGTCTCTCCAACATTCGAAAATGGTTGATTTCTTGATGAGAATCATTCCTTCTGGTGTGAGATGGAATCTCAGAGTTGTTTTAATTTGCATTTCTTGACTGACTAATGATGTTGAACATTTTTCATATATTTATTTGCCATTTGTATTTCTTCCTCTGAGAAGTATGTATTCATCTCAGATGCTCATTTTTAGATTTGGTCTTTGAATTTTGGGGGCCTGATTTTTTGAACTTCTTCATATGTTGTAGGTAGAAGTCTATTGTCTGAGGGACAGTTAGCTAAAGTTTTTTCTCAGTTTGTGGGTTTTCCTTTTACCCTGTTGGGTGATTTCTTTTGATGTGCAAAAACTTTTCAGTAAGATGAGATCCTAGTTTTGGAGTCTTTGAAGTATTTCCCATGCAGTTTGGTTTTTGTTCATGAACTGTCTGCCTGCCCTTATGTGTTCAAGATTTTTCCTCCTTTGTCTTCCAGTAGGTTTAGCGTTTCTGTTTTAATATTTAGATCTTTGATCCATTTTGGCTTTAGCTTAGTGCGTGGTGATAGACATGGGTCTCATTTTAGTCTTCAGCATGTGGAAAGCCAGTTTTTCCAGCAGCATTTACTAACGAGGCTATCTTTCTTCCAGTGAACATATTTGGTCCCTTTGTCAAAGATAAGGTGGCCAAGTGTGTTTGGAGTTGTGTCTATATCTTCTAATATGTTCCACTGATCCTCAGGTCTGTTTTTGTGCCAGTACCATACTGATTTTATCACATTAGCTTTGTAGTATAGTTTCAAGTCAGGGATTGTGATGCTTCCTGCCTTGCCTTTGTTGCCTGGGATTGCTTTTGCTATTGTGGGTCTCTTTGGTTCCAGGTGAATTTTAGGAATGTTTTCTCTAGATCTGTGAGGGGTACTAATGGTCTTTTAATTGGGATTGCATTGAATTGGGTCAGTTGCATTGATTGTCTTTGCATTGGGATTGCATCTGTGTAGCAGTTTTGGGAGTATGGCCATTTTACAGTGTTGGCTGTTCCTATCCATGAGCAGGAAATATCTTTCCATTTTCTGATATCCTCTTTGTTCTCTTTTTTTTTTCCAGAGTACTGTAATTTTCACTGTATAGATCTTTTACTTTCTTTGTTAGATTGATTCCTAAGTATTTCATTGTTTTGTATGCTTGTGAAAGGTGTGGTTTCCCCAGTTTCTCTCTCAGTGTGTTTGTTGTTTGTGTACAGGAATGCTATTGGTTTTTGAGCGTTGATTTTGTATCCAGCTATGCTACTGAATTTGGTTATTAATCTACAAGTCTTTTGTTGAGTTTTTGGGGTCTTCCATGTGGAGTATCATGTCATCTGCAAAGAATGATAATTTCACTTCTTCCTTTCCTGTCCTTGTTCCCTTTATTTCTCTTTCTTGTCTAATTGTTCTGACTAATGTTTCCAGAACTGTGTTGAATAGGAGTGGTGACAGTGGACATCCTTGTCTTGTTCCTGATTTTATGATGTTGACTTTTGATTTGTCATAGATGGCTTTGATCAGATTGAGGTAAAGACCATCTATTCTGATTTTCTGTAGGATTTTCATCATAAATGAATGTTGGACTTTGTCAAAAGGTTTTTCTGCGTCAATCGAGATGATCATGTGGTTTTTGTCTTTGGCTCTGTAGATATGGTATATTACATTTATTGATTTGTGTATATTGAACCATCCCTGCCTCCCTGGGATGAATACCACTTGGTCATGGTATGTAATCTTCTTGATGATTTGTTGCATTCTCTTCAATAGTATTTTGTTGAGTATTTTTGTATCTGTGTTCTTTAGGGAGATTGGGCTGTAGTTTTCTTTTTTGATTGGATCTTTCCCTGGTTTTGGTATCAACACAGTACCTGCCTCCAGAAATGAGTTAGGGAAAATAGCTTCCTTTTCAATTTCATTTAAGAGTTTGAGCAGTATTGGCATTAAATATTTGAATTTCTTGTAGAATTCAACTGTGAATTCATCAGAACCTGGGGTTTTCTTCGTTGGTAGGTTTTAAATCACATTTTCTATTTTGTTGATATTGGGTTATTCAAATTTTTATTTCTTCTTGATTCAGCTTTTTAATTCATCCTTATCTAGGAATCTGTCCATTTCTTCTTTGTTTTCCATGCTATGGGAGTAAAGATTTTCAAAGTAGGTGTTGATGAGCTTCTGAATTTCAATAGGATCTGTAGTGATTTCCCTCTTCTCATTCCTTATTGCATGAATTTGAGTTTTTTCTTTCCTTTTTTGGATAAGTTGGCTAGGTGTTTATAAATTTTATTTATTCTTTGAGTAAATAACTTTGATTTATTAATCCTTTGTTTTGTTTTCTTCATCTCAATTGTGTTCATTTCTGCCCTGATCTTTATAATTTCCTTCCTTCTTTGGACTTTGTGCTTGACTTGCTCTTTTTCTAAAAGTTTGAGGTACAGCATTAGGCTACCTATTTGTTCTTGTTCTGTTTTCTTGATGTGTTAGGTCACCACTATACATTTCCCTCTGAGGCCTGCTTTCATTGCATCCCACCGATTCCAGTAAGTTTATTTACATATTCATTTGATTGTAGATATTGTTTAATGTCTTCTTTAATTTTATCTGTGACCCATTGGTTGTTCAGGAAGCTGTTAGTTAATTTCCATGTGTTTATGCAGTTTTTGTTGTTCCTTTTGTTATTTCCAATTTCATTGCACTATGGTCAGATAATATGCATAGGATAATTTTAATTCCTTTGCATTTAGTTAAACATGTTCTATGGGCTACTATGTGGTCTGTTTTAGAGAACATCCTGTGTGCAGCTGAGAAGAATGCGTTTTCTGATGTTGTGAGTGGAACACTCTGTAAACATCTACTAAGTCCATTTGTTCACAAGTTTGGTTCAGTTTTGTTTTTTGTTTGCTGATTTTTTTGTCTAGTTGATTTATCTCTTTGTGTCAGTGTGGTATTAAGGTCCCCCACAATTGTGTTATTAGTTATTTGGTTTTCATGTCTATCAAGATTTGTCTTATGTAGTTGGGTGGCCCCATATTTGGTGCATACATATTTATGATTGTTATCTCTTCTTCTTGAAGTTTTCCCCTAACAAGTATATAGTGACTTTCTTCATCTCTTTTGATCATTCTTAGTTTGAAGTTCACATTGTTTTCAAACAGAATAGCTACTCTTGCTTTTTCTGGGTTCCTGTGGCATGGAGAATTGTTTTCCATCCTTTGACTTTCAGTCTGCGAATTTCCTTTTGAGTTAAATGTGTTTCTTGTATACAGCATATTGTTGGACTTTGTTTCTTGATCCTCTCTGCCAGTCTGCTTCTTTTGATTGGTGAATTGAAGCTGTTTACATTGATGGTTATAACTGGTATGTATTGGCTTATTTTTGCTGTGTTATTTACCTGCTCTTGGTTTCCTACTTCTCTGTGTTTAATTGCTTGCTGTGCTTGATGGTTCCTTTCTATTATTGTTCTTGAAATTGTGGTAATTTTTGTCTCTTTCTAGAATATCTTTTAGTAGTCTTTGTAGGGTTGGTTTGGTGTTCATGAAGTTCTTAAGTTGTTCTTTGTAATGGAAGTATTTTATTTCTCCATTAAATTTGAAGGATACTTTTGCAGGGTACATCGGTCTGGGTTGGAAGTAGTTTTTGTCTAGGACCTTTGCATACTTCACTCAAAGCTCTTCTTGACTTGATGGTTTGTGTTGAGAAATCTACCATGATTCTGATGGGCTCTCCTTTATAGGTGATCTGTTTCCTTTGATAGCTTTTAATATTCTGTTCTTTTGCTGAATTTCTGCAATCTATTATATATCTCAGTGTAGATTTATTTTGGTTATGACTAACTGGAGTCCTATATACCTCACTTAACTGTATTTCCGATTCTTTTTCCATGCCTGGGAAATTTTCTGCTATTACTTCTGTAAATGGTCTTTTTATGTTGACTCCTGCTGTTTCGTTGACACCTATTAGTTTTACATTGTTTTTCTTTGCCTCATCTTGCAGCTGTTGAATGCTATTTCTTGGTTCCTTGTTATTTTTAAGAGATCTTTCCTTTTACAATCATTACTTGCAATCCTGTCTTGAAGATCTGAAAGTCTATTTTCAGCTTCATTCAAACGTTTTTGCCAGCTATTGTTTGATTTCTTAATGGTGGCCATTTTTTGTGATATAAGATGGAAATGTGGTGTTGTTTAATTAGCATTTCTCTAATGATCAAAGATGCAGAGCACTTGTTCATGTGCTTATTTTTACTACTCCTACTGAGAAGAGTCTATTTATTTATTTATTTATTTTTTTGGGTTTTTATCTGGTACCAGGAACCGAACTCACGACCTTGCGCTTGTCAGGCAGGCGCTTTTGCCGCTGAGCTAAATCCCCAGCCCCATGGGTCTATTTATTTTAATTTACCTCTTTTTGCTTAAGTGTTTAATTTTGAGAGGTCTAATTTTTGTGAGCTCTTTATATTTTCTAGGCATTAGTCATCTGTTGGAGGAATAACTGACAAATCCCCCCCCCCCATTTTTTATGTTGCGTGTTCATTCTGTTGATTTTCTTTTCTCTGCAGAAGCTTTTCAGTTTGCTATAATCCCATTTGTCGATTCTTGATATTATTTCTTGTGCAATTGGTGTTCTGTTCTGAAAATCCTTGCATATGCCTATGTCTTCAGGAGTTTTATTTATTTTATCTTCCAGCAGATTCAGCGCTTCTGTTTTAATATCTAAGTTTTTAATCTATTTTGATTTTATTGTAGTGCAGGGTGAGATATGTGGGTCTAGATTCAATCTTCTGCATATGGATAGCCAGTTTTCTAACTAGAGAGGCTTATACAGTAGAGACAGAGTTTCTTGAGGAATCTCCAAATGTTTTCCATAATGGTTGTACTAGTTTGCATTCCAAACAACAATGTAAAAGGGTATTTGACCATGGCTAGCAGACTTGACCTAACTGATCTTCAACATGCAGCACAAAAACAGTAGACATATGAAAAAGCACAGCAACAAGTTGTCTCCGACTTTAGTTCCTCAAAAGCTAATCCCACAAACACTAAAATAGAGGAATTTACTGAAAGAATTAAAAAACCAAATGGTCAAAATGTCTGAAGAGCTTAAAGAAGAAACATAAGAACTTTCATAAGGTGTTTAGTGAGCTTAAAGAGAATTTTATTTAAACAGATAAAAGATTTTACTAATAAAATGTTTGATGAGCTTAAAAAAGAAATAAACAATAAACTGAGTTAAACAAGACAAGATATAAATGTCCATGTTGGTAAAGAATTAAAGTATATGAAAACAAGGGAAGCAGAAATCGAAAATATGAAACATTCAATAAAAAGCATGGCTAACAGATTTGACCAATATGAAGATAGAATACGATAAATTGAAGACAAGGTGAATGTAGTAGATTATAAATCCAGTGATAGCCTAAGAATGAGTAAATGATATGCAAGCTAGATCTAACAGCTGCTAGATGACACAGAGAGCAATATCAAAATTATAGAAATAAAGGAAAAATTAGGGGGCAATTCAAAGATATAAAAAGTTATTCATTGAAATCATAGCAGGAAACTCTTGAAATGTAAGGGAAGAATTCACTATTGAAGTACAAGATGCATACAGAACCCCAAATAGCCATAGCCAGAAAAGACACCCTCCACAACACATTGTAATCAGTATTCTAGAAATTGAACAAAAAGAGAGAATACTAAAGCTGTTAGAGAGAAATCAGCAAGTTACTTATAAAGGCAAATGTATTAGAATTAAGTAGATTTCTCAGCACAAAGGTTAAAGGCAAGGAAAGCTTAGGAACCAAGTTTTTGAAAGCCTAAATGAAAACAGTTGTCAGCCCAGGCTTCTTTTTTTGTTTTTGTTTTTGTCTTTTGAGACAGGGTCTCACTATACAGTTCAGGCTGGACTTGAGCTCACTTTGTAGCTGGTCTTGAACTTGCAATGATCCTCCTGCCTCAGGCTTTTGAGTGCTGGGATTACAGGTGTGTGCCACCATGTCAGGCTCCAGACTTCTTCTATAATCTGCAAAATTAGCCTTTAGGATTGAGAGAGTTGTAGGACTTTCCCTGACAGAGATACCCTAAAGAAATACGTGACCACTAAGCCACCACTGTAGAAAATACTCAAGGGACTACTAGACAGAGACAGGGAAGCCACCAGCCTCAACAGAAAGAGCCCAACAGAAAGTAAGCAAAAGGAAACAAACACTGGTGGGTAGGGGAAGGGGGTAAATCAGAAAGAAGGTGAAAAGAGAAATAATAATTGAAAGAAAGAGGGAAGCTCATACTCTGTTGGCATTATTTTTATATCTGTAATAGAGGGTTGGTGCAGAAGAGGTTTGAGAGAATATTTGTGGGAGCAAGAGAAGGGACACAGGTGAGAAGTGTGATTGGTGTTTGAGGGAAGCTCTGGGCAGGTTGGAGCCTGGTAATATGTTGATAGTTAGCTGATGTTTATACTCTGCATGTTCAGTTTTGGTAAGGGTTACCCAGACTTGCTCATGCAATGCACTACATAGATTAAATTAATTAATCTGGTTAATTCTTGTTCTTTGCACATATCTAGTTACTGCCCATATATATGTTGGGTGAAAGAGGGAAAGCAAAAGAGGGAAGATCAAGAATAGGAAAGAAACAGCGAAGGAGCACAGAGAGATAGGAAAATGAAACCAAAACAGAACATCCCCACAGAGTTCCGCAAACGTAAAATTAAAGCATCCACACAGTCCTCTTTATATTGCAGCCTGAGTTCAACAAGTGAGCTCCCTGCAGCCCCTATTATCACAAGAGGAGAAGCTTTGACCTGTAGGGGTTGAGGGTTCTGGACAGAATTCGGGTCTGTTCTTTCTCACACCTCCACCCTCTGCAAGTGTCACTGTGACTGGAAGGTGCTTTTTTCCCTCACACTCCTCCTGGTCTCCAGGCTGCTCTCCTCCCAGTGACTGTTCCATTATGTGCCAGTGAATGGAGATCCTCATGGATCACTGAGCCCACCTCCACACTGGAATCCACACTCTGAGATGGCTAACTGGAGGCCTTGCCTTTGTCCTAGGTTCAGATACCCTCAGTTATGTCACAATGGTGTGCTCAACACGTGGCTTTCTGCTGTTTTCTACACTGGCCCATTAGATCTCTGCTCTCTTTTCTGTACACCAAATGCTGTGAAGGCCTGTGTGTTCTCCCTCCAGAAGTCTTCTGGCAAACATGCCACATTCATTCTCTGGCTAAGGTGTCATTCTCTGGCTACCTCTTATGCTTCCTCCTTTGCTTTCTGCAAAGTGTCACTCTCCTGCCAGCAAACTCTATGGTGAGTCAAGGTTGGGCTCCAACTTGTAATCCTCCTGCCTCAGTCTCCTATATTGTTATGATTATAGGCATGTCCCATCACGCTTGACTTGTTTCCTCCATTGTTAACACTTTAACATAACACTTTAACATGAGAGTTGTCTTGGTTGCTTTCTCATTACTGAGACAAAATACCCAACACTCACAAGTTAAAGGAGGAAAAGTTTATTTTGGCTTACAGTTTGTAGAGATTTCAATCCATAATTAGCTGGCCCCAAGGCAGGGTAGCATGCATGGCAGAGAGGCATTGCAGAGGAGAAACCATTCATGGCAAAGCAGGCAAGAGGCAGCAGGGTAGCAAGCAGCAGCAAAGCAAGCCTGCCTTCCTTCTTTTCCCCTTACATTCCATCCAGGCTATAAACCTATTGATTGGTGCTACCCACACTCAGGGTGGGGCTTCTATCATGTACACCCTTAATTCCAGTATCACCTCTTTAATCTACATTCATCCACCCTAATCTAACTATCTTCAAACCTCCCCACCTATGACTGCATGAGGCTTTAGGGGGACATCTAGATACGAGCCATAACAAGAATTTTGTCAAAAGTAAGAAACTGATATTGTATATTATTATATAGTGAACCTTACCGTTTGTTTGAATTTCATATTGAATACTATTTTTTCATTAATAAACTACTTTTGTTCCAGTATCTAATCCAGGGGGACCACATTGTATTTATCATGTCTCCTCTCATCTGTGGCAATTTTTCAGTCTATCCTGGTTTTTCATGAACTTGATGGTCTTGAGGATAATTTGCTAGGTATCTTGTACAGTGTCTTTTTTTTTTCTTCTCATGATTAGACTGAGTTAGGCTTTTCAAAAGGATCTCACAGTGGTAATGTGCCCTTCTTATCATGTGTTATGAGCAACGTGATCCCCATTAACACCATTATTGTTAACATTCCCTCATTGTTTAAGGTGGTGTTTACAAAGTTTCTCCATTATAAAGTTAATAGTTTTCCCTTTTCTTGCTCTATTTCTTTGAAAGTGAATCTCTAAGTATAGCCTACTATAAGTAGGGAGGGGCAGGAATTAAGCTGTATCTCCTGGAAGGGGACACACACACACCACACACACACATGCACACACACACACACACATTCAGAAATTCTTCTTTTTGGAGACTGGGTCTTTCTATGTAGTACAGGCTTTCCTTGAACGTGCTTATGTACCCCAGGCTGGTCTCAAACACAGTGGTCCTCTTGCCTCAGTCTCCCAAGTGCTGGGATTACAGGTGTGCACAGTATTTTCTTTGTTCTACTTTTAGAATGGTTATATTGCTTTTTCTTTTTCTAGTTTAAGTGGCTGAATTTTTATTATCTTTTAACTTTTCTTTTTAATATCTGCAATGATATTATAAATTTTTCATTAACACTTTAGCAGTAACTCTGCTTTTGATAAGGAATATTTTTATTCTCATTAGACGTGTGTGTGTGTATATATATATATATATATATTTTTTTTTTTTTTTGTACCAGGGATTGAACTTGACCTCATGTTTGCCAAGCAGGTGCTGTGCCATTGCGCTAAGTCCCCGGCCCTAGATTTAAATTTTTATGAGACATTTTATTGTTGTTTCTTTGGTTCTCGATGTTTCCATCCATGGGAAGTGGGGACTCAGTGACTGTGACTCATAGCATTTCTCTGCTTTTGCACCCATTTGTTTTAGGGGAGAAGAAGTGTCTTATCTATGAGGTACACGGGAAAAATAGAGTCAGACTACACTTTCAGTAGGGTCTGGGTGTTCATTCACCTCCATCAGGATTGGTTCTGCAGTTCGGAAGCAGGAAGTAGAGAAGGCTTATTCTACCCTAACATCGTCTTTATTTGTATCTGAGTGGTTAAGACTGCTTAATTCTATGAATCCATAATAAGTTCTGTTTCTTTCTCTATTGGTTCATTACTTCACCTTCCTCCATCTGCCAGATCATGGTCTTATTTCCTATATTGTTTAGAATCTAGGTGGAGAGGCATGCTAAGGTGTAAGGGAACATGAAAAGCCAGGATGGCCATGGTTATAGGTGAGGCTGGGGAGGGGCAGTAATTAGGAGACAGTGCATCAGCATGACTCCAGCATAGGCACAGCTTTCGATGTCCCGTAATCAGAGTTAACCACAGTGGTAAATTTGGTTACCTAAGGTAACCAAAGTCAACATGTAGACACTGTTGTGGATTTTGGTATCAATGTAGACTGCCACAAGGGCTGGCAGGAGACTGAGCTGGGGAGGGCTGCTGCGAAAATGGGCTGGCTAGGGGGCGAAGGACTGCTGCGTACGTACAGTGACTGAGCCACAAGAGTGGCTGGATGGGCGAGGTGAGCAGCTGAGCAGCCAAGAACGAAGGCACGTGCAGACATTCCCACGGCCTCCCCAGCCTGAATGGGTGACACCGCATAAGGTGGTACAGAATTGTGCAGCCTTCATCACAACTGTCTGTACTTCCCTTGCGTTGTCATATTTTCTGAAACAGTGCTAAGCAATAAAACAATACTGTGAGCCACATTTTATGATTATTTTGAGTTTTCTGATAGCCAAATTTTAAAAGGTAAAAAGAAACAGGTGAGATTAACTTCAGTACTTTGTCTATTTAAGGCAATAAATCTAAAACGTATTTTAACATTCACTTCACATTTGTTTTACATTCTTTGAATACTAAGTCTTTGCAGTCTTGTGTGTAGTTTATATTGACAGTACATCTCACTTTTAAAAACTTATTTTTAACTAATACATAAAAACATAAAATCTGTAAATATTAATGAGGTTTACAGATTGTAACATTTGATACATATATTCATTAATGTTTAAGCCAGGTTAAACATGTATAGTCTGAAATATTTATTCATTCTTCATGTGAAAACTTTCAAAATTCTTTTCTCTCTAGCCTTTTGAAATATATTGCACATAAGTGCTATCTCTGGTCACCACACTCTGCAGTAGTACCACAGAGCCTGCACTTGTGTGACTGTAACTTAGTACCCACTGACCAGACTACCCCACCCTCACCATCACCCACCCCTCTGTCCTTGATCAGTGGGCAACCACTACTCTGCTCGCAATGTACATGGGACCAACTCTTTTGGATTCCACATACGGGTGGGATTACACAGTACTTGTTTTTCTGTGCTTATTTCACTTAACATAATCATCTCTGCTTCCAATCATCTCACAAATGCCTGATTTCATTCTTTTTTGTGACTAAATCGTATTCCATTGGGTATATATACATTTTCTTTATCCATTCATCAGTTCGTGGATACTTAGATTGTTTCAGTTTCTTGACCATTTAAATAGCGCTGCAATAAACATGGGAGTGCAGATTTCTCTTCAGTATACTGATTTTATTTCCTTTGGGTATATACTCAGTAGTGGGGACCTGAAGATCATATAGTATTTTAATTTTTAATATTTTGAAGAACTTTCCTGCTGTTTTCCACTATGGCTGTACTAACTTACATTCCTGCCAACAGTGTACAAGGGTTCCCCTCTCTTCACATTTTCACAGTGTATGTTATCTTTAGACTTTATGATGCTGGCCCTTCTGACTGGGGTAAGGTGATAGATACCTCAGTGTGGTTTAGATCTGCATTCCTAATGATTGGTGATGTTGAGCGCTTTTCATATACTTATTGACCATATGTTTATCTTGAAAAGCAGCTATTTAGACTTACTGCCTGTTTTAAAAATCTTTTTTTATTTGTTTTTTTCTGAAGGGCTTTTGGAGTTCCTTGTCAGATGTATACATTGTAAATATTTTCTTGTATTCCCTAGATTGTCTCTGCATTCATTTTTTTTTTTTTTTTGGTCCTTTTTGAGACAAGGTCTTGCTCTGTAGTTCAGCCTGGCCTTGAACTTGCTATGTAGGCCAGACTGGTCTTGAGCTCACAGCAGTCCTGCCTCAGCCTCCCAAGTGCTGGGACTTCAGGAGTGGGCACCACGCTCAGGTTGTCTCTGCATTCTGTTGATTGTTTTCTTTGCTATGCAAAAGCTTTTTAGCTTGATATACTTGCATTTGTCTGTTTTTGCTTTTGCTTCCAGTGCATTTGTGGTCTTATACAAAAAATTCTTACGCATTACAGTTTTCTGAAGAGTTATACCTGTATTTTCTTCAAGTAGCTTCATAGTTTCAGGTCTTACATTTAAGTTTTTAATCCATTTTGAGTTGGTCTTTGTAACTGGTGAAAGATAGGGCCTAGCTTCGTTTGTCTGCGTGTAGTTACCCAATTTCTCCAACTCCCTGTGTTGAAAACACTGCTCTTTTGCCATTGTGTATGTTCTTAGCACACTGTTGAAAAGCAGTTGATTGTAGATGCCTAGGTTTACTTCTGAGTTCTCTATTCTGTTCAGATGGTCTAATGCATAATTTTATGCCAAACACCATGCTATTTTAATTGTAAGCAGCTTTGTATCATTTTTTTCTCAGCATCTAAGTTTTTATTAATGTGAATTTTTAAAAACAAGTATCCATACCAGTGTGAGAGGGGAGGGTGGGGGAGGAGGGCAGGGCAAGGGGGAGGAGTTCTGCTCTATTGGTAGTAAAGGTCCAGGTTCATCTTATCGTGGATTTCATTTGCACTTAGCACAGACTTTCTTCCCCAGGGAGTCATTGCAAACAGCCTCTATCATCCTGGCGGGAGCCTGAATCACCTCAAACCTGCCAGTGCTACACCCTCTTTGTTTGAGCACTGAGCTCAGGTCATTTTACCATTTTTGAAGTCAAATAATGAGTCCTGCTTTGTTATTTTTGCTCAAAGTGGCATGGACTACTTAGGGGTTTTTATGGTTCCATTCAAGTCTTAGAATTGTTTTTTCTAGTTCTGTGAAGAATGCCATTGATATTTTGATAGAGACTGCACTCAATCTGTAAGTTGCTTTAGGTAGTACGGGCATTTTAACAATATTGATTCTTCCAGTCTCTTTTTTTTTTTTTAATCAGTGTCACAGCTGTCTTCTAATAATTTTTGCTTTAAATTCTATTTTACATGATACATTAGATTTTCTTGTGTTAATATGTTTATGTTATATCTTTATTCATCTCTATTTTTCACTTTTGACATTAATATGTAAGTTTTAATCTTTTTAGATAGCATAAACTTGGATTTTTTCCTTTTACAATATGATACACTCTTTTGAAAAAAAAACACTGGTGAACTTAATCAACTTATATTAATTGTGGTAACATATATTGGGTTGTTTTGTTTTGTTTTGAGACAGGGTCTCACTATGTAGTTCAGGCTGGCCTTGAACTCACTTCGTAGCCAAGGCTGGCTTCGAATTCACAGCGATCCTCCTGCCTCAGCCTCCTGAGTGCTGAGATTATAGGTGAGGGCCACCACACCTGGCTTGGGGTTAATTTATATTGTTTGCATTTTACTGATTTTTTTTCTTCTATGAAATTTGTATTAACTTTTACTTTTTCTTCTATTTATTTGAATGCTTATGTTTTTTGCTATTCTTTAGTGGTTACTAAAAAATTTATTGAGGTATGATTGCCATATAATAATATAATACATTGTACTTATATTTTACAATATGTTTTGACATGTATATGTATATACACACATACCAGTGAAACTGTTTCCACCATAGTAAACATAATTAAATGTCCATCACCTCCAGTGCTTCCTAATATTCCTTACTAATCCTTCTCCTTTTGTTTTTTCAATTTCTCTTTCATGTCCCTTTTCCCCCCATCCTTACTTACAGATCTGACTTTGTTCACTGTAGATTACCTTGCATTTTCTATACCTTTGTATAAACAGAACCATGAAGTATGCACTCTTTTGTGTCTGACTTGTTAGCAGAATTGAAAATTAATATAAATCATTGACATATTATTAGTTCCTTTTATTCCCTAATTGTGTTCCATTGTATGATTATACCATAGTCTGTCCGTTAACCTTTTGAGGGACATTTGTGTTGTCTCTAGGTTTTAGCTATTACAAATACAGGCGATGTAGACATTTATGTGCAAGTTGTGTGCACATGTACAGTACTTTTGTTCAGCTGGATATCTAGGAGTGGGATGGTTGTGTCAAATGATGTGTTTTAAATTTGTAGTAAATTGCCAAAGTGATTTTCAAAGTGGTTGTACCATTTTACAGTCTTGCTTAGTAGTGCATGAAAGTTCCAGTTTCTCCATTTCCATGTCAATGTTTGATATAGTCAGTCTTTTAGATGTCGTTATTCTGGTAGGTACGAAGTAGTATGTAAGTATGATTCCGAAATTTGTACTTTCCTCTTGACTAATGATGTTGAGCATCTCTTTATGTGCTTACTTGCCATTTGTATGTCTTCTGTGGTAAAGTTATCTATTTCTTTCAATAGGATTGCTTTTTTAAATTGACTTTTGAGCATTCTTTATTCTGGATACAAATTCCTTTATCAGCTATATAATGTGGCAGTTAATCTATGGTTTGTCTTTTTTTAAAAAAAGGTATTCATACTTTTATTTTTTATTTTCATATATTTTTCCTAGCAGTATCTTTTAAGGATAGACATTCTTACCTTTTTTTTTTTTTTTTTTTTTAACATGTCCTGGGGTTTGAAGCCAGGACATCCATACTAAGCTGTATCCTCCCCTACCCCTCCTTTTTGAGGCAAGTTCTTTCTGCTCACTGAGTTTCTCAAGGTAACTTGAACCTGCAACCCTCCTGCTGCCGCCTCTCAGAGTGTGAGGTAGTTCTAACTGTGATGTAGTCAACTTTGTTAATTTTTTCTTTTATGAATGGTGTTTTTGGTATTTGTTTTCCCTTTCATTCTCTCAAGCTTGGCAATTTATACTTCAAAGTGTTTTGTATGTTTTATTTGACATTTATGAACATTGATAGTAGAAGTATTCTGTCTTAGCTCTGTCTGTTATGCTGCTAGAATTGAAAGTATAATAAATATTGGATGTGTTTGAAAATTTTATTAGTTTGTAACTTAAAGAAATCTCAACTTCTTGTTCTTTTTGGCCCATTGGAATCTTGGTAACTGTAATCTATTATTTTTATTTTACAAGCAGTTATATGAAATTTATAAGTCTTCTATCAATAAGTGAAAAGTAATCAAGGTGAATAAACTAAATATTCAAAGGATAATATGTGTTACCTAATCACTTTTAATTTAATGCTTTAATAACCTAGTTGTGATTAGGATTTAAAGTGTTTAGAGCAGCTATCTGGAAACTTAAGATACTTGTTAATAGCTATTTTTTATTTGCATGTTTACTGTCTGATACATTTTTTCGCTTTTATTTCAGATCACAAAATTTGTCCAGGATAGACATAGAGCTAGAAGAAATCGACTTGGTAAAGATCAACTTAAGAAACTACCTGTACATAAATTCAAGAAAGGTAAGTAAATATTTTTGTTTTCCAAATAATCATAGTTTATTTCATAATACATTATGATCATACTCATACTGTCCTCTGAGTTCATGTCATACACTATGGCTCATAAAACAGTTAATATGAATGAACGTTTATGGGAAATGGTCTTTTGCCATAGTGCCTTGGTGAAGGCAGGAAAAGGGTGCATAGTCTGCCGCAAATTTAAAAACGGTAATGCAAATAACCAAAAAGCTTTTTATTATCACTGTAATAAAAGTTTTAAAATAATGTAAGTGAATGAAATTCTTTTCTGTACAAGAGTGGTCTGCTCCTGCTGACCTTCCTCCTATTCTGTCTCCCACCATGTACCATTACATATTGTTGTATTAACTGAAATCATAGGTAGCTACTAAGGGTCTATATGTTATAGGTGTCATCGCATTTAATTTTTATACTTCTATGAAATGGATAGTATTGTTACAGGAAACAGAGAACTGGAGAGTCTTAGAACTTTAGTGTCACATAGCCAGTATAGATATAGATATAGAGGGGTGTGGATCTAGCACTATAGCCAACATAAATTCCTTTCTCCATGTTTAATGAGTTTTTAATATAGGCACATGCTTGTTAAATCCTTTCGGGTAGTACTTCCCAGTCTTTGTAATTTCTTTCTTTTTTTTTTTTTTTCTTGTTTTGAGTCAGAGTCTTGCTATGTAGTTCAGGTTGGCCTTGAACTCACTGTGTGGCCCAGGCTTGCCTCATACTTGTCATGATACTCCTCAAACTAATGGTAATCCACCACACCTGGCTTATAATTTCTTATACCAATAAAATTTTTTTTGTTGTTTTTAAATTCAGCAGAGAAAGAGTGTAGAGAGGGGAGAAAGGACATTATATGAAACAAATAGAGGCATGAAATATACTATGCTATCATTTTATAGTGTGACTTGTTAAAATTGACTCACAGATCAGAACTCAGATGCAGATGAACTTTAGGAATCAGTTTGTTTTCCTTCCTTCTGTCCTTCCTCCCGTCCTCCCTCCCTCCCTCCCTCCATCCATCCCTGGGTCTTGCTATGCAGTCTAGGTTGGACTTGAACTTACCATGTAGCCCCAGCTGGCCTTGAAACACATGGCAATCCTCTTTCCTCAGCCTCCAAGTGCTGGTGTTATAGGCATGTGCCACCATTCCTGGCTTAGCTCTTCATTTTGTGTGTTTATTTTTGTGTCTTTTAAACACAGAAAAAAATTTAAATGATGTTGAGTTTGCACTGAGTTAAAAAAGTATAAGCAAAGTTGGCTTTTCCTTTAAGTAAGATGAGTCAATATTATAGGATTTTGAACAGGAGGATGGCATCTAAATTAAGCACTAAAGGTATCTTTCTGCTGCTATATTTAGAATAGGGTGTAGGGGTTAAAGACACAAGCCAAGAGACCAAGAGACCAGATAGGAAGTTATCTCAGTAATCCAAATGTGATATAAATCTGACTTGGGTCAGAATAGTAGCATTGTGGGAGGTGAAGAAATCTTGAAATTCTACCTATATCTGGAGGATGTAGTACACTGAATTTATTGATGGACCAGATAGGTGAAGAGGAAATAAGAATGATTCCGTATTTTTTCATCTGAGCAATAGGAAGGATGGAGCTTCTCCTTCAGAAAGGTCCTTAACCAAAAATAATGGTTAATATGTGGTAGAGAAAGTTGGGGGATAATAGGAGATTGGTTTTGAACCTTGGAGTTTTGTATGTGTACTAGACATTATAAGTGAGCCTGAGGGAAATAAGTATTGGCATAAAGATGTATTTAAATTATGAGCCTGGGTAAGATCACCAAAGGCATGAATATAGATAGAAAAATACCAAAGATACCTTGGGGTATTTCAATATTAAGTAGAAGAACAGAAATCAAATAGCAGCAGTGGAAACTGAGCAGGAATAACTACTTAGAAAATCTCGAGGACTGTGGTTTACCACACTAAGCAATAAGCTAAGCAATAAAAATGTATCAAGGAATAAAGAGTGAAAACCTGCATCAGTGGTCCCAAAAAATGAATGAAATGAGACCTGAGAATTGACTATTAGAGACTGTTGATGATCTTGACAAGCAATTTTGCAAGCATGGACTGAATCCATTGAAATCTGAACAAAAATAAACCACTCCTTCTTTAAGTTGCAAGTGTGAGGTATTCTGTCTCAGCTGTGTGAAATGAAAATACAGAACATTGTTACCAGGAGTGGAATCATTGCTGTGACTATACCTGATCATGTGTTTCAGAAGCCTTTGGAACTGGGTCATGAGGGTATTTTTCTTGAAAGACTTTTGGAGATTCAGACTAGAGAAGCCCTAGAATGTAAGCAGTGCCTAATGTGCATACTGAGCAGAGCTCAAAAGACTCAAAAGACCAGAGTGCAGATGGAATGTGAACAATAAAGGCCAGACTCATGAGATTGAACTCTCTGTTGGAAACTGGGCCAGGGGCAGTATGTGTTACACTCTGACGAAAAGTTTGTTTTTACATTTTGCCCATGTCCTGAGACTTTGCAGGAGACTGAGATTAAGGGCAAAGGACTAATTAATTTGGTGAAAGAAATTTCAAGGTAGCCCAGTGTTCAGGCTGTGGGATGGTACTGCTGGCAGCTTTTAGCCAAATCTATACTAAAAATCAGGAGAAAGAACAGAACTGAATAATTTAAAATGTTTGTGGTCTCACCAGAAAGGAAGCACATACAAAGTTGGGGTATAGAGACGCATCACATGGCTGATGAAAAGATTTGCAATAAAAGGAAGCCAAGTACTTTGCATTATGACAATAGGAAAAATGGGTTGAAGACATCTCAGGAATCAGCAAGACCTCACCTATCATAGCTATAAACCTTGTATTTGAGAAGAGAGTCCCTGGACCCCCTACCATAGAAGAGCTGACTGAGGAATTAGTTCCTCGGGATTCACTTCACCATGCTTAGCCATCCAAGGAACTCAAGAGGCTGTTGCAGCCATAGTTCAAGGGACCCTGGTTACTGTCAAACTGGTGGCAGACCTTAATGTCATCCATGGATGCAGAGTTTATAGGCATGCAAGAGGTATGGGGTCATAGAGGATTGCACCCAGACATCAAAGGAAATCCTGGGAGGCCAGGCATGATACACAAGAGAGGATGATCTGTGAAACTCTGGGAATAAAGTTGAAAATGTAGTGAAGCCCTCAAGAAGTTGGAGATGCCAGGAACATAGAATATCTACTGAGGAAAGTCATAGGCAGCAAGGGGAGCCAAACCAGGAGAGAGACAGGCCATTTGGGCTATAACCAGCAAGGCCATGGGCCAAGTCTTGCCAAGCCCTTAACAGCTTACCTCTCACTACAGCCTACTCCAGATACTAGAGAGGGAGCTACAGGATGTAATGTTTGCCCTGCTAGATTTTGGTCTTACTTTGGTCTGATTTCTTTGGACCCCATCTTCCTCCCTTTTGAAATGGTAATGTTTATCCTGTGCCAGTGTATGTTGGAAGTATTTACCTTTCTTTTTGATTTTCTTAGGGGCTCAAGGCTAAGATTTTATCCTGAGTTTCAGAGGAGACTTTGGACTTGGACTTTTCAGCAAATGCTGAAATTAAGACTTTGGAAACTCTTAGAGATTGAATAATTTTGCATAGAGAGATGTGCATGAGTCTCTTTATGCCCCAGGAGTGGAATGTTACAGCTTAGATTGAGAACATCCTCCAAAGGCCTCTTGTGTTCACAAGTAGGACTTGTGGAAGGTGATTGGATCTTAGGGGCACTATACTTATTTGTAGATCAGTTCATAGCTGATACGCTATGTAGAGTTTGGGCCTGATTGGAGAATGTAGGTCATTGGGGGTTTGACCTGGAAGGGTGTCCTGTTGTCCCCAGCTCCTTCCTTTGCTGTCTGCTTCCTAACTGCCATGGAATAAGCAGCATTCTGGCACTGTGCCCTTCTACCATGCCATTTCTACCTTGGAGCCAGCCAACCATGGATGGAACCCCCTGAAACTGTGAGCTGAAATAAACCTCTCTTACTTTTAAGTTATGCGTCTCAGGTATTTTGTATCAGTAATGTGAAATAATTAATACAGGAGTATTAATATTTTTCTTTTCTTATAATATCTTTGCCTTTTTGTCAGATTAGGATAATACTGGCCTGATAAATGAATTATGGAAGTATTCCCTTTCCTCTTATTTTCTGGAAGAGATTGTAGACAGTCATTCTTTCTTAAGACTCTATCTGGAGCTGATGTTTCTGTTTTGCAAGGTTATTAATTATTCATTCAAATTCTTTAATAGATATGGCTCTATTCAGACAATATATTCCTTCTACAACATTTGGAAAATTATTTCTTTTTAGGATTGATCTATTTAATCTGTGTTCTCAGACTTGTGAGATTGAAGTTGTTCACAGTACCAGGGTACTTCAGTTCATGAACTTAATTTGTTCCATGATTTTGGAAAAAATGGCCATGTTTATATTTGTGTGGGAAGGGTACCTGTGGTTGTGTTTGTTACCAGATATAGAGTTTTCAAAGAAGCCCAAAATTTTGACAAATGCTTTTGTTTGCAAGCAAAATTGTTCACAAACAAAAGCATTCATAAACCAAGGTACCACTATATTCCTCTATTATCCTTTCAGTGTTCATAGGATCAGTAATCATGGTCCCTCTTTTATTTGATATTAGTAATTTGTGTCTTCTCTTTCTTAATCTGGCAAAAGGCTTATTTATTGATTGATACTTTAAAGAATCAGCTTTTGGGCTTGTTGATTGTCTTTATACCTGTGTACATTTGCATCTTCTGTTCTAATTTTCATTTTCTTTTTTTTTACTTATTTTAGATTTAATTTTCATTCTTTTTTTCTTAAGTGAAAATTAGATTATTGACCTTAGACCGATCTCCCTCCCTTCCTAACCAGCAGTGTTCTACTGTTCAGCTACATCCCCAGCCCTTGTTATTATTTTGAGGTGGGATCTCTCTAAGTCACTAAGTTGCCCATCCTGGGCTTGAGCTTGTCATCCTCCAGCCTAAGCCTCTCAGAGTTCTGGGATTATAGGCATGTGGCACCATGCTTGGTGATTTTAAATCATATCATATCATATCATTCATATATATATATATTTTTCCAGTGTTATAAATTTCCCTCAAAGGCCTGCTTTCATTGTATTTAACAAATTTTGATATGTTGTATTTTCATTTTCACACAGCTCAAAAGATTTAAGAATTTCTCAAGATTTCTCTTTGACCAATTTGTCCATTTGTTATTCAGGAGTGTAGAATGTTTTTTAGAAGTGTATTTTTTATTTTAAATAAAAGAATGAACATATTAACATACACACAGACATAAACAAAACAACACAAAAACAATAAAAGCAATACAGAATTTCAGACAAGGTGATAGGAAATTAACAATGATTGTTGTATTACATATTGTTATAGAAGTGTATTTTTATATCTCTTAAGTGTTCTAGGATTTTGCTGCTGTCCTTCACTATTTCTAGTTTAATTGCATTGTGGAATGGGAGTTGACATTGTATAATTTCTGTTCTTTTAAGTTTGTTAAAGTGATTTTATGCCCCAAAATGTTGATAATTACATATGAGTTTGAGAAGAATGTATGTTCTACTTCTAGTTTGATGAAGGAGAGTATATAGCAGTTATATTCATTTGACTGATGATGCTCTTCAGTTCATGTTGGTCCTCAGTGATTTTATGCTTCCTGAATCTATCTGTTTCAGATAGAGGGACACTGAAATTTCCAATTATAATGATGGAATTGTCTATTTCTCCTTTCAGTTCTATCATTTTACCTTGTATATGTTGGCACTTTGTTATTAGGTGCATATACATTGAGGATTTTTATATCTTCTTGGAGAATTGACCCCTTCATCATTATGTAATGCCTCTTTTTATCTCTGATGATTTTCTTTGATTCAAAATCTGCTGTGTAAAAAACAACAACAACAAAAAACCCAAGTCAAACCAAACCAAACAACAACAACAAAATCTACTCTGTGTGAAATTATCATAAGTATCATAGTTACTTTCAGGGGGGTTAATGTTAGCATGGTATATTTTGATCCCTTTACTTTTAATCTATGTATGTCTTTAGACAACAAATTGTTCTTATATTTTGATCCACTTTGATAGTTTGTCATTTAATGTGTTGATAGAGCATTGGCATTTGAAAAGAATATTGATATAGTTGTATTAATGATATCTATTATATTTGTTACTATTTTATACTTGATACCCCGTCCTTATTTTTGTCCTCCACTCTTTTTCTGCCTTTTTGTGTTTTAATTCAGCATTTTGTGAGTCTGTTTTCATGTCATTTATATTTCAGAGGGTTTTTTTTTTCCCTTTTATCTTTTTAGTGTTTACCTGAGTTTGTACTATATATTTGTAACTAATCCAAGTCTACTTTCAAATAACATTGTATTGATTCATGGGTATGACAAGTTTCTGATAATAACGAAATATTCCTAATTCTTACCTCCTGTCTTTTATATCATTGTTATCATTTATTTCACTTGTACATAAGCATATATAGACATATACATAATTGAGTATATTCCTGTTATTATTATTTTGAAATATTATTTTTAATGCAGATCAGTTAAGAAGAAATGTTTTTAAAATCTTAATTTGTTTTTTCTCCAGAGTTGTTTTCTTCATGTAGATCCAAATTTTTAACTTTCATAATTTTCTTTTCACTGAAGAACTTTGGATATTCTCCTTTCCCTCCCCGTCCCTCTCCCCCTCTCCCTTTCCCTCTCTAGAACCATGGCTGGCAGATAATAGACACATTTTTAAAGAATGTTTATGACATTCTATAGCAAAGTAAAATTTAAGCCATGTTCTACTAAGAGACTCAAAATTTAAAAAAAAAATTTTTTTAACCTTTATCAGTTATAGAGATAAAACAGTCCAATCAACTTATTTTAGTCTTTTCTCTTTCCAAGAACAGTAGTTATCCAACTGGAAAATTTTTAAAAAAAAAATCCTTTTGCAGTCTATTTTAGAATTCTGCCAGATTTAAAGACAATAATTTATAGCAGTACTTAAAACTTAAAACATAGTAATTTATAGCATTATTCTCAAACTTTAATGTATACATAAATCACCCAGAGTTCTTGTTAAAACAAAGATTCTAATTCAGTAGATCCATTATAAGATCTAAAATTCTGCATTTCTTTTTTTTAAATTTTAATTTTATTTGTACATGATGGCATTTAATGCAGTTTACAGGTGTCTTGGGGAATAGTTACATGTACCTATTCCAGCATATTTTTCTTTTTTTTACTTCCCTTCCCTGCCCACTCCTCCAGTTCCCCTGTCCCATTTTTCATTCCTGTTGATGCTATTTATCTTAGCTCATGTTATGGCTTATACTATTTACACTAATTAGGGTTGTTAGGTTCCTGTACAGGACATATCTTCATTCTTATTTCCCCCACCCTTCCTCCTCATGCCTAACCCTTGTTCCCTTTTCCCACTTCTCTTCCTCCTCCATATCCTTCCTGCTATTTATTGCTATTTGTATTCTTGATGATAGTCATTCCCACTGGGGTGAAGTGGAATCTCAATGTAGTTTTGATTTGCATTTCCCCGATAGTTAAAGATGTTGGACATTTTTTTTTTCATGGATTTAATGAATTTCTATTTTTCCCTGTTCAGTATGATGTTAGTTATGATTTTGTTGTTTATAGTTTTTATTGCGTCAAAGTATAGTTCTTCAATACCTAGTTGCTTTGGGTCTTTTATCATGAAAGGGTGTTGAATTTTTTCAAAGGCTTCTTTGTGTTGATTCAGATGGTCATATGATTTTTGTCCTATATTCTGTTTGTGTGATGCATTACATTCTGTGGTTTACACAGATTGAACCATCTTACAACCCTGTAATGAAACCAACTTGATCATAATGTATAATTTTTTTAATGTATTGTTGAATTTGGTTTGCAAGTATTTTATTAAGGATTTTTTGCATCTATGTTTCTCAAGGATATAGGTCTATAGTTTTTGTTTTGTTATGTCCTTGTTGCTTTTAGTATCAGGGTGACATTGGCCTCAAAATATGAGTTTGGAAGCATTTTTGCTATTTCATGGAATAGTCTGAAAATTATTGATGTTCTTTAAAGGTCTGGTAAAATTCAGCACTGAATCCATCTGTTCCTGGCTTTTCTTGGTTGGAAGACTTTTTATTACTGCTTCAGTCTCACTTCTTATTGTCTTTATATCCTCCTGCTTCAACTTTGGCATGCAGTATGTGTGTCTTAAAATTTATGTATGAATTCTCTAATTTTTTGGAATATAGGTTTTGAAAATAGCCCTTGATGATCCTCTGTATTTCAGTGGTGTCTGTTGTAATATCTGCTTTATTACTGTCTTGGTTATTTTTCTTGTTGCTAAGACAAAATACCCAACACTCAAAGTTAAAGGAGGAAAGGTTTATTTCAGCTCACAGTTTGTAGAGGTTTCAGTCCATAGTTAGCTGGCTCCAAGGCAGGGTGGGTGGCATGGCAGAGGGGCATCGCAGAGTAGAAACAGTCCATGACAAAGCAGAGAAGGCAGAATACAGCAAAGCAGGGAAGAAGCAGAAGCAGCAGCAGCAGCAACAAGGCAGAAACCTCTTCCATGTATCTCTTCCAGGCTACCCACCTTTTGGGTGGTGCTACCCACATCCAGGGTGGGCCTTCCCATTAGCCACACCCAGAAAGAATTATGCTTAACCAATCATTGGACTAATTTAGTAATTACACACTCTTAACCCCACCAAATTAATCCCAGTATCACACACTCTAGAACCAACCAACTCTGAAAAGCCCTACTGATGAGCACATGAGGTTTTGTGAGGACATCTATATACAAGCCATAATAATTACTTCTAAACATATTGTTTTGAATCTTATGTTCTTTTGGTTAGTTTGGCTAAGAGACCATCAAACTTGTTCATGTTTTCAAAGAACTAACTCTTTATTGATCCCTTGTTCTTTTAGTGTCTATTTCATTAATTTCAACTGTGATCTCTAGTACTTCTTTTGGTTGCTTTCCTGTTTTTGTAAAACCTTGAGATGTGACTAGATTATTTATTTGAGATCTCTGTGACTTTTTGATGTAGGTACTTATAGTTCTAAACTTCCTTCTTGGAACTGCCTTTGCTGTGTTTTAGAGATTCTGGTATGTTTTATTTCCATTTTCATTTGATTCTTGGAATTTTTAAATGTTTCCATTCATCTCTTCAGTGACCTACAGATCATTGAAAAGCAAACTGTTTAATTCCATGTGTTTGTGTAGTTTGTCATTTCTCTTGCCATTCATTTCTAGTTCCATTGCACCAAAATACAAGAATTAATTCAGTTTTTTTGTATTTGTTAAGACTTTCTTTATGGCCTAAATATGATCTATTTTAGTGAATGGTCCATGAGCTGCTGCAAAAATATATATTCTGTAGTTGTTGGAGAGAATGTTCAATAGAGTCTGTTAAGCTCACTTCATCTGTGGTATATTTAACTGTGTGTTTCTTTGTTTTTGGTGGTGATGGTGCTGGGTGTGTGTATGTATGTGTTGGTCTGGATAAAATATCTCTTGGTGGAAATGAAATACTGAAGATACCCATTATTGCTCTGTTGGAGTCTGTGTCCTTTTCTGTGAAGTACTGTTTTATGAAATTGGATATACCAGTATATACTACATATATATTCAGAATTATTATACTTTCTTAGTGGACCATTCCACTTACCGATATGTATTAGCCTTCTCTTCTGAATAATTTTGTCTTCAAGTCTGGTTTAGTAAATATGAGTACACCTACTTCTGCTTGCTTTTGGATTGCATTTGCATGGAATGCCATTTTCCATCCTTTCACTTTTAGGTTATAGATGTCTTTGCTGGTAAAGTGTGTTTCTTGCAGCAAAGAGTTGGGACTTCTTTTTAAATCCCGCTATGATGAATGTAATCATGTATTGCAAGTGTATATTAAGAAAAAGAAAATTTTTAAAAATCTCTTACTGAGTGTGATATTTCATCAGCCATGTCTTCAAGCCCCAGGATTGTCTTATGCTTGATTCATTCTATTTGGGAAGCTTTCCAAAATTTCTGTTTGGTTCTTTTTCAGAATCTTTTTCTTGAATTACTCCTTTATATCCTGCATTGTCTTTCTTACTTTATTTAGCTATTTATTTGTATGCTCTTTGAAATCATCATTTGTAAAAAATCAGCCTTTTGAATTCTTTGACATTTTATCCATTTTGGTATCTTTGCATTCAGTTAGTGATGAATTATGAATCTTTGAAGGAGCCATGTTGCCTTGACTTTTCATATTTTTTGTTTTTGTTGTTGAAATTTGTGTATCAGGTGGGATAGATATCTCTTCCACTTTTACATGGGGGTCTTCTTAGTGTCCAGCCTTCTTTAGGGCTTGATCCCTAGTTCTACTCAGAGAAAACAACTAGAGTAATAACAACACAGAGACAAACCAGGTATTGAAATATAGTAAAAACTGAAAGCAACAACTATACCATTGCTAATAGTAGAAAAGAAAGGAGCGATAATGACACAGAGTTAAGGAGCAATAACACAGTAATAATACATGGAAGGGGTAGGGATAGGGAAAATGGATGAGAAAACAAGATGCAACAGAAAGCAAAGATAAAATGAGATAAAGGAGAAAAGACAGCTAACCACCCAATTAAAGAACAAAAATTCTAAATAAAGTTAGACAAAAGTAAGAGAAGACAGAGAGAAATAAAGAAAAAGAAAGAAAAAAGTGAAAAGAAAACTGAGTCTAAAAAACTCCTCTACAGCAACATGTTTGGAGTGGTAACATTTCTTCCAGGGCTTATAATATTGGAATCCACCAGGTATAGGGCAAGGGTAATGGGCCACACCTGCAGCCCTTTCTGTTTTCTGTTGCTATGGGAATGAAGAGCCCTGCCTTTCTCCCCGGGCACGGCCAATGATATCTGTCTGCCTCAGGGCTGCATTCGTTCCAGAGGCTTTTTATTGTGTTTCCGTGGGTGCGAGGGGAGCCACTGTTGTCCTCAACTACCTTTGGGCAGCATGGGCTGGTTAGGTACCCACTCGCTCCAGAGGGCCCCTGTTCTTGCACTTGGGGTGTTGGCAAACCTTCAAGCAGTGACATAGCTCCAATCATCTTGAGTGGGGAAAGCAAACATGTCACTAGGTTCCATGGTGGAGGGGACAGTAGTGAGAACCTGCAATTCACTGGGCTGGATCTTGGCACTTTCAGACTCAGTCTCCTCAGAGAAATCACATGTGACCGGCCTTGTCACAGCCTGAGCTCCTTCGTGCTTCAAATTTTCAGGCCTGAAATTACCCCTCTCCCTCTCCCTCTCTGCGACTCTCTCTCTTTCTCCACAATTAGGTGGCTGTGTCTCACCTAACCACTGTGGGAGAGTTTCACCAGGAACCCTGCCGTGTGGTTGCTTTGATCCTTAGAGTAACTCTGTCTCAAGCAACAAGCCTCCTCTGAAGATGGCTCCTGGTAATATCACTCAGTGCTGTGGCGTTGTTCTCCAAAGCTAGTGTGCTGTGACCGTTAGTCATGACTGTCAACCTGACTGGACTAAGAGATGCTTACTAAATTAGTACAGCGAATCTATGTGTGTGTCCGAGGGGAGGTGTGACCCTGAGGACAGTATCTGCTCTCTAGCCCCTTCCTCTCTGGTGCTTCCTGCCCGCTGCTGTTTCCTGGCTATTGGGAAGAGAGACGCTTTCCCTGACCACGCCCTTGCACCATGATGCTTCTGCTTTGTTGCCAGCTGACCATGGGTTAAAGCTCTGAAAATTTGAGCCAAATTAAACCTCTCCTCCTCTAAGTTGCAGGTTTCAGATATTTTGTCCACCAAGAATGCTAAATAATACATCTGCGTGCAGGAGAGTAACTTTTAGATGAAATCCCCATATTGGATTTACAGCTTGCAGTATTCATTGGGTTCTCCTGTTTTTAGGGCTGCCGATCTGCTGTTTATCACTGGGGCTGCTGGCCTGTTCTGGGCTTACTTTGTACTTGCTGCATTGAGTTCTCTGCCGTCTGCCTTTGTTTTGTAATATTGTTGTTTTTAATGTTACTGTTTATTTTGCCATTAGTATTGGTTTCACTGGGTTTCATATTTTGCTATGTTTATCGCTAGAGATGTTTTCTAAATTCCCTTCTGAGTTTCTGTTTGAGCCCTTGGTTGTTTTAGACAATGTTGTTTACACATATTAATGGATTTTCTTGGTTTTCTTCTGCCATTGATTTATAGGTTCATTTCACTGTGGTTGGAGAACATACTTATATGATTTTAGTCTCCTTAAATTTGTTAGAGTTTTGTATTGCCTAACATATGGTCAGTCTTAGAGAATATTCCATATGTACTTGAGAAAAGTATTTATTTTGCTGTAATTGGGTGGAATATTTGTGTGGTGGTTCTATTGTATTTCCCCCCTTTGGTAATGAGGATGAAGTCTGGTCTTTGCAAGGAGTTACACCTCTGCCTCTTTTTGTTTTTTCTTTCGAGACAAGATCTCCCTAATATCCATACATTTCCCAGCCTTCTAGAGTGCTGGGATTACAGGCATGCACCTTTATGCTTATTCAGTTCTTGGAAGTGAGGTGTGAAGTATTCCACTATAAATGTGTTGCTACCTATTTCTCCCTTCAGTTCTTTCAGTGTTTGCTTCATATATTTGGGTGTTCTGAGAATGGGTTAATTGACTGATTTTGCATGGAATGTCCTTTTTGACCATTGCACTCTTCAATTATGTGTGTCCTTAAATATAAAGTTGTAGATACTGTATACTTGGGTCTTTATTTTAGTCTCTTCAACCAATTTGTCTTTTTGTTACTGTATTCAATACATTTACCTTTAAAATTATTATGGATATGGAAGGGCTTACTATTATTTTTGTTAAATTTTTCCATCTGTATTGTAATTTTTCTCTATTTTTTCTTGATATATTTGTGGTTTGTTGGTTAATTTTTGTAGTGGTATGTTTTGATTCATTTCTCATTTCCTTTCACTTATATTCTATTTTCCTTGCTATTACCCTTATTATTACATGAAATGTTTTAAAGTTCTAACAGTGTGTTAAGTTGATAAATTTACTTGATTCACATACAAAAAAACTCTATTTTACATCACTCTCTGCTTCTTATGTTATTGATGCAAATGATCTTCTTTTATATTGTATCCATTACCATAAATTCATTATTTTTCAGGCTTTTAAATATTTTTATACCAGATTTATAAGTGATTTACTCACCTACATCACAGTGGTATGAGATTCTATGTTTGTCTGTATATTTACCATTATCAAAGACATTCATTTTGTCTGTAGCTTTGTTCTCCTGTTTATTATCTTTTCAATTCAACTTGTAAGACTTCTGTCAGCCTTTGTTGTAGGGCAGGACTGATAGTAATAAATTCCCTCCACTTTTATTGATCTGGGGAAGTCAGTTTTTCTTTTGTTTTTGAGAGATAGTTTTGCCAAATACAGTATTTTTGATTGGTAGCAATTTCTCCTTTCATTACTTTAAATATATAACACCACACCCTTCAGCCCTGCAAGATTTCTTGTGAAGTCAGCTCATAATGTAGTAGGAGCTCCCTTGTATGTGATGAGTTGCTTATCTTTTCTTGTTTGCAAGAATTTCTCCTTAATCCATGACTTTTGACAGTTAATTATGATGTGTTTTAGTATCAGTCTCTAGACTTTCTACTAGTTGGGAGTTCTCTGATATTCTTGAATTTGGAGTTCTCTGAGGTTCTTGAATTGATTTATTTCCTTAGATGTGGAAACTTTCCAACCAGTATTTATTCAGAAAGTTTCTCTGCCCCTTTCTTGTTTCTCCTTCTGAGATTCCCTGTTTTTCTGTTTGGTATTCTCCCCAAAGCCCCTCAGGTTTCTCAGTTGTTGTTCATTCTTTTTTATGTTCCTCTGTGTCAGTAATTTTCAAAGTCTCACTTTCAAGCTCACTGATTCTTCTTTTCAAATCCCTCCATACATTTTTTCAATTTATTCATTGCATTATTGAGTTCCAAAATTTATTTGGTTCTTCTCAGTTTCTTTTTTTTATATTCTCATTTTTAAAGTGCATCACTTTCTCAATTTGTTGACTACCTGTGTTCTCTTAATTCATTGAGTGTTCCTGTGGTAATAATTTTGGATTCATCTGGCAAACCATATATTTCATTAGCTAAGTTCATCCTGGAAATTTGTGCCTGTAATTTGTCACAGTTCCCTATTTCTTTGTATATCCTATTATTTTTTGTTGTTGGGATTTGGGTATTTGAAAAATTGTCCATCTTTTCCAAGCTTTGTGGCCTAGTTTCATATAGGAAGAACTTTTCTCCAGTAAGCCTACATAGAGATTATGAATACCTCTCAAACTTTTTATAGGTGTGTGTGCTCTTTGAATGGTTCAGGTAACATAATTTGAAGAGGTTCTCAGGTTCATAAGTGATTCTGTCAGTAATTCTGTCTCTTGTGTTATAGTAAATTGTGGTAATTTCTCAGAACACCCAAATATATGAAGCAAACACTGAAAGAACTGAAGGGAGAAATAGGTAGCAATCATCCCCACAGTCCCACCCAGACCTGTGCTTTACTAATCTGCTAGGCATTTCTTGACTCAGTTAACATATAGCCATTAACAGTCACATCCTTTAAAATTCAGAATGTTGGAGATAAATTCTATTCTTCTCCTTACCCAGGGAGAAAATGGGAGTGGAGAAGGGATATGTCCTGGGCCCTGATGGGAAGGATAGAGATTGTCATGCATTTTCATATTGTGCTTTGATGAGGTTAGTTCTCAGTTGGCTTCTAAATTTCTAACAGGAGCATTTGGTCTATTTGTTGTGGTTTCAATAAGATGAGATCCCAGTTGTTGGTTCTTTGACGTATTTCCTGTGCAGTTTGGTTTTTGTTCATGAACTCTCTGCCTACCCCTGTGTCTTCAAAATTTCTTCCTACTTTCTCCTCCAGTAGATTTATTGTTTCTGTTTTAATATTTAGATCTTTGATCCATTTTGACTTTGGTTTAGGGCATGGTGATAGACAGGGGTCTAGTTTTAGCCTTCAGCATGAAGCCAGTTTTTTCCAGCACCATTTATTAAAGAGCTATCTTTCTTCCAGTGGACATGTTTGGCCCCTTTGTCACTCATGTTTATAGCAGTGCAATTTGTCATAGCTAAATCTTAGAAACAACCCAAATGCCCACCAACAGAGGAATGGATAAAAAAGACGTGGTATTTGTATACAATGGAGTATTACTCAGATATAAAGATAAACTCGAGGCTTTTATAGGTAAATGGATAAAACTAGAGACCATACTCATAAGTGAAATAAATCAGACCTGCATGTGTAAACATCATATTGTCTTCCTAATGTATCTGTTGTGGTTAAATTCATCTCTTCATGGCAGAAAGGGTAGACAGGACTTCTCATTTCACCATCTTGCTGATAACCTCTCCCCTTTACTTTTGATGGGTGATACCACAGAGTACAGAATTCTGGGCTTTTTCTTTTTTCTCTCACTATGTTAAATATTTCACTCTATTTTTCTTTTGGTTACATATGAAAAGTTGGATATAACTCTTATTTTTGCTTCTGTATTTGTAAGCTTTCCCTTGTTGAGACATAGTACCAACACATGCATCTTGAAAGAGGAAAGGTTTCATTTGGCTTCTGCTTTCGGGAATATAGTCCGTGGTCAGCTGGCTCCAAGGCAGAAACATCGTGGTAGAAGGACATAGTGGAGGAAAGCTGCTGCTCCATGGTAGCAGGGTGCACAGCCAGAAGGGAAGAGCCCGAGGGAGAACACCTTCCAGAAGTACAACCCCAGTGGCATACCTCTTCCAAACGTGCCCCACATCTTAATAGCGCATTTAGCTATGAACGTATAAATGTGTGCCGCTGATGAGTATACCACCCCATGACCCAAGCACCTTCCAAAACCTGTCCTCTGATAAGGAGACATTTGGGAGACATTTTAAATCTAAACCATAACAGCTTCTCTATAGAGTGTTCCCTGCCTCTTGGCTTCTTTGAAGTTTTGTTATATCTTTAGTTTTGATTTTCTGAAGTCTCAATATGTTATACACAGGAGTGAAACTAGCGTGTCTTTTTTTTTCATTTTGTTTTTCTGACTTTTCACATTTATCCTGCTTGGGGTTCTTTGAACTATCGGGGTATGTGATTTGGGGAAATTACAGGAAATTCCTCATGCTTATTACCCCGTCTGTTGCTGTTTTAATTCTCCTGGTGTTGAGTATGCATTTGTTACACCTTTTGTAGTTATTTTACATTCTTGGGTATTCCGTTCCATGTTTTTTACATTTTGGAGATTTATATTGACATTCTGAAACTCAAAGAATGTTTCCTCAGTGTCCAGTCTACTAATGAGCCCGTCCATTTTTGTGGATTTTTTTTTTTTGTTGTTGTTGTTGTTGTTTTAACTTCTGGCATTTCTTTTTTGACCTTTCTTGGTATAACATTTCTTTTTACGTTATCCATCTTCTCTTGTATATTGCCTATTTTTCTTGTAGAGCCTTTAGCATATAATCATTGTTGTTTTAAAATCCTGTTCTGAGAAATTCCAATATTCCTGGTTCTGATGCTTGCTTTCTTCAAACTGTGTTTTTTGCCTTTTAGTAGACCTTGTGGTTTGTTGGAGGCCAGAGACTATATACTGTGTGAAAAACCTGCAGTAAATAGGGTCTCAGTAATGTGGTAGTAATGTATGAGGGCAAGGAAAATGTTCTATAATCCTAGTGTGTTTTAGTCTCTAAGAGAGCTTGTAGCCTAGACTGAATTTCACAAAAGCCTTTCAGCTTTTTCTCCCAACCTCAGATAGAACCAGATGGCTGGAAGGGGTTGGATTTGGATATATTTTTTCCTACATAGAAGACTAGAGCCAGCTGGTTTTGAGTATTTTTTTCCCTCTTTTCCCGGTAGATAATGATTTGGTAAAATTGTTTCTCTTGAAGGCAGCCTTGTTCAGAAGAACATACTACTTCTTAACCCTGACCCCCCAGCCCCAATCCAGAGAACATTTTTCCTGGTAGAGCTTCAAGAAATAAAAGTCACAAATGTGTTGGGTGTTCTTGTTTTTAACTCTTAGACGTGTCTACACTGAGACTAATGATTTGTCACTTATAGTTTAGGCTTTCCCACTGGTACTAGTTCTTATAGTAGTTTCTCAGTGTTTTCTGCTCTGTATCCACTTGTCTATTTTAGAGGCAGTGATTTACCCTGTGACTTTACTTAATTTACTTTTCTGGTAGAGCTATGGAAAGCTGTTGACTTTTCCACTTGTTCAGATTTTCACTTATTACAGAATAACAGTTTCTAAGCTTCGTACATGCCAAGGCAGAAACCCTGTGTCCTCTACCCCTGGAATTTATCTCTCAAACTTGTCTGTACTCAACCTCCAGCAGTTAAACAGTTTTTAATTTTTCTGTTTGGTACTGTTTTCCACAGAGTTTTCTGCAATAGTAAGTTACAATTCTTTGTGTTTGTTAGTCTGTTTGTCCAATTTGGGGGTCAGTGGTTTCCTCTGTGGCCTCAGTTCTCTCATAGATAAGAGTTATTTATAATTTTTACAGCTTTTTGTTTTTACTGTGAGGAGAGTAATGACTTCTATGCCAGACTGGAAACTATGAGTTCCCTCACCCTTTCTTCCCTTTTTTATTGTACTTTTTATTTTCTGGCTTCACAAGATATTTATATTTCCCTTTCTCAACCCTGGAATCAGCATTTCATGAGGAGCTCTGGTTCTTTTTATTGGGAATAATGAGGTCTGAGTACCAGTTCTGGTCACTGATGCTGGATATTTCTGCTTGTCACTCTGTGTGGACAGGGCTAGAAGTACATAAATGTATATGTACATACACATACTTATACATAGCATGTAGGAACTGATACTGATACACATATTTATATACATAATTTGAAAATAATATTCCCACACTGGGCATATTAAAATTGTTAAGCCTGGTAATGGTATATGAGTACATTATATTTTTGCATATGTTTTAAATGTCCTGTAATTAAAAAAAAGTACAAAGAAAACAACTGCCTGCTCTCACTGTCTTATATCCAACTAGAAATCCACAAGTCAGTGAGGAATGTTAGTTACATTAACTCTTCTTCCTACAGAAATCATTCTATTTTAGGAGTTACGGAGCTCTCCAAAGCTTCAGTGGAATCACAAGTCATTTCTTTTCATAGCTGGTTCTTCGGTTCCACTGTGCCACAAATAAACTTCAGCACTAAAGGAAAGCTGTAGGAAAGCTACATTAAGGAGGCAAGGAAAAGATACATGAGTAGTATTTAATAACCTCATAACAAAGAGTACCACAGCAGTTTTTATTTAAAAAAACAAGATTACCAGTACGTGGACCATGTGTTGGATAGAAAACAGGATTTCAATGTCTGGTGGACCAAGCTGCTCACTGATGTTTGCCAGGAAGCAAAGAGAAAGGAGGAGAGTAGTATCCAATAATCTCCATCATGGATGGCCCTGTCCTTACCCAGGACCACCCACCAGGCCCTGCACTCCCCCATATAGTGCTACGATGGAGAGCAAACCTTTAACAAGTGGCCTTTGGGAGAGGTTGAGGCAGGAGGATTGCCGTAAGTTTGAAGTGCGACTGGGCTATATAGCGAGGTCAAGGCAAGCCTGGACTACATAAGGAGACGCTGTCTCAAAATACAAAAAAGCAAAAACAACAACCCAAGTGGCATTTGTGGAACATTCAAAATCCAAACTATAGTATGCCCTTTGCTCACATTTTTATTAGTATATTACTGTTTTTTCATCAATTTGTATGGGCTGTTTAGAAGAATATTTTATGGGTTTTTTTAAGTTCCCTTTCCTACACTGAGAATTATACTAAATATTATATATTTAGTTAACAGTCTAGTTATATATTTAGTTAGCAGTCTGGTCTGTTAGTTAAATATAACAATTTTAGTTAACAGTCAGAAATCATGTAGAAGCAACTTTGCATTATGCAAAAATAATGTAGGGCCAATGTCCCAAGTGCATCTGAGACTAAGCAGAGTTATTTAACTTCCTTTATATTAAGGAAAAGAAAAGAAATACTGGGGTTAGAACACACTAGTATTTAAGGACATAAATGAATTTAAGTATTTTGAAGTCAGCTCTGAAAGGGTGTTTACATCCTGATTTCCTAGTGGCCAGAAAGATAACAATGAGAAAAGAATATTGAAACCTTCTGTACTTACATAATTGTAAATACTTGAGGTCTTGCATAATATTTATCATTCTAAATTTAGATTAACATTGTCTTTTCAGCATGATGACAGATCTTTGAATTTATTTGATCCTCTATTCAAAAATATCTTGGGTATAGTTGTAGTTTATTTATGTAGATAATGCAACTAGGTTAGAACCAATAAAGAAAAATATAGAATGCCTACTTAAAATATAGGGAAGTTCTTTTTTTTTTAAGTTAAACTACCCAAAATAAAATTTGCCCAAAGCTGTAATCTATGCGTAGCCTTGGATTTTAAGTTTTAGAAATTTATTGACAGCATATAAACCAATTATTTTTATTCTCACTCCCAATTATTCTCTAATGCATTCTCAAAAAGTTAATATGCTTTCCTTTTGAATCATCAGTTGTTTCTTTTAGCACATGCACTGTCATTTCACCATCAAAATACCTAAGGAATATTTGACCCTGAACTAAAGTTGCAGAATATAACTGTTCTTTTATAGCAGTGTAAAAGTTGTGTAAAAATATTAAACCCTGAGCAACTAATTTGAAGACAGCAATATGGAATAACAACCATTGATTTCTTATCATCTTGTTTAGTGAAATTCTGTATCATTTCTAATGTTTTTAGATTATTTATTGTCTTTAAAAAATAATAAAAAAATTAAACCATGGGAAATTGGAATTAAAAAATGATATTCACTCCTCCATGTGAAACAGCTAAAGAAAAATGCTTATTAGTTGGAAATATTTCCATTTCTAAGTAAATAGGTAACTACTTGAGTATTTCTAAATATAATGAATTAAAGGAGAACATTTTCATATGACAGAAATTCTAAGAACATGTGCTAGGAGACAGTAAATCATAATGGTTAAGACTATGAATGGAGTCAGACACACCTGTGCTGGAATTCTGGATTTCCCTGTGTAGTGACAGTATGAACTTGTACAAGCCTCTTAAATCATCTGTGTGTCCTTTTATTCATGTGCAAATGTGGGAAGGAGTATTTAAATCAATATATGTAAAATGTATATAACAATGCGTAATATACAAGAGCTCAACAATCATAGTAATTGTAAAACAAAGCAATCTATTAAAAATTGTGTCATCAAAATTGAGTTATAGTACACTTTTCAATAAAAATACATTTGACCTAGTTGTAGTTTTATTTTGTAACTTCGTGGTTTTTAGGATACTTGGCATCTAAAGTTAAAAAAATATATATATATATACACACACACACACACACACACACACATACACACACATGTTATGCATGTTTTGGTACGCTGTAATGATTTTGACAAAATATACATAGATGTTAGAAAACAATTCTGATTTAGTTGTTGCACTATTCTCATTGTTGCATCTAACTAAAACTTGAAGGGAATTGTGGAACACTTTTGTGGGTATTCATCACTTCAGTGTATCATGGTACCAATCATGGAAGCCTTTAAATCAACAAACACAAAACAAAACAAACAACTCTTGCAGACTTAGAAAACAGGGAGACAAGCCAGGTGTGGTGGTGCATGCCTGTAAATCCCGGCACTTGGGAGGCTGAGCCAGGAGGATCACTGTGAGCTTGAGGCCAGCTTGGGCTACATAGTGAGTTCAAAGCCATCCAGAACTACGTATCAAGACCCTGTCTCAAAAAAAGAAAGAAAAGAACATAGGGAAACAGAGGAATCTATAACATTTGTATTATAATCAAATCTCATCATTGCCCCCCCCCAAAAAAAAAGAATAAAAGAAACTAAAGATTGACAGCTTCATTATTTAAAAGGAATTTCTGTTTTGGAGATATTTGCCAATGAACCAAAAAGAATCTGACATTTGTAAATATCTTCCATAGTCATAGCCTATAATAAAATCAACAGAACCTTTAAAACTAGCAACTTGACACTCTTACACAACTTTAGTATCTGTAAAACTTAGCATGTTTATTACTCTTTGGAGTATAATTTAAAATTTCCTCTTACTGATCTTCACTTTTGCATCTCATTCACAAATGTTTGTGATCAGTACTTAAATGATTTCAAGTATTACTGACTTACCTATTGCTACCACAAAGTACGACAGCATTTTAGTTGTTTGCTTAGGAAGTAGCTGGCTTCCTTCTAAGTTTCATCATTACTCGTTATTCCTCTCAAAAATAGCTCAATTGAAACTATGGTTTCCTGAGTTTTTCTGCATCATACTATTAATGTATTTCTCCAAATCTGACCATAAGGACTGGCTATCATAAGGTTTCCTAACAGATGGAAATGCTTACATTTGCAGTTAACAGCCCTCTATTTAGGCTGGGAGTAACCTCTCTTACCCCATCAGTATGTGAAGCAGTTGGACCCTCGAATTACAAATGCTAAAAAAAAAAAATAGATTTCATATCAGATATTTTAAGTTACCAGGCATTTTTCCTTTGTAGCTTATTGAGATTTTACAAGATAACACATATAGGAGAAAGATTTTCACTTTAGACATTGGAAGCAAACAGTGTAGCATTTTATAGTAGATTGTATAAAAATGAGGTGATACTTTATTTTTACTATTTTTGTCTTTAAGGTAGTTATTAATTTTTTTTATAACTACACTTAATTGCCTTTCATCTAACCTTTAAAGTTTCTTTGTCCAGTTTCAAATTAATGAACAATTCTCAAGCATTTGACTTTAAAAATCTTTTATCCTGTTGCCCTTTATTCATCTTTCTTGGGAAGTGGTATGGGTAGAGAGGATGGATGATAATATTCATTTACTTTTATTTGCTTGAAATGTGCTGTTGTTTTTCCCACTGATTCACTGAATAAGTGGCAAGTTCATTCAATCTAACAGTACGCCATCCCTGGGCATATGTTCCTTGTGAAATCTGTATGTATTTAGTCCTGAATGTTCAATCTATTTTGTGTTTTAGTATGAAAAAATCTATTCTTGGTTGACTTAATGCTTGGACTAGTTTGTTACAGAATTGAATAGTTCTTTATCAGTTTTGTTTGCACTATGACATTATTTTAGACTGCCTCACTTTTTGAGTCATCTTTAGAAATGATGATTCGTCTTTCTATATCTAATTTTGTGTTCAGATGTTCTAATTACAGCTTGGCCAAGTGCAAACCTCCACCAAAATTACTTTCATGTTTATTAAATGATAGGCAAAAAGTAGACTGGGATGGGATGAAGTGAGAGGAGGTTCACATCATAGACAGCTATAAGAAGGCCATAATAAACTCAGATTTTATTCTTAGAGGGGGAGCCGTTTAAGTGGGAATGACATGTGATGTACAATTTTAAAAGATCACTCTGGCTATATAATATGTGGGGCAGGAGAGGAAGGGAGAGTCAGGAGGAGGCTCTTACAGTAACTAAGGAGACAGATTCAGGATATATTTTGCAGATAAATGTTTACAAGACTAGTTGAAAGACTGAACATAGATGCTAAAGAGACATCAGAAATAAGCCTAGGCTTGATACTCACTTTATGTCACCTGGGCAGTGGCTGCTTAGGTCTTTGTGTGACTCCTGTTATGATGGGCCTCTGCTTTTGCTATAACTGAGTTTTAAGGCTTGAAATATATGGGGTGAAATGGGAGAAACAAGTTTATATATATTTTTGATTTTAAAGAGAAAAGAACCATAACAAAATAACAAAAACAACACAAAAACAATAGAAATGATACAGAATTCCAAAAAAAGATGATAGGAAATTAACAATAGTTGTTGTATTACATATTGTTATCTTCAAAGTAGTTGTTCAGATTACCAGATATAGGCATGTAAGAGTGATCAAACAGGGGCTGGGGATTTAGCTCAGTGGCACAGCACCTGCCTGGCAAGTGCAAGGTCTTAAGTTTGATTTCCGGTACCGGAAAAAAATGAAAAAAAAGAAAAAAGAGTGTGATCAAACAAACATTAACTGTTCCTTTCAATAAGCCATTAGAAATTAGTAGTACAATTGTCTTAGCTATCTTGTATATATATATAAATACATTTTTTTCACTTTTTCTTCTCCTTTCCCTCATCCCAGTTGTTCTTTCCTTTTGAGCAGTTTCTTTCCCTTTCACAATATCTATTGTACCTTTCAGATTTTATTAACATTCTCAGATTCTTACACTAGGGAGACAAGACAATGTTTACACATGCGGGTCTGATTTATTTCACTTATGAGTATGGTCTCTAGTTGCATCCATTTACCTATAAAAGCCTCTGTTTATCTTTCATTATATCTGAGTAATACTCCATTGTATAAAAATACCACATCTTTTTTATCCATTCCTCAGCTGATGGGCATTTGGGTTGTTTCCAAGATTTACTTATTACCAACTGTGCTGCTATAAACATGGGTGCACATATATTGCTGTGGTATGGGAGAAACAAGTTTAGAGGGGAAATTCAAAGTTCTGTCCAGTTACATGTCATAATTATACATTTTCAGATTTATAAGACTTTAACAGAAGCCGGGCCTGGTGGTGCACACCTGTAATCCTAGCACTCGGGAGGTTGAGGCAGGAGGATTATTGGAAGTTTGAGGCCAGCCTTGGCTACAAAGTGAGCTCAAGGCCAGTCTGAACCGCATAGCCAGACCCTGTCTCAAAAAGACCAAAAAAAAACAAAAACTTTAACAGTACCTGCAGAAAATTATTTCAAACCATTATTGTAGTGACAATGCCTATATAGTCCAAAATAATGCCAATATATTCCAAAAATATTTCCACACTGCTTTACGTAGCAGACATAAATCTCCCTCTTTGCTCAAATTCTGTGTATCTTATCCACTAGTGAATTAGCTAAGTTTAGTTAGCCAGGAGTGGTTTCTAATCTTTGTGCTATTGACATTTAGATGGGATCATTCTTCGGGGGGCTTGTCGAGTATAGGATATTGAGCAGCGTCCCTGGTCTACTGCATGCCAGCAACATAACCTCCTAGTTATGAAAACCAAAAATGTCTCTAGATATCACCAGATGTCCTTGGGTGCCAAAATCACTTCTGTTTGAGAACCAATCTTACCCTAAACAACAGAACTTTGTAGCACAGTTCCACTAGTAGCAAAATTATCACTATGCACTGGTTAGAGCCCTTTATATTACCAGAATAAGTAGGAAGCTAATTTCAAAAGCCTGTTAAGGTTATAAATTAAAAGAATACATAAATGCTTTAAACATAATGTACTCAGTAGTCCTTTGATGCTAGACCACAGCCTTTTGAGTGTCTCTGAATGGATACACACCTTGTTACAATGTGTGACTCATTTTCTACCAATTTAGTTTCAGGTAGTTCAAAGTGGGACAAAAATTGATTTTGCCATCATTCTTGCTTTTTATTGAATTGTTTGTCCAGTCTTCTAATTTCCTTACCTATTCCTAATTTAATTGTATTTTGGCTGGAAGTGAGCTACTGGGGGGACAATTAGCTTTAGTGTTTCTAATGCATTCAGCCTAGCTTTAAAAACAAAAACTCTCTTTTATACTCATAGTTCAAGGCCTGCTGAATATTTAACTAAAGTATATAAAAGTATCTTACACAAGGTTACATAGGTAATTAAAGGAATAAGATGTGAACCCCAAGCATTTTTCATTGAATATTTTATTTTTAAATTTTTATTAGTACATGTTTACAGTACATGATTACATTCATTGTAGGGAATTGGTACATGTACATAACACATCTTAATTCTTTTTTTCCCTTCCTGTCCAACTCTCCCTTTAAAAATTTTTTTTTGCCAGTATCAGATTCATTTATTTTGTAAGTCCTCATCAAGTTAATTATCATTAACACAGATTAACAGCTAGGCTAACTGCCCCTCCAAATATGAAACATAAAAGGCAATTACAGCAAAGGAAGGTATACTTTTAGATACATTGGTCATGGTGGATTACAATAACATTTTTAGTTCTGTTTTTCTACCATCTTTTATTTTGCATTTTATTTATATGTTGGATTTCACATATAAGAAAAGGCATGTGATATTTAAGCTTGTGCTTTATTTACTTAACATTACAGTCTCAAGGTACACCCATTTTCCTGCAGACTTCAGTGGACCCTTGAGTTATGACCAGCCTGACATATGAATAACTTGGGTTATGACTGGAATTTTAGTTTTAACTTATGACCGAAGTCTTGAGTTATGACCCGAATATTGGCTGCTTGTGTTTCCAGATGGTCTCAGATACAGATTTCGCCCTTAAAGAATTGTGGAAGGAACATTACATTTTTCCTGTATAGGGTTGAGAAATCATGAGCCAATGCCTAAGGACACTGAGATCTGCCTGTATAGAGGACAGACTTTGAAGGCTGTGCAGAGGAGCCTGAGCCTTCAGTTGACAATTTGAGTTACAACTAGCCCTTGGGACAAATTGAGTTTCCTAAGTCAAGGGTCCACTGTACTGAAGTTTATCCCTCTTTATGGAAGAGTAGAACTCCATTGTGTATAAGTGCTATATTTTCTTTACCATTCCTCTGCTGATAGATACATAGGCTGCTTCCAAGATTTAGCTATTATGAACTGTGCTGTTACAAACATGGATATGCACGTATTACTGTAGTATGATGTCCTTGGGAAGAATCTATACCTCGAAGGGGAATAGCTGGGTCAAATGGAATTTCTATTTTTAGTTTTTTGGGGAATCTTCCTACTGATTGTACCAGAGAATCCTAAGCACTCTAAGATGTGCTTTACCATTTCATCACTAGCCCAAGGCCATGGAGGTTAATTTCCTACAGATCTCTAGGCTGTGATCCAGACCATGATCACAAACTGCGTCTTTGAATTTTGACTTGTCTTCTTCAAAGTGAATATTGTGGCAAGTAATAGGAATGATCAGTATAAACTTATTGCTTGGAACAATTCAGAAGATTGACAAGAAACTCAGTGACTCTAGAGCCTTAGTTCAACACATTTGAAGATAAACCAGGCAAATATTTAGTTTCCTGTTTTCTCTAGTAACAAATTATCACAAACTTAAGTGCCTTAAGAAGCACAGATGTATTGTTTGTGCACAAGTTAGAAGGCTGACGTGTCAGGAGGCTAGATTCAAGGGGTTGGCAGGGCTGTATTACTTTGTGGAGTCTCTCAGGGAGAATCTATTCTCTTTACCTTTTCCAGGCCAACCTGTATTTCTTGGTTTGTGACTTCTTTCTGATGCCAATACCACTGCATCTCCCTGACCATTCATCCAATCACTTTCTGATGGTGAACTCTCACTTCCACTTTTGAGGACCCTGTGTATAATCCAGGCTAATCTCCCTTCCTTAACACGTATTAACCATAGTTTTTAGTAAGATATTTTTACAAAGTGATGTTTGATTTATGAGAGTATCAGTGTTTTAATTGCTTATTAGAGCTGTCTGTCCTCGAAGTCTGAAATGAATCACTGTACAGTTATACATCATGATAGATATATTGAAGTCCTTTAGTATTCCAGTCGTTGAGTCAGCCTTACCAAATCCCACACACGATCCTAAGATATGTATATATATTTTGTTATTACATGGATTTACAGGTGATGCTATGTAACCCAAGATGCTGGACAAAAATTAGTAACTTTTATTGAAGTTTGCACATTAGGACTCTTCCTGAATGCATTTTAAAGGGCTAGAGGTCATTAAAGGGATTATTTCTAAAGAACTGTTATTCCTACTTTACGTGTTGTGTTCATCCAGACAATGGCTATTATTTCTGACATATGCCAAGGTTGTTACCCCTCTGGTGGGACAGGCAATCAATTTAACTGACTTTTGTTTCTTGAGATTTTCCTAAGTTTTTACCTAACACCAATTTAATGGAAAAGATTTAATTGAAACCCGTCACCAAGGTATCTAAGCCACTACTAACTGAAAGAACCGCTGTATTTAAAACTGTCTTTTTTTTAAAGACTTTAATTTAAATTTCAAAAAGAACTATGAGCTAATAAGCCTCTATGATTATAAAGATTATAAATTCAACAATAAGACAATTAACATGGCAATGATACTCACCACCCTGCAAGGTACTCTTTACAGATGCAGACTACATAACAAAGGCATAGTAACTTGTCAAGTACGACAGAACAAAGACCAATGTGTTTCCGTTCAATTGCTTTTTACTCATTAATATATTAAAAATATTTGAATATGATCTAACATGTTTTCTTATTTGAAAAAAAATGACCCAGAGCTGGGAGTATAGCTAAATGCTAATGCCCTTGCCTAGCATGAAGCTCCAGATTCAATTGCTAGCATGACAAAATACTAATAATACATTAAAATGACCCAGATACTTTGAAAAATTTTAGTAAAATTTTGTCATATTTCAAAACTAGCATTTGAGTACAATTGTGTAAAACATGAACATTTTGATTATTCCTAAAATACTTTGCAAAGAAAATCACGGTAAGAAATTGATACCCATTATTGTTTTAGGTAAAAGATTACTTAAAACTTCAGATCCTTGAACTTAAACAGTTACATAGCTCCCTGAAATCTAAGAGAAAACAAAAGGCGTCATTTAAAGAAAAATAATCAAAAGGAATTTAAAATAACTAAGGAAATGTAAGCTGAAAACACTTGAAAAGTTGAAAACCTTCTGTACAGATTTTAATTTTATGTTTGTTTCTGTTCTAGGAGATGAGTACGATGTGTGTGCCATTTGTCTGGATGAATATGAAGATGGAGACAAACTCAGAATCCTTCCCTGTTCCCATGGTATGAGTAATTACATAGTGCTTTGAATTTACAAATACAGTAATTTATATTTAGGTTCAGTATTACACAGGAAGAGAGAAAATAGTCATTAGCACACCATAAGCTATGCTCTATACTAATTAGTAGTCTCATTAAAGGGCAGAGGTGTAATTTGTAAAAATGGACAAATTTTTGTCTCTACATGGTGTATAATGTATCATAAACTAAATAAACGTAAGAGATTAAATACAGTGTCAACAGTTTGCTAACTGAAGTGTACACTTTACTTTAACAGCTTATCACTGCAAATGTGTAGACCCCTGGCTAACTAAAACCAAGAAAACCTGTCCGGTCTGCAAGCAAAAAGTTGTTCCTTCTCAAGGTGATTCCGACTCTGACACAGACAGTAGTCAAGAAGAAAATGAAGTGTCAGAACACACCCCTCTGCTTAGACCTTTAGCCTCTGTCAGTACCCAGTCGTTTGGGGCTTTGTCAGAGTCCCACTCGCATCAGAACATGACAGAATCTTCAGACTTTGAGGACGAGGACAACGAAGATACTGACAGCAGTGAGGCGGAGAATGAAGTGAATGAACACAGTGTTGTGGTCCAGTTGCAGCCGAATGGTGAGCGGGACTGCGACATAGCAAATACCGTGTGACCCGTTATGATGGGTGATGGGTTGATTTCCCTGTGAAACATTTATTTAGGTCTGCAATTTGATTTTTTGCTCCTCTTAGAGATTTCTGTAGAAATAACTTATTTTTTAGTGTTCTAGTTTAATCAGATTACCCAAACAGGCTGCAGGACTATATTTCATTTTACTAATAACAGACTGGTGCTGTAACTCAGGCATCAAGGATAAAACATAGCCAAAATGTTTTTTAAAATCTCAATATAGCTTGCGATTAAGACTTAGATCACAGTATGAAAATGTTTTGTGTTTCACACACGAAATCAGTGCCATGGCCATCTAGCATAAGCTAAGCCAGTGCTCACGCCTCGGTAAAGAATGAGTTGGAGTACCTTCTGCTGTTTCTCCAAGTTGCCTTCATTAGTGAGAAGCAACAAGGTATTTTACCACTTCTCCCCTCCTATCAGCACCTCACAGAAAATTCAAAGCTATCTTTCTCATTTCTATTCCCAAGCAGTCGTATCCTGATATGAAAGGTCTGTAACTAGTACAGATTTCAGAAGGGTTTTAATACTACAGTGTTATGTATAACTATGGTTCAACAGGTAATGTCTTTGGACTTTTGAGATTTCAGTATCCTTCAGTTTTGTGTTGAGATCAAAGCAAAAAGAAAATGCTGCATAAAAATACCAAACTTCAGCAACTGTTACTACTCTCAGATCATATACCTCTTAATAAAGAGCATCTTATGCTAATTAGCCCTGCTAACCTATGTACAGAGAAACTGTTCAAGTATTAGATTTGAAACTAAATGCTTAACAGAACTAATGTATTGAAATGATGTATTATGAAAAGGTAAATTATACATTGTAACTATGTAGAAATTAAAGAAATGTATAATCAAACTACTAAGAATTTTTATATGGCCTTATATGAGGGGAGTTTGAATGTTAATAAAACTTTTCCACTTTAAAAATAGTAAATGTTCTATTGTACTGTTACCACATAGCTTTATATGCAGACTGCTACAAAGATATAATGACCGAGGTAAGATAAACACACACCATCCCAGAACTTTATACAAAGTAACTACTCACAAGATTATCTAAATCTGGAAAAAAACTACAAAAAACCAAGTCAAGATTATTGTCAAAATCATTCCAAAAATAAACAGCATGTATTATGGTACCCTGTTGTACATTTGTACAGTAAATATATATGCTGACATGGAAAACTGTAATAAAATTATACCACAGAATAGTAAGTATACTTGGTATATAAGCCATTTGTTTAAAAAAAGATTAAGTACATGTACCTACTCCCTAAGGTGAATATAAACATAATATATTATAAACGTGTACTAATAAAAATTTTTAAACATTAATACTATTTAAAAGAAATAAAACATTAAAAGAGGAAATTGCACTGAATTTTCCTTTTAAAAACTTTTAGTTAGAGGAAAAAAAGGTTATTTCCACTTTGGAAAATAAAAAGTTAACTCAAAGTGACACTCCTCATTCTCCTCCACTCTTTTAAAATAAAACATATTTTAAAAGATCATTAGTTTTACCATAATATTAAGCAGAAGTTGGAATGTCACATAACTGTATGGCCGAAACCTTTTTATACCTTTTTGGTCCCTTGCATAATTTAATTTAAAGGATATAAGGACAAAACACTGAATTCAGTATCTGGGGGATAAATACATACTAGCTTTTAAAAATAATTCTTCAAAAAGGAAAAGTTAAGTCACTGTGTAGCTATATATTAAATACTGTATTCCTTTAGTCCTTAGTCCACATTTCAGGTCAAGGACCTGGCTCATTTAAGTTTTTCCCAATCAAAAATTGAGTTGTAAAAAAATTTGTGAAATGTCTTAATTGCACTGGGTAGGATTATTACTTCTCTATGCACTTGAAATCTGTAACTTCACTGTAAATTAAGCTTTTTGTGAAGGACAGTAAAATTAAAACCCAGTATTTGAAACTCATTTAAAACTTTTCTGATTAAGTAACACTAGAAATCAAAATACAGTCACCTGGAAGCAGCCCAGAGATATTGCCTGCAACATTGCCTTCACACTGTGCTCATCTATGCTCATTGGTGAGCATTTTCTTGGGACATCCTTCAGTGGCTGTCTACAGACAAAATTATTCAACTCACTTCCCTTAAAGGTAAGCCCTGTTTTCCAAAATTAGTTAAGTAATTGCATGATAGGACATTCTAGTATACACTTGTATACAAGTGTAACTCTATATCCTCCAAAGCAAAATGGGCAAACATGTGTTCTGTTTTTCTATTAAAACTGTGTGTGGGTGTCTCAGTGATTACTTTCAGTTTACTGGTGACACAGTAAATCTTCTATCTTCTACCCAACTCTCAGCATACATCCCTCTTACCAGTAAGTTCATTTGTTTAAAGGTCTCACCATTTCGGTTATTGCTTAATTATCACCACAATGGTTCATTACAACTAATGTGCGGTTGTACCTATTACTGCAAAATTGCAAATCGTAACCTAATCAATAAATTTTCATTTGTCTGAACTTTTGTCCTTAACAAATCTTTTAACAGAAGGACAAAGAGCTGATACCAGCTTTTCAGTGTTTAAGGGTTTCTAGAGTAGGTTCAAATAAAGTAGCCCAAATTGCATGCCTTAATAGTTTAATCCCATTTGTACAATCAAATAGAACTGTCTGACAGTCTGTCAAAGAAAACTTTCACTATGTCCACTGTATTTTAAGGAAAAGAGAGTAATTCCTATTCCCTAACCCACTCTTTCTCAAGGACAGCATACAGGCCACTTAACATGAACCAGACTGACTTTTTTCTAAAAAGGGATTTCCTGGGCTTCCATCTCTAGGGTGGAACTCAAGTCTAGAATTTGTATTGTAACCAGCTCTAAGTTTGTTCCTGACAGTTCACGGTAATGATGATTTGCCTAAATAGCCCTAAACTTAAATATTTAGTGACCTTTAATACTACTAAGGAATTTATGAACACTAGTATTAAACTGTTTAGTCATGATCAACACGTTACTCTAAAAGCCAGAATGTGTAAAAGCACCCCAATTCTCTTCAGTGCTACCTAGGCAACGTTTTCTGCTGTTAACGTAGGTGAATCCCAGCAGGCTGAGCCTACCAACACAGACTCCAACTCTAAAGTCATGTGCCAGTTCAACACTGGAGAACCCACAATAGTACAGAAACCCTTCTTGGTATTAGGGCCTCTTCCTGCTTACTACATTGCAAGGTTTCACATGTACAGACCAACAGAGGAGAAAATTTTCTAGCAATAAAGTCAGCTTCCTCACATAAGCCTGAAGATCAGCCTGTAATAACTAAATGCTACTTTTAGTGGCTCAAAGCCTACTAAAAAATTCCTACATACTAGTATTATGCTTGCAGCAGACTTTGGCCTATTCTTTACACACCCACTGTGTCAAAAATCAACAGCCGACAATTTACATAAACAACAGGAGTCTGGAGTATTTGGTTGGAATAAATTTATTTCATCTGTCTGTAAACAAGGTGTTTAATAGTTATGGCATTTTTTTAAATGCATATTAAATCAGATGAGTTAGACTGTATCCCAGATGTAACAAAGTGCAGGGAAAGAAATGGACAAATCAGCAACAAGATTTGTTTTTAAATCTGTACATTATCCACAAGGCCCAAACAATAGAAGCAAATACTAGAATGTCCCTAAAGTAGTGCCATTCAAAAGAAACCCTTAACAGGTCAGTTAAAATCCATCTCACAATAGCAACAGTTCATTTTAACAATAGTATGGCACAGAATACATGAGAAAAATTCATCACAAGACAGCCAAGTCCACAATAATGCAACTTCATATAAAAACTCAAGCTGCAAATAAAAATTGGTCCTATGAAGAACAAACTGGACACACTCCAGATGGTTATGTTGGGATACCTAATGTCCATAATGGCAGCCTTTATAGCTTCACTAAAGAGTAGAGCTGGTGTGCAAAGAAAAAGACAGGAACAAAAATCTGAGCTGTTGCAATGATGGAATGTCCCTGGGGATTCAATCAGTATGGTTACTGTAAGGTCATGGGAGGAAGTGCCTTTTGCTCTTGTTTTGCAGGTGCACTCTTCATGTGTCCAACAGACGCTATGAAACAAGGTTAAGTGCAACCACAATACTAAAAGCAAACTATGCAGCTCTCAATAGCTCATCAACAAAGGGGGTATTAAATGGTTAAATAAACCAGGCACTGCATTAAAAGAGGATGGAAGCAAACCAAATTCCTTATGTGCAAAGAAAGTGTTGAAAAAAGGAGTGAAAGAAAGATGCATGCACTTTTTCCTCCCAACCATGCGCTACAAAAGGAAGACTAAATGAGCCAAGTAAATGCTCAAAGTGCTGAAAAGACATTGATCAAATCAGAGATTGTACAACCGGCACCTTGCTTAATATTAACTTATTTTAGTAATCAATATCCCATTAATTGCTAAGACAAAGTGATGCCCAACTTGGCATGCCCCCTCCCCCCAATTTCAAGGTATCATGCAAATCATTATTGTGCTGCAATTATGTTGCCAGATAAAGGTTGGTTACATACAGTGGTTAACATACAAATGATCCATTGGGCAAACAGGAATCATGACATTAGAAAATAGGTAAAGAAAACTAGCTACCATCTATAGTCTGGTAGCACTGTGACCATTATTAGGGTGGTGATGAAGACAGTTGCTAGGTAGATGGGGAGAGGCTGCTTACACATCAGACCTCCTCAGGTATAAAGCGAGTTCATATGCTTTCTTGTTAAGTGTGCCTCCGTGGACACCTTCCTTTCCCATGACTATAACCAATGCTGGAGTACACAAGGAAACAAAACAAAAGTGAACAGAATTATTTAAGGGGGGGCAGAAAGAAAGACACCTTTCCCCACCAACAGGGATACAAAGGAGACACAGGTTCATACCCCATCACCCTGCATTGCTAATAAAGTTTCCAGAATTAAGACTTAAGCTTACAGCTAGGAAAGTTTAAGAGCAATTTTCCCCTAATACTTCACAGTCTGCCTAGCAGCTAGAACCCAGAGTCTCTCAAGTATTTTGCCATTGAGTATGCCTTCTTATTCAATCCGCCTCCATGGACCCCTTCTTTTCCCATTACAAAGACCAAGACTGAAAGAGAAAGAAGAAAAGTGTTTCAAAAGAAGTGTTAATCAAGAAAGTCACACAAGTTTTAGCAGACAGATCCCTGATTAATACACGTTAACATTAGGTTAGTTTTCCATGAACTGTCAAGCACTGAAGTCAATCAGGTCTCCAAAATGGAGAACTTTCAAATAAGTAATATACTGAAAACAATACAGTTAACTGCTGACTGCACTGTGGAAGCCCTATCACCTTGGGAGCAAAGTTCCATACAATTATCTTTATGCTAGCTATGGGGAAAAAAGTGATAATTTCTCTTCAATTTTAGGGCAAAAATTCTGTATGACATGACACATAAGTACTGTTTGTCCCAAAAATATACTTTAAAATCAGGTAATTATTTACAAATTCTCCCCAAATTTAGCATACATATACATTGATATGTATAAACTAAGTCTTAGCAATGAGCCTATAGATATGCCTGTTACTTCTAAAGGAAAATGAAAATCAAATTGAAACAGCATTTGAGAAAAGGCCAAGTTAAAACTATTTAAGGTTTATGCATACTGATATTTTCATTCTGCTAAATTGTGATTTTTTAACTGAGTATAAAATGCTATAGGTTTACTATTTCTAATACCAGGTTGTTTTATGATGCAATTAAAAATCTATGCTCAAATGTATGTACATACAGGAGTATGTCAGATTTTCTATTCATTGCCACTAGATGTCAGTAGTGCTCTATAACAGGAAAATCTCAATCTGGTTTCACATCATGTGGTTAATGCATTTTTTTTAGCACAGGTATTTCTGAGAGAGGCTAATGTTTACAGACTTGTCTACTATTTCAAAGTCATCTAATTTTCCTATAAATACCCATAAACATCAACTCACACCAGAATAAAAGTGGCCTTTAGGATAATCACAGGGAATTGGTAAAACCAGAGCATGAAACTGCACCTTCAAGTCCCTTCACATGGTAGAGCTGTTCTTAAAATTTGATGTACCAAGTTTGCCAAATGAAGCTACAGAAGCCCTATTTATTTTTAAAATATTTATGCAAGTTAACATATTTAAATATATTGATACGTCAATCAGGTGTCATAATAATCCTCAATTTCAAGTTTCTTTTGAAAAAATGAGATTTCTTTGGTGCAGTAAGAATTCCCATAATGCTGATACCAGATTTTTCTGGACCAAGTATGTAAATGAACTGTAACTTCCTACATCTCAAATCCACACAGACATTTAGTCTTTGAAAATATTTTAATGGGCAACTTACTCTAAAACCATAATCTAATCATCCCTCTCTTCTCTAGCAATATTCCTAACAGAAAAAAAGTTTAATTTTTCATTATGATAAGCAGTAAACTGATTGAAAGCATAAGATGAGAAAAAATCCAAAAGTAAAGACTGATGAAGGATAAAAATAAACAAATGATTTAAATTTAAAAATCTTATAAACCACAGGATTATCATCTGACATAGCAAGCAGTTTGAGACAACTTAATAATAAATTCACTAAGGCTGAAAACAAGTTGATACAGTCCTGTGTCTCAGTGACGTCAGAATGAAAGGCACTAGGCTGTATGTGCAACTAGTGTAAAGTAGGTAAATCTGAAGCAGGGCTTCCCTTCAGTGCTGGGCGGTTCACAAAAACCACCTTAACAGCCATTATGGACTAACTTCTATTCAAAATGTTAAAGAAACTGATTATTAAGTTGTAATATGGCATGCAACTTTTAATCACAAAAACACCTTGCTTACCTCTACCAGCTCTGCCGACGGCAACATTGTACGTTGGCTCCCCACCTTGACTCTTTGTCCGGATGTCCATTGTGCAGTCACCATCGACATATAGACTATCTCTGATCACTGAACACTTCTTTGCACCAAGAGTCAAACCGTTGGTAAAGAAACCTTCCCGGTCTTTTCCTACAATCATGTCTATTTCTATTGGCTGTCTCCCCCAAAAAAAGAAAAAGAAAAAGAAACATTAAGTTGTAGTTCATTCTTTCAGAGCTTGATAGAACACAAAAGATTGTACTGAGTTGGCACTACTGCTACAACACAACTCATTTTTGCTCATGTAAAATCAAGATCGTCTTTTCTGAAGGATTATCTAACCCTACATGATTTACGCGCTTTAGATTAATTTGCTTTCAGAGTTAAATGTGGTCTGCTAACTAAAATAGGCCTACACAAAGGCTCTGAACACTTGGGGGTTGACACTGGACAAACTACAAACTTAAAGAATTATTTATAAAATGCATGAAGTCAGGAGGTGCTTTTGAGAGTGCTCCTGTAAAGATTCAACTATAAACTCAAGGGCTGGTCTGCCTGTCGTGCTCAGTCACATTACAGTCGGTCACGCTGCATCAAATTTAAAGTTGGTTCAAAGTCTCCTGAAATAAACCCTGTGCTTAGCAGATCTGTTTTCTCTGCATGGAATAACTAGAAATATCCCTGATGATATGAATTTCGATTCTTAAACCTCAGTGCCTTTCCAAATTTGTATTTCCCTCCTACTTTTCTAGCCACTACTCCTTTTTGTCTCCAACTTCCCTTCCCCTCCCATCTCAGTAATCAGTTTTCTCTCTGGGCAAATGCAAAACAGATTCTCTCTACAGCACTGCAGTAAGCAGCGGTAGAAGGAGAGAGAAAATGGAGGGAGACTGGGAAGGAAACTGAGGTTCAGCCACCGGAGCTGGAGAGAAGAAACCGTGAATTCTAACAGAATTCCATGAATAAGAAGGAAGGCGTCGCCCCCATCAGAACTGCAGAGTCATAGCAGGCCCCAGCCATTTCCAAGCACACTCCCGCAATCTTCCTAGCCAGACAGCGGGAACTCTCACACAAAGACAGGAGGACTGCAGAGAAAAAGTTGATCACCAGATGCCAATTCTCTGTAAGAACTGGTGTCCACTGCAGATATAGGTGATCGTAAAGTACCAGGGACTAAGTTCAACAGTTAGAGATAGGAAACCATGTCAGGTAGTAAAAGAACGATTAGCACCCATAATGGGAGGACATGAACGTTGGGAGTTTGATGGGAAGGGAACGCAGGGCTAAAAAATTAAGGGAATGGTCTCACAGACCATACTTCAACATTTCCCGAACAGCCTTGGGAAGAAACAAGCAGAACAATAAGCAGTTCTGGAAGCTCTGTGTCAAATATTCCCCAAACATGTGGCAACCAAGTCAAAACCATCAACTCACAAGATTATCAGGCGATCTGAAGCATAAATAGATTTAAGCATTAGTTCCTTTACTACCATCAGTAAAGAGGGAAAGACTCGGCGAAGTGTACCCCATCCCCAGTGTTTGCTATTACTGAAAGCCCCCTAAAGGCACCCCCTTTTAGGAGGTATGTTGCGTAACTGGGGATAACGGTATATCGATGAATCTCCATAGGAGAAGAAATCAATGGCAGTTCGCCATCTTGGAGAATTAAAAAAAAAAAAAAAAAACCTACAGAGCCAGAGCTGAAGTCGAGATTCACGAATCCACCTACGTGGTTGGCGCACATTTCTCGCAAGCGCCGGAGGCCTGGACACCGGCAAACCTACGCAAAGTCGCTTCGAGAATCCCGGGGGCCGGGCGCCGCCGCCTCCCACAGCCTGCGCTGCCCGCGAAGCCGGG
>NW_004955448.1:1204541-1226602 GCF_000276665.1 Chinchilla lanigera
GAGCCCCGCAGCCCGCCGGGGATGCGCTCCTTCTCTCCGCCGGGGGCGGTGGATGCGGACTGCTGAGCCTGGGTGTCGGGTTGCCGCGTTGCCCTAGTGACGGGATGCCGAGCGGTGACTCTTTGTGGTGGGAGCTGCGGGTGGGGGGCTCGCCTGGGCTCCTCTGAGGCGTCCCGCGTGATACCCCTGTTCCCAGGACTCCTTTTGCCCCTCGGCCCTAAGGCTTAGCCAGCTGGCGCGCTCCCAAAATCAGGGCAGGCATCGGTGGCTCTCAGGAACGTTGCTGAGCTTTGCAGAGCCTACACTGTTCCCTCGTTTGGATACTAGAGGCCTCTCATTTTGTGGATTCCTCTGCCAGAAGAGTCCCCCGAATGTTACGGGTCCATGTGTGGCTAAATTGTTCATAAATTCCGAGCAAAACGAGAGGAGACCTGTGTCAACGGTTAATAAATCCGGAAAGTTACTGCTGGGTCCAAGACTGCGCTCAAAATACAAAGGATTTCCTACTGCTGTAGGAAAGGGTTCACTGAGTAACACCCGAGCATTTCTGATCTCCAGGGCTAAAAATAACTCGGGACCCTGATCTAGGAGAGGCTTGTATTTACCAGGTAAATGGTGACCAGAGCCTGTGTGACCCCTCTCCTACCGTCTTGAATAACTTCTAGGCGTTTAGACTGGATGCAGAATTAGGAGATGCTTCACAACAAACATGTAAATTAAGGTAACAAAGGGGAAAGAGGAAAGCACCGAAACGTTGAAAAGTTGAGTTTCAACTTTAAAGTTACTGTGTAAGGTCACATTTTGTAGAATTATAGGGATGTAGCTCTGGAAAGGAAACAACGTTGCTAAACAGTCTAGTTAGTCCAGAAGTTTTGTATTTTTTTTCTGGTGCCTTCTTTGAAATAGAGGACCACTGCGTGGAGCGGGTGGGGAGTACAGTAGGAAGAGGTTCCAGGTTTAGGCGCCCATCAGATTGAGACCTTGTATTTTCTTATGCTGTGAAGATACAGAGCACATATGTGGTGTTTTCTACTTGATTTAGTTACACTTACTCGTGTTTGCTAGTCACCTTTCTGTGGTGGTTGTAGCCGTTTTCATCCTTATTTTTTAGCTGTTACCACTTTAAAAGTTGATGGTTACATTGTGGTGGTAACATGAATATGTTCACTTTGTGAGAATTCATCAAGCTTATGTTCAGAGTTTATGCTGTTTGTTTATGTGTGTTACAATCCAATAATCTTAAACAGTAAACAAAAGATGATGAAAGAAAAAAAAAGTGGCACTAATCTCAGCACTCTGAGGCTGAGGCAGGAGAATCATTTCGAGCCCTGCAATTTAGGCAATTTAGCAAGATCCTGTTTCAAAATAAATTAATTTAAAAAAGACTTGGGATACGGGTCAGTGCAAAGGCCCTAGATTCAATCCCCAGTACTACACACTAAAAAAAAAAAAGTCAATAAAAGAAAGAAAAGTGTTAATAATTGTGTATAGAGATTGAGTTTTATGCATTGATTTACTCTGAAGTTAAGATTTATTTCTGGACTTTATTATCATATTTTTGTAGCACAGAGTTTGAAAAAACTGCCTTCCGTTGTTACTCTTTTTTTGTTTTTAAACAGTGAAAGGATTAGAAAAACTATGTTATAAATTCAAATCTCAAGAGATTGTAAAATGTCTATTGAGTAAAAACATTCATAAAAATGTAGAATTTGTCACTTTCTCATTTTTTCTAAAATATAACAATGTACTTTAGTTAGTTTTACTTTTCCAACATGGTCTTACTTTCCTGGAATTACATATAGTAAAATTCAAATATCTTGAAAAATATATTCTGTGTAGTAGAGTAGCTAAACTTCACAGTTTAGAGTTTTAGGTTATATATTCAAAGAGTCCATTTACTCTGTATTCAGTACTATGATAGTGTCATCCTGTAGCTTTCTTTAGACCCACCTTCCTACCATGCTGCCTTATTTTCCATTTATATACAATGATCTGTTCCTGTTTGTATAATCATGCATGCTTTGAAAAGGATGCATAGCGGTAGAATATTTGAGTTTTAAGAGTGACAGTATGTTAATTTAAGTCCAAAGGGACTATCCATGTGAGAAAAAGAACTACCAACTTGTATCTTTCTTTACTTTTTTTTCAGGGTAGCGGATCCCTACTCAGCAGTATCTGGGCAGAAGTCTAGAAAAGTTGTAGCTCTTTTGATGCTACAAATATTCAGAATGATTTGGCTATTTGTAATCTGAATATTTAAATTTGGAGTAGATTTTCCCCAAAATTATTCTTTTCTTCTTGAACAAAACAAACAGTGGCAAACTATGTTCTTTAATGTATAAGTCAGGTGATGTCTGAGCTATTTAATCCCATAAATAAATCATTTGACATTTTAGCAAAAGTCCATAAGAAATGAAGTTATGCTAGTTAAAACATACTCATTTTAAAAATGTAAATAGAAGCTAAAGCCATAAACTATAATTATCCAATTATAAAACTATAATTAACTGAAGCCACCAAAACCCTGAATTATCCAAACTCTTTATCTCCGTACTTCATTTTTGGAAAAACTGCATTAATTATAATAGTATCACAAGAACCAAAGGAAATTTAGACAACAGAGAAAAATCACCCCTAATTCCACAAGTTCATACAAATGTCATCTTTCTGGATGTATTTACTCTTTTTTTTTTTTTTTTTTTTTTTTTTTGGTTTTTCTCCGGTACCGGGAACCGAACTCACGACCTTGCGCTTGCCAGGCAGGCGCTTTTGCCGCTGAGCTAAATCCCCAGCCCCTGTATTTACTCTTTATTTATGACTTTTTATAGCAAAGTACAAGAAATACCTGTAATTCTATATTTGTTCATTTTGTCCTGAGACCTAGGAATTTTTTCATCCTGTAGTTTGAGGCTAATTAGAAGAGAGAAATTTAACTGCTTTATGTTCCTTTTGATGAATTTAGATTTTATCGGTAAGTACTTGCCCCCTTTATCACCTGTCATGCCTTCTGTCTGAAAGTCTGTTTTGCCAAGCATTAAGATGGCTGTCGCAGTTCTTTTTCTATGGGTGTCAGTCTTACGTAGATCTTCTGTCCTTTCAGTTCATTTCAGACTTTCTCTGTCCTTGCTTTTTTTTTTTTTTTGGTTTTTCTCCGGTACCGGGGACCGAACTCACGACCTTGTGCTTGCCAGGCAGGCGCTTTTGCCGCTGAGCTAAATCCCCAGCCCTGTCCTTGCATTTTAACATATCTGTTATAAACTTTACATAGCTGGACTTTGGTGTTTTATCTAATATCGCAATATAGGCTTTAATTAGCAAGTTTAGTTCATTTACATGCATTGTAATTATTGACCTGTTTGAAGTTGTTTGAACAAATTTTGTATGTTCTCTGTTATGAATCCTGTTGGGTTCTATTCTGTTAGTTGTTTCCTTTTTCTGTTTCGTTCTCTTTTCCTCATTCTTGTTTTTCCTTCATGGATGACCCCTTCTCCTATACTGAGGATAGGACCCAGTGCACTGAGCTACACCCCCCAGGACTTTTAATACTCCTTTTTTGGGGGACAGAGTCCCACATAATCTTTATGTTCCTCAGGCTGGGCTTGAACTTGCAGTCCTCCTGCCTCAGCCTCCCAGAATGCAGGAAGTACAGGTGAGAGTCACCATCGATGTAATGTCTGGAAATTTGATATCACTCTTTAGCTATTTTTCTCAGTTCTCTCTATTGTCTTTTTCAGAGGGTCAGGATAAATATGTTTCTGCTCTTCTGTTTTTTGAATCTCATTTCATTTTTTTCATCTTCTTACTGCATTTTGGGTAATTTCTTCTGCTGTATATTCCAGTTGACTCTTCAATTGCGTTTTCTCTCCTAAAGCCCTACATTATGGTTTGTTTTGTTGTTGTTTGTAGTTCTGCAAATTTACTTTTCATTTGGGAAGTTTCATGTTTTTATCGTGCTTATCTTTTTGGTTATTCCTGATAATATCTTATTACATGCTCAACTTCGTGGCTTAGGCCATTTCTTTAAATGTTTCTTACTCAGTTATTGGGTACTTTGTGTCTACCTGACAATTCCTGTATATAAGTGACTGTATATTGTTTTTATGTTTTTTTCACATACAGTGGCTTGCTTCCTTATGTACTTGGTGATCTTAGACTTTTGATTCATATTTCCCTGATCTTAATATGTAGAAATGCTAGTAATGTGAACAGAAGACACTTTCCTTCAAAGGTATTTGCATCTCTTTCTATGTGCCCAGTGATTTTAGCCACCTGGGTCTTCTTTGTCCCTCTCTGTGGCGCCCCCAGAAATCAGAAGTGTCTGAGTCAGCTTCCTCACAGAGCAGCTGTTGGCGCCTGCGCTCCAGCTGCATTCTTCCTGCCTGCGTGCAGGCTGAAATTCCAGTTTATGCTCAAGATTTCTTTCTTTTCCTTTGGTGGGGGAAAGCAGTTTATGAAAAATTTTCTAATTTCTGTATGGGGGTTTCGGTTGTCACAAATTCTCACGAATGCTTGATATATGTTTTTAGAAATTTAACCATTTTGCGGCTTGTGAAATGATATTTCCTTATGATTTTACTTAACATGTCCCCAGTAACAAAGGTGGACGTCATTCTCGTTTTTGTTAATTACTTGGATGTATTTCTTAATGAAGAACTTGTGAAGATCTTTTACCGTGATTTGTCATTTTTGATGCAGTAGTCCACTAAATGGACATGTCATAAGTTACCCTTTCTTATTGAAATGTCAGGTAAACTGAAAAAATAGTCAAAAGAAAACTTAGTTATGCTCTTTGTTGTGAATTTACAAGGAATAAGAACATAAAACTCCAGCAGCAAGATTTAAAATATAAAATGTGGCTGGGCATGCTGGCACATGTCTATAATCCTAGCACTCAGAGGCTGAGGCAGGATGATTGCCATGAATTCAGGTCCAGCCTGGGCTACATAAGTAAGCTGGACACCAGCCTGGACTATATTGCAAGACCCTGTCTCAAAATAAATACATAGATAAATAAAAGTGTGACACAATGCAATTAATCAAACATAATAGAAATAACTACTTTGCTGACATATTCTTCATCTTTGCTAATAAAATTGTACATTTTTTCATAGTAACAACATCTGATTTAATTCCAGCAAGGGTGATAATCTGCTTCATTGCCCGTGAGCTACAACAGAAGGTAATTTGTAGAAGCTATTTTTTCTTGTCATCTAGATATAGATGGAGACACACAGGACGGCTGAGCAGGAGCACGCTTTCTGCCGCTAACCTGTCCACCCTTGTGTCTAGACTGTGGTTGATTTGGTGCTGAGGTAGAACAGCCATTGTAACTTGAAAGTGTTGCAGAGCAGGAGGTCAGGAGGAACCTGTTTTCTCCAGTGACTTGGCTAGGCTTATGTTGCCTACTCCTTGACACTCTTTACATTGGATAAATGAACTCCTAGCTTGATTATAGTTAACCAGCCCCTGTTAAGTACACCCAAACTTTGCCCTAACCAGATCACCCATTTTCCCACCTGCTTCAGGTCCTTAAGCATTCTGTTTATTCAAGGTTGCTTTCCCATAGTTAGTTAAGCACTTGAGGAAATGCTTCCTATTTATTACATTGATATTGTAATAATGACTGAATTGACCATATCACAGTAAATTGCTCTGTCAGTTTTGTGACAGTAATGTAATAGTCTAGATTCTTAAAGGGTGTATTGCACCTTCCTAAATACCACACTAGCTGATAGAGATTTCCTGAGGTTTGACTCATTTTTCTCTGCTGTACCAAATCAGAAAGAGGATTCTAGAATAACATATGGAGCATGTCATTCGAAGACAGTTACTCTTGGATTTAAGAGATATTTGTTGTAGAATTCCAATGGGAAAGGCAGCAAGCCTATAAAAACATGGCTTCTCTTGTTATCTGATATAAGAGAAATGCAGGCATTCCATTGGAATACCACAAAGAGATAACACATCTAATTTTTCTTCATCTCAGTCCAGGAAGATAAGCAGTAAAATTTAATTTAATTAGGTCATCATTCCCCCCAAAGTGTATTACAATAAAGTTTTTTAAGAAATGTTTTATTTTTCTCCATAAAAGCTCAGATATCACTTCTAGAGAAAGTTCTTTTTGAGTCCACAAACATTGATGATTGGAGAACTGAAAGTCCAAATTGTGCAATGGATGTGTTGAATTTAAAAACTATTATAGGGTGAATATTAAATATAAGTATTTAGAAATATTTGATATGTGAAGAGTATTAACATTGCCACCACCACCTGCAGTACCCCCATCTTTATTGAGAAATGTAGGTAGGTAATTATAACAAGATCTTCGTATACTGCCCTACTATATACTGCCTTACTATTTCAGGACAGTGCAGACTTCTCATTTAAATGAATATACATTTACCGGAGAGACTAACAGCAAGTTAAAAGCATGAAGAAACAGGAGAGTAGTATAATTTTACCAATTCTATGTCAAAAGTAGGTGTTTTATGTTGAGAGATTATGTGAGGACTCTATGTCTTTGTTCAAGACCTCTTTAACAAAATATATTCAATTTGAACGCTTTATTTGGTATTAGTTCTTAGTGGATAGTAGATATTCCTTGTAATAGTAACATTTTCCAAATCACATTACAGGTGTTGGGGTCTTTCTACTGTTGTATGTGTTGGTGTATAAAAAGGGATTAATATAAACAAAGTCCTTGCCCTCTGATCTAAAGTCAGGGTGAGGAAGTAATGCATATAAAACTCTTAAGCCACATACTTGGCTATAAGATATACAAGAGACAGACAAGGATACAATCTAATTGCATTATATATCATATTTTAAGTATGCTAAAAGAGCAGAGATAAAGAAAATTAATGGAGGCTTGAGTTATAAGAAAGCAATAAAAAGATGTTTCCTAGAAAAGACTACTTGCTGTTAGATCTTAAGAACTAAATGGGCCTGAAGTTTGATTTTGAAAATCATGGACAGAGCATGAGCTATAGACCCCCGCTTCTACTAGAACGTAGCCCATAGAGTAAGAGAATATATTTGCAAAGCATAAGTCTAACAAATTAATCATTCAAAATGCAGACACTGGAGAATATATTATTAAATTTCAATAGGAAGAGCGACAACTTGTAAGCAGAGTGGACAAAGACCTAAGTTGGCACTTTGCAAAAGAGTTTGCAAGGCCAGTAACCACAGGAGGACATTCAGCTGTATTAGCAGGAAAAGGGAAATTGATGGCATAGTGTAACATCTCACACCCATTAGGATGACTGCTATTTAAAAAATAATTAGTGGCATTAAAGATGTGGAAAATCGGAACCCTTGTTTTCCACCATCCTGGAAAAAAGCAATATGGTGGTTCCTCAAAAAATTAAAAATAGACTTACTATGTAGCCCAGAAAGTCCTCTTTTTTTTTTTTTGGTTTTTCTCTGGTACCGGGAACCGAACTCATGACCTTGCGCTTGCCAGGCAGGCGCTTTGCCATTGAGCTAAATCCCCAGCCCCGAAGATTTTTTTTTTTCTTTCTTTTTTTTCTGGTACCGGGAACCGAACTCATGACCATGCGCATGCCAGGCAGGCACTTTTGCCGCTGAGCTAAATCCCCAGCCCCCCTCTTTTGGACATATACTTAAAGGAGTTAAAAGCAAGAACTCAGATATTGTGCGCATATGGTCATAGCGGCACTATTTACAGTAGCCAAAATGTCAAAGCAGTCCAACTGTCTAATAGGTGAACACAAAAGTATATATACACATAATGGAATGTTGTTTAGCTTTAAAAGAAAGAAGTTTTGACATATACTCAAACATGAACAGTACTTGGTGAACTATACCAAGTGACAAAAAGACAAATACTGGGTGATTCTACTTATTTAGAATAGTCAAAATTATAAAGATGGAGGGCTGGAGGGAAGGGGAATTAAGTTATTTAATGTTTACTGAATGTCAGTTTGAGCAGATGAAGACAGTTCTGTGTATGGGTGGTGGTAAAGGTAGTGCAATAATGTGAATGAACTCAGTGCTGCTGAGCTTAAATAATTGAGATGGTAAATTTTATGTATATTCTACGACAGTTAAAAAAATTATGAGGCCTCAATGCAGTACTGCTACATACCTATCAGAATGTCAAAAATTAAAAATGAATATTAATTTATCAACTAGAACAATATATGCACTGTTACTAGGAGGGTAAAATAGTATAATCATTTTGGAAGGCTGTTTGCAGTATCTACTAAAACATAAAACATACAAAGAGCAAAATAAAAGATAGTAGGAAATAACAGAGATCTTTTGGAATTGAGAAGAGAATCAAGAGATGGAGGAAGGGAGGAAGAAAGAGAATAAAAAAAGAATCGTGATGATATATGTAGCAACTCCCCAAGAGGAATGTAATCATTATGTACTCCAAACAGGTACTAACAGAAAATAAAAATTGAAAAAAAACACAAACATTAAGACCCCACAGTTCCGGTCCTATGTATAATCCAAGTAAAAATGCTTACATATCTTCCCCAAAGGGGGAGATTGTTCATAGCACAATTCATAAATTGTGAATTGCCCCAACCTGGAAATGACCCAGATGCCTATCGATAGTAGGATGTATGAGTAAAGTATGTTATATTCACATAACAGGATCATATACAATGAACAAAACTTTTCAACAGTATAGGTCATCCTCCTTCATCAAAAGAAGCTATATAAATATCCTTTGGGGATAGATTATTTGAAGGGTGCCATAGGATGCTGATATAGCCCTGTTTCATGATCTGAGTGTCAGTTATATAGATTTCTGTGGAAATCCATGAAGTTACAGATTTATGATTGATATACTTTTCTGTATTTCATCGTACTTCAAAAGATAACAATTTAAAACAGCATTTGTGTTTGCAGAAGAGAGAAAAATTAACAACTGGTTCTAAAATATGTATAGAAATTTGAAGTACCAAGAAAAACCAAGATAACCTTGAAGAACAAAATTAGAGAATATTGTCAAGACAAGTATACATAATATTTGCACAAAGCTAAACGTATAAGTCAACAGAAAAGAATAAAGAATACAGAAATAGACATGGATGATCAATAACTTTTCAACTTAGATGTCAAGGTAATTAAATGTGTGTGTGTTGAGGGGAGAAAGCTGTGATGTTTAAGCTTAATGGTCAACCTGATTGGCTTGGAAGCTGCCTAAGGGATTAGTAAAGCCCACATCTCGTATCCGGTATATGTCATGGTGGGTAGTGTAACAGGACTTTAGGTGCTTTGTATGGTTCTTGGAACCTTCCTCTCTTCCTCTCTCTTCCTCTCTTCCTCTCTGTTTCCCTGTTCTGCAGTGAACTAAGCAATAAACCTCTCTTCCTTTAAATTGTGGTGTTAGGTAATTTGTCCCAGCAGTGGGAAAGCTCACAAACACAAGTCTTTCTTTAAAAAAATTGCTGGAGCAATTGGGCATCTGTGCAAAAAGGACAAAACAAAACCCTAGCTCTACCCTTATATCTTACTTGCTGAAAAAATTAACTTATAGGGTATGCTAAACCTGCGTATAAATGCCAAGATCTTTCTGGAAAAGGTCTTTTTGACTTTTATTTAAGCCCAAAATTCTTAAGTAGAACAAAAATCATGAACCATGTGAGAAAAATTAATTTAAAAAGAAATTGATGAAAAAGTTTTAAATTTTTGTTCCTTATAACTGGAGCTCTCATACTGAAAATGGAAATGTAACATACCACAACCTTTTGGAAAATAACCTGAAGTTTCTTAAAACTTTAAACACCTACCACATAAGCCTGATATTTTTCTATGTATTTACCTAAGGAATTTAAAATCATATGTCTAAACAAAGACCTGGAAAAAATGTTCTTATGATCTCTATTTGGATTAGCCCAAATCTGGAAAAACCTCCCAGTAGACAGCTCATGTACAGGTGAACAGATCGTACAATGTCCATATAATGGAATACTATTCATCAATAAAAGAGAACATGTTTTTGATATATTCAACAGTGCATCTCAAAATAATGTTAAATGAAAGAAGTGAGACCCCCTTCTGCTATGACCTCTCCCTCCTCCATAAAAACCAAAAATAGGGTCTGTACTCATGGAAATGACCCCGGTATATCTGAGAAAGAGTGTTCTGACTGGATCCTGAGAGACAAGATGAACTGGGTACACACATTGCATTCTGCTTGGTAAATACGTTTCTCACAGAGTTGGGGTGAAAACTTCTAAACCATTAAACATGTTTTAGTTTTGTGGGGCTGCTGTAACAAATTGCCACAGATTCTGTGGCTTAAAACAAGAAACTATATTCTCTCACCATCTTGAGAAGCTGAAGTCGAAAAGGAAGGTATTTTCTTGGGCTATAGTCTTCCTGACATCTCTAAGGAAGGATTTTTTTCTTTCTCTTCCAGCTTTTGGTGACTGTGAGCATAGCATGACTTGTATCTGCGTCACTCCAGTCTCTGCTGTATCTTTGCACAGCCTTTTGCTCTCCTCTGGCTGGGTCTCCTCTGGGTGTCTCTTAGAAGGACAACTGCATTGAGTTTAGGCCTCACCTGCACCACCTAGAAGGGAGTTTTGAGATCCTTGTCAGTAAAGACGTGTTTTGCATATTGAGGTTATATTCACAGTTTTCATTGGCTAAGACATGAAATATTTTGAGTATCACTAATCAACCCAATGTACGTGTATATGAAAATTGAATAAGCAAATATGTTGTAAGTAATGAGAATCATATTTCTCAGTGTCAGACAAAAGATTTACATATTATCAAGGGCGGAAAGCTTGAACGAACCCTGGTGTGCCAAATGAGAGTTACAGATATCAGCATGAACTTGTATCAATATACAGATAAGACAGAAATAAATACATACATAAGTGTACACATGGTTTAGTATGCATACATTTATTTCCTACCTTTGTTCACAAACAGAAGCCAGAAGCAATGGCACTCAAGTAGCAACAAGCACCCCAGCGCCAGATCTTGGTTTCTATATACCATTCTCCAACAAACAGAGCTAGTGCCTCTTAAGGAAGTTGTTGTCTGCAGGGAGAGGTCAGGTAAAATACAGTATGAGTTTGGAGCATGTTATAGTGCTAGAAAGCAGGGAAGTATCTAGTAAAAACACATCTATAGAGATAAAGGTATGTAGTTGGCTTGGTCTGAGGTTGGGGAATGATAGCAAAAGGAGATGAGTTTTCTTTTGGGATAATAGAAATATTCTATAATCAATTGCAGGGCTCTGTAAATATTTTTTAAAAATGATACTGATGTCATGTACCTCCTGATTTGATGTGATGAGCATGAAAGTTTATCATATGTATACTTAGATACATTTTATAATATATAAATTATACCTCAATAAAGCTGATGAAGAGGAACAACAACAAAAACCAGTGATGTATGTCAAAGGCACACAGGAACCAACAGAAGGAGCTTCCAGTGGCTAAAGTGAATAATTTGAGCAAGAAATTAAATAATGATAATATTGAAAAATAACCCCCAAGATAAACATTCATGACTTTGTGCTGACATACATAAGTGTAGAAAGGAAAAATCTTTCTTACAAAGGAATTATAAGTAGTGAGTATAGAAGGAATGAAGGAAATAGAAAATCCAACTTTAGAATGCCACAGTAAGACCTATTGTAAACAAGATTCATTAATGAGTGCTAAAACCACTGGGTAAAACTTGTAGGATAAGCAGTGTGTTTGCATGATCTCAAGGTATCTCCCCTGAGATATTTATGAATTACAGTGCTTATTTGATGTGAGCATATAAAGTCTCCCATGTTTCTTTCTCTAGGAGGAAGAGCTTAATTCCTTTCTCCTTTGAATGTGGGCTAGACTGAGTGCCTTAGTTCTAATGAACAGAGTATGGAAAGTGTCTTAGTATTGTGCTGAGACAAAATACCCAACACCCAAAGTTACAGCGGGAAAGGCTCGTTTAGCTCATAGTTTGTGGAAGTTTCAGACAATAATAAGCTGACTCCAAGGCAGGGTGGCGTGGCAGCAGAGAAACAGCTCCTGCTGGGAGGAAGGCAGGAAAGCAACAAGTGGTGACCACAGCTTTTTCTGTTTCTTATATCCTACCCAGGCTACTTAGAGCAGGTAGCACTCGTACCCTTAATCCTAATGCCTTTGATCCTAGCATTGCACCATGAATCAATTCTAGCATCACACACTCTAGATCCAGCCGCCTTTGGACAAGTTCCATGTATGACCACGTGAGGCTTTGCGGGAACATCTTGATGCACACCATAACAGAAAGGAAAAAAACAGCAACTTCACAGGAGAGAAAACTGACAGGTATGACCTTTCAAAGTGGTCAAAGCTAGCTTCACTAATAGTAAGTCATGTTGATATCATGTACCTACTGATTTGAAGTAATGTATGTGGAAGCTCCTAAAGCTGAATATGCCCATGCCTTATGACCTATCCATTCTGTCCATAGGTATACATACAGCAAAAATATGTTTACATATTTGTATCAAAATACCTTTGCAAGAGTATGCATAGTAGCAGTATTTAGAAAAGAGCCTGGGTGCCCATCAATAGTAGAATGAAAAATAAATTGCATTCTATTCAGACAGTGGAATACTATACAGTAACAAAATAAATGCAATATATCAGGAAAGCACCTCACAATGTTTAATGAGAGAAGTGAGGCACAAAAGTGTGCACACTCTATGACTGTTTCTATAAAGGTAATACAAGCAAGCCTAATATATGGTGTTAGAAGTCGTGGTAGTGTCTGTCTTGGGGCAGCAGGGGTGGGTGACCAAGAGGGGACACGAGAAAAGCTTCTGGAATGCTGGCAGCATTCTGTTTCCTGAGCTGCTTAGTGATTATATAAATTATTTGCTTTGTTACAACTCATCAAGTTGCATGTTTATGATAAATGCACTTTTCAGTATGTATATTTTACTAATGACCAAGTTTACTTAGTAAAAAACAAAGAGCTTTTGCATTTAGTTAGATACTTTTGCATTAAAATTCTGCCATACTACTTGCTGGATATTACCTAACTCACTAACTTGTAGTTTCCCGATCCACATAATAAAGATAAACAATATCTAGCTCAGAAGATTATTTTGAGGGCTAAATTAAATGAGACATAATATATAATATATGCAAAATCAGAGCACAGGATCTGAGGCAAGTAAAAAGATAGTCAAAGGCTTTGGCTTTCATCACTATCACTGTAAGGACAAAAGGAGACTTCAGTCAACCTCAGGTCAGGCTTTGTCTCACATTGCCCCAGAGCAGCTCAGCTTGGCCTGGTCTCATAAAGTCTGCTGTTAGACTTACTCTCCAGAGGTGTTCAAGATCAGCCAAGAAAGAAAAGATAGCATCCCATCTCTTTCAGTTAATCTGCTCAACATGAAAAGCCATGCATGGGTGGCCAAAACTGCCAAAATATTAAGTTTAACTGAAACAAGTAGAATCTGTGAAGGGGTACAAGCTTCTGATTAGTGAGTTAACAGAAAGTGTAGAATAACTGAGTAACCAGCACCAGGAGTTAGTTGCAATATCCAAGTACAAGAGGGTTCAGCAGTGTGTTCCTAGGTGTTAAATTCTTTTACATGTCCAAAGTGGTGTTGCAAAGTACATACACTCAACTCCTAGGCAATGAAACTCTAGAGGTTCCACTAGTGGTAATAAAACACTAATGTGGATGTAGATATACAGTGTGAAGGCGGGAGCCTATAGAATTGTATTATGTTTTGTTACACAGGTGGATTTTAGCTACCCTTGTCACAAAAAAGTTACTGCAGAAGTTGATGGGTATGTTGATCTACTATAGTAACCACTTTATTATCTATAGTTATCCCATAACATGTTGTAAATATATGCAATAGCACAATACCATTTATTTTTAAAAGTCATGAAGCTATACAGATTTGAGTAAATAATGTGGGAAAAAGAAAAGATCTTCCTTACAGAAGAATTCATATGTGTGTGTGTATATATATATATATATATATATATGTAAAATGTATACATATATGAAGAAATACATATGTATATAAAGAAATACATATATATAATACAAATATTGTATTACCTATATATGTATAAAGCAATACAGCATATGTGTTGTTTATAACCCAAATAGGTCAAGTCAGTCTATCACAAAATAGGGAAATTACATAACTTTTGGTAAGTGAGACTTAAAAATACATTATATCTGAAGGCAAATACTAAATTCTGGAGGCAAACTAAAACCTAGAGAAAAGACTGTCCTTAAAAAGTATAAGTAACCTTATAACAAAAATCATACAAAAAAGAGGTTTGGCATCCTAACTGTTGGCCTGCTTTGAGTTGCTTCAGAAGAAAAAATCCAGTTTTGTACCTCAATCAAAAAATAGTCATAAATCCAGAACTTCGCTGGGGCCTGGGGAGAATGTTGCCTAGAGGGTATCAAGCTACTATTAACTAAAACATTAGGAGGAAATCAAAATAGGTTCATTCATGTTCTCAGGAAAGTATGAAGCAACTTTGAGGAATAATAGATATTGTAAATGTAGTATTTAATGTTAGAATAGTGGTAGTTAAGGTGGAGTGTCAACTTGAGGGGCTTTGGGAACCACCTGGGGGATTCGTGGAGCACACTACTGGGTATGTCTGGATAGGAAATAGCGGCATGACCTCGGGGCCTCTGCCTGTCCCTTACCCCTTCCTCTCTGGAACTCTTCCCCTCTACTGCCCAGGAACTATGAACTAACCAGCTTTGCTCCACCATGCCCTTCTGCCATGTTTCTGCCCTGGGACCATCTAACCATGCACTGAAGCATCACATGCCCCTTAAAATGTGAGCCTGTCTTCCTTCAAGTTGTGGGTCTTGGATATTTGTCCAGCAGCAGGAAAACTAACTAATACAAATAATTTAAGGTTAAATGATAAATAGTTTGAAAAACACATTTGTATATTTTGTCTGCTTTTTAAGGTGTTGAAGTACACAAAAGATTCAATTGTTTGTACTTATAGTTTAAATGAAAGGAGTTTCATCAAATTTTATATCAATGTATAGAGAACCCTTCCCGGTCCTCGTTGTGGCCCAGGAAGTTTGTATTTGTAAACCTATGAAAAGTTACTGGAATTCTAGTGAGTTAGTTCCAACCTACCACTTCCAGTGCAACTGATGGTGAGAATAAAGACACTAAGACATATTTGTAGTCATGGGGATCCAAGGGGTCCTAAGTCCAGCCACGATGATGGCTATCCAGAACAAAGGACTATACCCAGGACTGAACCCAGATTTTATTCACTTGTGAAGAAGGAGTGGCTTGAGGATGAGTGACTGTGAGAGTGGCGGGAAATACGTGAGTGCCATGAGCTGGGCTAGGTAGAAGGCCTGAAATCACTTCTGCAAATGCAGAGTGAAGGATATGCAGAAAGAGTAATCTGGATAACTCAGTTGAGATAGTATTTAATGTTTTGGGGTCAGTACTTCAGCTCTGATGTGTAATCTTTGAAGCTCCAGGAAGTCATAACCTGTATTCCCAGCCGACAGTGCGGAGCATTGGTTCACACATCCCACCTCATCCCCGCTCACTGGAGGGAGCAACAGGGGTGGGGAAACACGCCTGCCATCTCCAAAGACTACCATCAGCACCTTGGCTAGACCGATAGGCATTGCTTAAAGTCAATTGAAGGGGTAAGGGAAAGTCCTAGCCAGCTCTGTACATATCACTACATGGAAATAGGGTCAGGCTCAGCCCAAACAGAGGCAATTGCTCTTCTTTTAAGGAGAGTCACCTAGGTGGTCCTCCACATCAACTCAGTCCTGAAACTCAATCCACTAGTATCACAGTTCATATTTTTGTGATGTTCCTCTCTGTGCAAATGTCTTTATACTAAAGACTCACCTTTGTTCTAACAGACTCACTTCTGGGGAAGAGGGACTATGGTTTACAGCGTAACGTGTGTGGTAGGAACATTTCTTAGTCTACTTGGGCGGCCAGATAAAGTACCACAAACAGAGTGGCTTAAATAGCAGAAATGTACTTCCTCACAACCTGGAAGTGTAAGATCAAGGTGTTAATTTCCTCTAAGGTTCTCCCCTTGGGTTATAGATAACTATATCTCTCTGTAAATGGCTTTCCTTCTGTGTATATTCATGCTATAACCTTTTTTCCATTTAAAATTAAAATTTTTAAAATTGATCCTCAGTACTGTGAAAAAGAAAAAATGAAAATTGTGTGAATTAATGGGAAACCATGTAATATATATATATATACACATACATATATATATATAAAACCCAATGTTTAAATTGGGTTAAACATTAGTTTCTTGAAACATTTATCACTTCCTTATGGCGAGAACCTTCTAAATCCTTTCTTCTCCTTATCTGAAATGTATAATACATGATTGTTACTGTAGTCACTGTACTGTGCTGCAGCACCCCAGAACTTCTTGTCCCTTTGGAATTCTGACTTAGTACCCATTGAGCTCGTCTTGTTAGAACACTGTTCATGTTGGATTAGGGTGTGCTCACACAAACTCATTTTAACTTAATTATCTCTCTCTCTTTTTTATTTTTTTATTTTATTTTTTTTGAGTCTCTCTATGTAATTCAGGCTGGCCTTGGGCTCACTTTGTAGCCCAGGCTGGCCTCGAACTCCCAACGATCCTTCTGCCTCAGCCTCCTCTGTGCTGGGATTAGAGGGGTGTGCCACCACGCCTGGCTTACCTTAATTACCTCTTAAAGGCCCTATCTCTAAGTACAACCACATACTGAGTTAGTTGATGCTAGGACTTCTACATGAATTTTGGGGAGCACAATTTGTTCCATAACAATTTCTAAGATCCAAGAGACTGGAGACTCATTCACTGTGAGCAAAAGGACCCAGGCTTGAAAAGGGGCTGAGACGGGGACTCTGGGGATAAAGCAGGAATTGAATGATCAGAGAAGACAGCATTAAGGAGGAAGGGTATCCTGAGGAAGGGAACCAGGAGTCCCAAAAGTTGTGGCACAAACTCCTGACTGCACAGTGGTCACCAGGGACACTTTAAGTCGTTTCAGTGCCCAGGTCGTACCTGAGAAAGTTTCAGTCAAAATGTCTGGGTTGAGAAATGGACATGACTACCATTTAGACCCCCCCAGGTGATTCCAGCTGTGGAGCCCAGATTGGAAACCCTTAGGTTTGATGGTAAAGCCTTGAGCTCCAGTATTCTGCACACAGAAAGTTAGACTTGGGTGTGTAAAGTTTTGACCTCCTTGCTCTCTGAAGGTAGTAACTGGAGGGCCATTCATCCTGCACCAAAGTCAGCAGCGGATGTCTTGGTCATCTGCAACTTGACAGGGAGTGTTATGGTTTGTGTCTAGATGTCTTCCCACTAAAAGTCTCATGTGGTCATAGGGATTTTTTGGAGGAGGCTGAATCTAGAAAGTGTGATTGATTCGTGGTGCAATGCTAGGATTAAGGGTGTTGGGATTAAGGGTGAGTGATTGCTGGATCAGTTCACTAATTAGATAAGTACTGCCCTAATTCCGGTATACTGGTTACAGTAGAAGGGATATAAAGTGGCTTGTCTACTCTCCTTCTCTTGTTGCTTTTGCTCTCCTCTTGTTATTTTGCCACCATGAACTGGTTATCTCTTGCTTTTGCTGTCTTCTGCCACCCTGAACTGTTGCCCTTCTTCCATGTACCACCCTGCCTTGGAGCCAGCTGATTATGGACTGAAACCTCTATAAACTGAGCTAAGTAACCCTTTCCTCCTTTAACTTTGGATGTCGGGTATTTTGTCCCAGCAACAAGAAAAGTAACTAAGCATGGAGGATTATCTAAAAGAACCACTGACGGTAATGACCCTTCCTGAAAGATACGAAGTTCAACATTCCTGGCTGCCTTGACTCTTCCCAGGCACGTCAGCCACCAATCTTGAGCCCTATGGTGTTTCTCTAGCTATATCCAACCCCCACTGAAACACTGGTACACTCCAACACCAGAAAGAAAAGGAGGAAATGAGGAAGTCCGTTTTGTGTATTTTCAGATACCCACGTTCCCAACTATGCTGGGAATGTTTGAGCCATGTCAGTGGGGTGAATAGTAGGGTGAATACTTCTACCCAATCCTTCAGGAGCACTGCATCATGGAAATACTGTGCTTAGAACAACACAATATTGCCATGGGCCTTTCTGCCCTGTGCAAATATTATTAGTCTTTAACTAGAAATGACCAAAAACAGATGTTTCATATCTAGAATGTTTTCTCACAGACAGTTTCAATAGAAATATTTTAGCTCTTCAGATACATCCAAATAAAATATTTTGTCTTAAAACACTCTATTTTAAAAGTCAGTGAGCTGTGGCTTCATTACAACAGAAGAAATATGAATCAGAGACCTGCTTTCATTTTTCATTTCTCATCTTCAGACGAAGCAATAGCAAACAGCAAAAAGTGATGAAATTCTGAACACTAATGATTCAGAAATGTTTTTAAAATGCATTCATGTAATAAAACTGAGAAATACCAGTGACATTTGCTATAAGACCTACATGATGATTCCTCTCACACTGATTTACGTTATAAAACTAGAAGGGACTTTTCAAAATTCATGCCGTTCGCAGTCGTGTTGGGAAGGGGTATGTGCACAGAGCACTGTTCCTTTTTCTCTAACGCCCTTTCCCTCTCTCCTCCCCCTCCCTCCTCCTCCAATTTCACCATCCCATTTTTCATACTTGTTGATATTCTTAATCTTAGATAATGTAATGGCTTATAATGCTTACATTAATCGAGGTTATTAGGTTTCTGTACGTGACATATCTTCATTTGACTTCTTTTCTCTTCCTCACCCTCATGCTTTTTTCTTTAGATCTCTTCCCTATGGCAAGAGATCCATCCCTTTGTTCCCTTCTATCCATCCTTTATTATTCTCATTGTTTGTAGTTTGTCTCACTCAAGTGAGAGCTAACATATGTTTTTTAAAATTCTTTTAAAAAATTTTAAAAAGAGAATAAAAATAATAAAAAGTATTAGAAATGCTACAGAATTTCACCAAACAAGATGATAGGAATTCTGCAATGATTGTTATATTGCATATTTTTGTCTTCAAACATATGGTTTTAAGCATGTGTGTCTGGTTTATTTCACTCAACATTATATTTTCCAGGTGCATCCATTTTCTGACAAACCTATCATTCTTTTTTTTTTTTTTCTTTTTTTTTCTTTTTTGAGACAAGGTCTTGCTATGCTGGTCTTGAGCTCACTTTGTAGCCTAGGCTGGTCTGAAACTTGCAATGATTCTCCTGCATCAGCCTCCTAGGTGCTGGGATTACAGGTGTGCACCACCATACCTGACCATTCTATCATTCTTTATAGCCAAGTAGTAGTCGATTGTATATAAATACCACCTTTTCTTTATCCAAAATCTGTTGATGACAATGCAGGCTGCTTCCAGCACAAACTATGAATTGTGCTGCTGTGAACATTAGTATGCATATATTGTTATAGTATGACATCATAAACTCTTTGGGGAAGATGCCTAGCAGAGCGATCACTGGGTCATATAGAGATTCTAATTTTTGTTCTTTGAGAAGTCTCCATACTGGTTTCCATAATGGTTGTACTAGTTTACATTCCCACTAACAGTGAAGAAGGGTTCCTTTTTCACCACAGCCTCACCAGCATTTGTTATTTTTGTTTATTTGGGTTTTTTTTTTTGTATTTTTTTGCAGTACCAGGGATCGAACTCATGACATCACACTTGCCAGGCAGGCGCTTACACCACTGAGCTATATCCCCAGCCCCCCAGCATTTGTTATTATTTGATTTCTGAATGATTGTCATTGTTTCTAGAGTAAGATGGAAGCTTAGTGTTGTTTTAATTTGCCTTCGCTAATGGTCAGAGATTTTTTTAAATACTTTTTGACCATTTGTATGTCTTCTTCTGTGAAGTGTCTGTTCATTTCTCTTGCCCATTTCTTGACTGAATCTTTAATTTTAGGTGATTTAATTATTTTTTACTTCTTTGTATATCCTAGTTATTAGTCTCCTGTCTGAGGAGAAGCTGGCAAAATTTTTTTCCCATTCTGCAGGCAGTCTCTTTACTGGTTGATTCTTTTTCTGTTCAGAAGTTTTTAGTCTGATATAATCCCACTTGTTAATCCTGCACAATTGAGATTTTGTTTAGAAAATCCTTTCTAACATCTATGTTTACAAGTGTTTTACCTATTTTATCTTCCAGTAGGTTTATAGAAGTGACTTTTGATTAGAAAACTTTGTCTCTGGGAAATAAAACCATGCATGTAGCCAAATTTAGTCACATTTTCAAAGAATCATGTGTCACTCTAAAAGATCCAATATCTATCTCTCTATCTTTCTGTCATCATCTATCTACATATATATGCATGTACATATATTTTTCTTTTCCCTTTCTTCTTTTCTCCAAGGTAGCTAAAATAATTGTACTACTGGGGCTGGGGATTTAGCTCAGTGGCACAGTGCCTGCCAGCAAATGCAAGGTCATGAGTTCGATTCCCGGTACCGGAAGAAAAGGAAAAAAAAATAATTATACTGCTAACTTCTATTAGTTCATTGAAAGAAATGGTTTGTGCTTATATTGTTTGATCAGTTTTGCATTCCTATATCTTATAATCTGAGCAACTACTTTGAAGATAACAATATGCAATATAATAACCATTGTTAATTTCCTATTATATTGTTTTGAAATTCTATATCATTGTTTTTTCTCTTTAAAAAAGATCTAATATCATCCAAATCTTAATCTTGTTAATATTATATATTTGAAACAAACTACAGGCAAAAAATGGAAAGTGAAATATTCCACAACAATGATTCTCAAGTTGTAATTTGTGTAAGAATCAAGTGAGCATCTTGTTAATTCTGATTTTGGTGGGCCACAACATTCTGCATTTCTAGAAAGCTCTCAGGAAATGCTGTCAGTGGGTGCTGGTTTGCAGACCAAGGTTCTAGAAAGGCTGATTTCTTCCCAGTTAACTTTACCCACTCTAAAGGTAAGGTCTCCCAAAGCTTACTTCTTCACCAACAACTTTGTCAGGTTTGAACAGTCTTGACCATTCCAACTGTCATTACTACCCTCTCTCTACTCACTTTCTGCTTTCTTTTGAGATAAATATGGCTGAATATTTTGTTTAAATTCCTTCATTTTTTAGATATGCTTATTATTTGTATTTTCTTACGCACTGTCCTGGGGTATACAATCTGCATCTTAACTCACCAGAGGTCACTGAAAGTTAGCATTGTACCATCTTTTTGTGATATTATTGTCATATAATTTACATCTGTGTAGATTATAGATTTCAGAATATAACCCTATAAATTTTGCTTTCAACGGTTGTCTTTTAAATAAAGAGGTAGAAAATCCTTTAATATTTGTATTTATCCAGATATTTACTATTTCTAGTATTCCTAATTCCTTCCTCTAGGTAAAATTTTCTGTGTAATGCTATATCCCATCAACCAGAAGAACTCCCTTTAATTTTCCTCGAACAATGTCTATTGGTGGCAAGTTCTGTTTTTGTATACCTGCACATGCCTTTATTAAGAAATTTTTTTGTAGCACTTTCATTGTCTTGTGGCTTCTATTTTCCCTTTTTTCTGATGAAAAGATATCATTTTTCTGATGAAAAGATATCCCATATCTTTTCCTCTGCCCTGCTTCCCTCCATCTATCCATCTTTACCTCTGTCTATCTTTATCTCCATCCCTGTCTCCATCTTCACCCTCATATCCACCCCATCTCCATCTCTATCTCCTTCTCCATCTCCTTCTCCATCTCCATCTCCATCTCCATCTCCATCTCCTTCTCCATCTCCTTCTCCATCTCCATCTCCAACTCCATCTCCATCTCCATCTCATCTCCATCTCCTTCTCCATCTCCAACTCCATCTCCATCTCCATCTCATCTCCATCTCCTTCTCCATCTCCTTCTTATCTCCATCTCCATCTCCATCTCCTTCTCCATCTCCTTCTCCATCTCCATCTCCAACTCCATCTCCTTCTCCATCTCCTTCTTATCTCCATCTCCATCTCCAACTCCATCTCCATCTCCATCTCATCTCCATCTCCTTCTCCATCT
>NW_004955448.1:1227132-1241672 GCF_000276665.1 Chinchilla lanigera
TCCTTCTCCATCCCCATTGACAGCCACATCGCCATCTTCTTCTCCATCTTCATCTCCATCTCCATCTCAATCCCCATCCTTATCTCCATCCCCATCCCATCTCCATCCCCATATCCTCCGTTTCCACCCCCATTTCTACCTCCATCTCCACCTCATTCTCATTCTCCTTCTCCATCTCCAACCCCATCCCCATCCCCATCCCCTTCTCCATCTCATCTCTTATCTCCATCTCTAGCTTCATCTTCATCTCCAGTTTCATCTCCACAGTCTGGGCATGGAACCGCTGCCCTCTCACCTGAGAGGCAAGCACTCTTATATTTAACTACATACCCAGCTCTTTTAAAAATTCTTTTATTTTTGAGATAGTGTCTCACTAAGGTTTCTCAGGCTGCTCTCGAACCTTGCATCCTCCTACGTTAGCCTCCTGAGTAGCTGAGATTAGAGGTATGCATCACTACACCTAGCTCAAGAGTTTTCCCTTTCTCTTTAGTTTTCATCAGTTTGGTTAAGATGTCTCTTTGTATCTACCTGCTTATAATTTTTGAAATAAATCTCTAAGTTGATATTTGTAACAATTGTTTCTTTACATATATTTTTCTGTGTGATTCTCTATCTCCTTGCTTCCTGAGACTAATTATAGATGTGTTTGATTCCTTGATATTGTACAGTAGATCACTGAGGCCTTTAAAATTGTTTTTGATCTCTTTTCTTTCTGTTTTTACAATTCAATCATTTCTTTTTATCTGACTTCACTTGTGCTTATGTTTACCTTTCTATGTATAATATACTATTGAATAATTTTTCATTTCTGATATTTAATTTCCTGATCTAGAATTTCCATTTGCCACTTCTTAAAATATCCATTTCTTTACAGTATTTCCTGTCTATTTAATAATCATAAAGATTTAAACGCATTTATGACAACTGCATTTATGACAACTGAAAAATTCTTGTTTACTAATTCCAACATTTAGTTCTACAGCTGGTTTCTATTGATGGCTTTTCTTTTTACTTTAGATCATATTTTCTGTGTCTTTGTATATGTGTCTATTATCAACATATTGCTTCTTCATTCCAAATTTGCTTTTTAGTACCTGCTCTTTAAAAATGGATTCGATTTCTTCGGCATTTCTTCTGTATAGTGAGTGTGGTATTAAACTTTAGTAGTAGAGGAAGCTGATTTCCCCCATGGACTATAGAAATCCTTTGTTTCAAGGTCTGCTTGAAAACTGCTGTCCGTAGGTAAGATTGTCTCAGTTATATGGTCTCTAATGAATTAAAAGTTTCCCATTTTGGTGTCCTTTCCAGATAAAAGCTAACATGGTATGGTTTTTAAAAGGACCATGGAGGTCTTCTCTAAGAGATTCTCACTTGCAATCCATAACTTTAATCCTTTCTTGCTTCTCAGGCATCTTAATATATAGTCCACATGCATAGAAAGATTAAGAACATATATCAAATTTTAGAGCATTTTATTCCCTGCAGTAAATGACAAGAAGCAATTTAAATTATTCCATTATTTTTCCCATGGATGAAAAACATTAGCCTTTTTTTTTTCCTTTCCCAATAGTATGGATAAGCTTTCCTATGGCTGGGACACAGTAAGTAGCACCTATAACTTCAAGGAGGAGATTTTATGTTGGCTCATGGGTTCAGAGGGCTCAGTCTGTAGTCAGCTGGCTTCACGGAAGGCACATCATGGCAGAAGGGTGTGACAGAGCAAAGCTGCTGGTTCATGTGGGCTGGGACGCAGAGCAGGGGAATAATGCCTGTAAAAGATACATTCCAAAGGTATGCCCCAGTGATCCACCTCCAACTAGGTCCACCTCCAAATAGTACTTTCAGCTCCTAATAGTACTTTGAACATAGACTAAACCACTACTGAATTTAGCACCCTATATTCCAAGCACATCTCCAGAAGTCTCTTAATTCAGTCAAACTGACAATTAAGATTAACTGACACACCAGTTTTGTAGCTTCTCACACAGCCCTCATATGCAGCTGAGGGCTCTTCTTTTAACCCAAGTGGAGCCCATTCTCAGGTTTTATTCTTGTTGGATCCAATTTGAGGCTGGGAATGGCAGTGCTCTTTCTAGTTTGAGTTCCTTGATAGCTCTGTGGGTGACATCATCTCTAATCTTTCAGAGACCTTGATCCACTGTTCTTGGACTATGATTGTCCAGGAATGCTTTAGAATCTCCTCAGGGGCTGTTGCTTGCTCATTCTATCAATAAGTTCAGAGTTTCTGTAAAATAATCTAATCCAGGTGACTTTTATGTGAGAATTATGCACATTACTACCTGTTTCTTCTTTCTGTTTCTGTTTTATCCAATGAGTAAAGAGCATGACTGAATAATTCTCATGTTAGTTCATCTCTGTGGGTGGGTAGAGTAGGAAATCTCCATTCATAAAACACATGAGAGGCTAAGTCAGTAAATGAGAATCACCCAAGTGATACATCCCTTGTCAATGGAAATCCTTGATGGGAAGGAGAGGCTACAGAAAGAAATGCCAGAGGGTGGCTTCTCTAGGTCTAGCTAAGTGCTATCTCAGACTATTGGTAAAACATTGATATTACTAAGTGTGAGTGGTGATCAATCACAGAGAACTATATAGAAAGCAAAAGAAGAGATGGGCTAGAGCAGTGATGGTAAACCTATGGCACACACAGCACGCTGTTTGTATTACTGAAAGCTCTAAAAGCATTGCCATCACCGGACGAGAAGGACCAAAGGTTTGGGTTGACTCTTTCCTGAGACGTATGATATACGCTTCAATTAGATGACCGTTTCTCTACAGTATGGAAAGAGGTCTCACCAGGCTTATGTCCATCTCTGTGGCTTTAATGTCTACCTGGAGTCATACTGCACATTGTTAACATCATCATCATCATTCATCATCTTTCATTCCTAACAATTCAGAAGGGGTGAGACATAGTGGAATCACATCACATACATATTTTTAGTCAAATTCAGTTATCCTCCTCATGGAATTAATATACTCTAAGTGTATCCGACATGTACATTCTTTATGTTTGGTATATCCCGCACACACTGCAGTTGTAAGCACAAAGCTGTGAATACTGTGTCTGAGCCTTTTTTGAAATTACATTGTATTATATGTGGTTTTCATATTACACATTGATTTTAAGATCTGTGCTAGGCCAGACAAGTTTTTACTTTAAATTTTCTCTAGATAAGAAAATCACCAGCCCTTGGGATGCTGAGACAGGAGGATCTCTGCAAGTTCAATTCCTGCCTTGGCTATGCAGTGAGTTCAAGTTCAAGGCCTGAGCTATGTAGCAAGACCTTGGTTCCAAAAAAAAAAAAGAGACACAAAACAGTGTTCTGTTTATATCTTTATGCATGGCTTTATTACATTAATTTATTATAATATTATAAAACTACAGCAATACCTTAACTAATTGTTAATTTTCATAGTTTATGTTTGTTCTATCAAAGCAATAGAGATCTTCTCTTTTTACCTCAAGACTGCAGGAATTTAGAAGGACTCAGGACAGTGTGATTCTCAGGATGGCTGAGGATGGATGCCAGGCAATTTGACAGGGATGCCATACACTTGGTATCCCATATCACAAAAGCATTTTCTTGGCTTTAATTCTATGTATTTCTCATCTTAGGCTTTTAAAACAAAACAAAATAAAAACCAAATAAAGGACAAGGATGTTTTGAGTAGTGCAAGTGGAGGAATTTTTCATTAGGTTTTCCAGAGGGAAGAGAATTGAGTACATAAGAAGCTCGCTGACTGGACTTGATAAGCATGAATGTCTTAGAAAGGAGAAGAGTGACACACATTGACACAAACTTTGAAACAGTCACGTAAGTGTCTGGAAAGTGCCTCATCAGGGGAATGATTTGTTTTAGAGATAAGCTGCCAGACAGGAATTACAGCTGTTTCACTCAGGGTGATAATCTTGAGTCCCACAGCCCACGGAAGGGACTGTCCCAGAGAAGCCACACGCGCGCATCGGGAACTGTGTCAGGGTGAGCCCTCCTCACTTCCCCCAGCTGATGATCTCACTGAGCTAACGTGAAATTGGACTGAGAACCCTGGCAGAAAATATATTTTGGAAAAGTGTATTTAATAAGACAAGTGTGAAGTACATCTAAATGAATGTGCTGTTTTGATTCCTTTGAAAGAAGCAGAAGCCCTTAAAAAAAAGTCTGTGTTGTCCACACTGCTCGGGTAATGGATGCTCTCATCCCTCTGAGGTGGAGGTCTGATTACTAACAGATGCATCTGAATGCGGCTGTGTGGCACAGTCACTGGAATGGTCTGAAGACTTGGAATTCAGAGATTAGATCACATGTGGTATTCTCGGGTGGATGTTTGAAAGTTCCTGTAAAAGAATGTAGTTCTTCCTTGCCTCCTTGGGTACCTATTCCTGGTACAGGGGCAACACACACACACACACACACACACACACACACACACACACGCACACACACACACACACACACAGACACACACACACTCCCTACTTGTACTGTGGACTAAAATCTTTAAGCTTTGCAGGAAAATGATATTCAAGCTACTCAGAGAAAACTAATGAGAGCAATATCATACGATCATTGCATCTGGGCAAAGTTATGTTCCAGGAATGTGATTGGGAAGCTATTATAAGCTGAAAACTGCCTGTTTTGCTTCGGTAGCCTTTAAAAAGATAAAGTAAAACAACACCAAAATGCTATGCACCATTAAGACAGACATGGGAAATGAAAATAAACTTTGTCCTGCTAGTTTACTGAACTTGGGAGAATCATGTATTATTGTGGTCATTGCTTCTAAAGAAATCAAATCAAATCATGCAAAACCATAACAGACTTGAAGAAGAGAGGAATTTTCCATGTACAGACATCAGAGGAAAGCTGTCACCCCTCCAAAAAGCCTTAGAAGGGGGATAGGCCTGAAATACAACAGGAAAAGCTACAACTCAATAAACACAGACTCACTCACAGCAAGTTTGTTAGGCCAAGAACTTCTGCAAGAAGCTATACAAGTTGCCAATTTAGGACAAATAAAAGGAAGCCTTACTTTGTATAGTGGTTAGTATATTGTTTTGGTTTGTGTCTGGATGTCTCCCTAAAGCCTCATGCAGTCATGGGGCTGTTTCAGAGATGGCTGAAACTAGAGTGTGTGATGTTGGGATAAAGTGTGTGTGACTAGTATATCAGTGCACTGATTGGTTTGGCATAGTTCTGGCTAGGATTTAGGGTATAAGTGCTACTCCCAAGCTAGGGTGGGTAGACTGCAAACAACGTAAAGGACAGAAAGAGTCTTGTTTCTCCCTTATGGCTTTTGCTACCCTCTGGCCACCATGAAAAGCTCCACCCCTTGTGGTTTTTGCTGTCTTCCACCACCATGAATGGCTGCCCCTCTGCCATGTGCCACCTTGCCTTGGAGCCAGTGGACTGTGTACTCAAACCTCTATAGACTGTGAGCTAAATAAACCTTCCCTCCTTTAACTTTGGGTATTGAGTATTTTGTCTCAGTGAGAGAAAAGTAACTAAGACATATGTGTAATAGACTGAATGTTTGTTATCCTTGTAAAATTCAAAAGTTAAAGCCTAAATTGGCATAGTATTTGGAGATGGAGCTTGTGAGGGGTAATTGGGTAACAAGGGTGGAAGCTTTAGGATGGGATTAGTCAGTACCTTTATAAAAAAGGGGACAAGAGGGAGCTGCTTCTTTTCGCCGCACAATAGGAGGACACAGTGAGAAGACTGCAAAACTGTCTGCAAACCTCACCAGATACCAAGTCAGACAATGCTTTGATTTTGGACTTCCCAAACTTTGTAATTATGAGAAACAAATTCCTGTTATTTAAGTCACTCAATATGTGGTATAGCAGCCTAAACTGACTTAGATAGCAAATTTTATAGTCTTTGCTCGTAAGGAATACTAGTGGCAAACATCCATAATGCCAGGAAAGCCTTGGGAGGTCACAATGACAGCATGGTTAAGTGTATAAACTTTGGTTTTAGATTTGCACCCCTATGTGGCCACTTGCTAAGAGTGACTATGGGTGAGTTAATAAATCTCTCTGAGCTTCATTTTTCTTATCTATAAAAAGAGAGGGACATCGATGGGGGGAGGGAAGGGAAAGGGATGTAAGAAAGGAATTAAGATGTGTTATGTACACATACTAACTCTGCGCAAGGAATGTAAATATACTGTACTGTGAACTTGTACTAATAAAGAAAATGATTTGTAAAAAAAACCCCAGGTTTGACATTATGCACCTGACTAGGTTGTGAGACTTAAAGAAGACAATGGATGGAAACTGCTAGCACAGGGCCTAGTATATAGCACAAGATCAACAGAAGTTAACTGGTAATATTAGTTAATATTTCATTCATGAAAAAGAGTTCCCATAATGGGCTTGGTTAAAGAAACTTGGGTCTGGTCCTGTGTAGGAATTCTTATGCTCTAAAGACAGAGGTCAAACATTTTCTTTAAAGTTCCAGATAGTAAATGGTTTAGTCTTTTTGGGTCAAATCATCTCTACTGCAAATATTCAACTCTGCTCTTTTGCATGAAAGCAGCATAGGCAATCCATAAATGAACTGGCATGGTTTAGTTCCAAATCAAAATTTATTTATGGGCACCAGAATTTGAATTTCACATACTTTTCACATATCACTAAATATTTTTACACTGGAATTTAAATTTCACATAATTCACATGATTTTTATGTCACTAAATATTATTTGTCCTTTTCCCAACTATTTGAAATTGTAAAAGTAATTTTTATCTCCTGGGCCATACAAAAACAGGTAGTAGACCAGATTTGGCCCACAGGCTATGGTTTGCCTGCAAATGCTCCAAGATAAGAACTAAGTGAACTCACTTAGCCCTGAAGATACTAAAAATTTTCTTTTCAATGTCTCTAGTTTTCTAGAATCCAATCCTCATTTGAGGAGAAAATCTACTGCTAATTATGCTTCTTACCATCTCTGTGTTAAGTTAAAGTGAACTAAACATATACTTTGAAAAGCCTTTTAGATTCCATCTTAGATTGTGGTTATCTGTAGAACAAAGTGGGGGACAGTTAATTAGAAACACACAACAGCACGGTATGGTAATATGTTGTCTCTTGTTGATAAGTTCTGATGATGACAAATGTTAAGTGTTGTAGGAGCAATTGAAAATGTTACAAGTTTACATTTGTGCTGTGTGGGTCACAAAACTGTACACTCAATCAATATCTAAAAAGCATTACGACAGCTTTTTCCTTAGCTGTGTCTTAGTTACTTTGCCCTCTGCCAGGAAAAAATACCTGACACCCCCAAGTTAAAGCAGGAAAGGTTTCTTTCAGCTCATAGTTTGTAAAGATTTCAGACCATAGTTGGCTGGCTCCAAGGCAGGGCAGTGTGGCACAGAAACATGACAGAGGAGAACCAGTCCATAGCAGGCAGGCAGCAGCAAGCACAGTGAAGAACCAGCAGAAGCAGCAGCCAGTGAAACAAGCTTCACCTTTCTGTTTATCCCATCCAGACTATGAGACTTTGGGGGGTACCACCTACACTCAGATTGGGCCTTCCCATTATCCGCACCCAGAATTACGCTAAACCAATCAATAGATTAAGTTAGTACCACAAACTCTTAATCCCAGCATCACATACCTTAGATCCAGCCTACCCTGAAAAGTCTCACCCTTCAGCACATGAGGCCTAAGGGGACATTTAGATACAAACCCTAACATTTTGTAAACATTTTTAAAGATGATATTTTTTATGACCAATGCTAGAACAGCCGTAGTAATGTTTGCATAGAGAAATTTATCCTTGATATTTCTGTTTGTGTGTTTGAATAAACTTCCTTTTTAAATTGGAAACTGCAGTCTCCTATTACTACAGAGTTGTGGTGACTCACGTGTAGGGAATGATGCTTCCCTTCACATAAATGCTGTCATCCTTCAAAGTGAATTATAGATCCAGACATCAGTGTGGCTGAGAGCAGAGAGCTCAAGCAGTGTACACGTATAGAAGGAAACACAGTGAAGGATTTTCTCAAACGCTCATCCCCTGGGTATCATGCTCTTATCCTTAAAATTAACTCTTTATCATACCTATAAAGAGGTACTCAACGAGTCTTTCTTAACGCAGCCAACATCCATTATGTACAATAGGTTTAACAGCTAGAATCCACAGTATCTTTTAGGGATTCATGAAAATGTTTTAATTTATTTTAAAATTCAAAGAAAAAACTAACTTTTAGGTTGGAGAAAAGGTTTTAATGTTAGTCTTATTTGTCTTCATAACAATATGAAAGAGTAGCAAAATAATTTGTAAAAATTTTTTAGTGGAGGAAAGAGCCCATAGAAAGAAAAGTGCCTACAGTCTTTCAAAGTCGTACTGTGACCCCAACTCTTAGGTCTCAACTCCTTGTCCTGAGCTGCAGGGAAAATGAGAAAATGTAAGCTACAATCTCTGGTACTTCTGTGTTAGTCTGTTTTCTGTTACTATGAGAAAATATTGGTTGCTGGTTACTTCATAAAGAATGGAAGTTTATTTGGCTCATGGTTCTGGAAGTCGAAAAGCAGGCACCAAACTCTGCTCAGCATTTGGTGAGGTCCTTACGGATGCGCCTCATGGCAAGACAGCAAGTATGCTGGCTGGGTCTCTCTCTCTTCACAAAGCCGCTAGTGCCATTAGGAGTGCTGTACCCTCATGACCTCATCCAAGCCTCATTACTCCCCAAAGGCTCCACCTTCAAACACCAATAATTTGAATTTGGGGACTAAGTATAAAACATATAAACTTTTGGTAGACACACTGAGGTCACAGCACCTTCTGAGCCTTACTCCTTTGGTTTTAGCTATTTTGTATCCATCAAAACAAGGGAAAGGTATCCTGGACCTTGGTTCTGAGGCGCCAGCAACCCACTGAGTCAAATATCCCCTCATACCTGAACCTCGAGTGTCCTTCCCCAAGAATGCCTGCCAGCAGCCTCACCTTATGGAGTAGATGGTGTGGACTCTGTAAGGCAGTGTCTCTGTGGAGCCACCCCCCACGTAACAGGGAAATGGCAGAGCCCCTCAGAAACTGTGGGTCAGATCCCTGGGAGAATGTCTGACCTAGGCTGGTGCATTCACAACGAGTCAGACTTGCCCACTGGACTGCTTTAGATCGAGAGTGTCTATACCCTCAAGTGTTTATAGGCTAGGTGCAATTACACTTAAATTAATCTAAGCTTCCATGGATAATTTCTCAGGAAATGTGAACTCATTCCGAAAAGGAAAGACAAAGGCAGATATGAGAGGACAGGCAGTGCAAATGTATATGCAGTGTAGGGGATCCCCATGCCCTGCCGCTCAGAGCTATGTACCCAACTCTGTGAGATCGTCTGGCAGCACCCCTTGGCAAGTGTCCACTGTAGAGATGCGAGAGTCTGAGAGTGGACCTCCCTGAAACCAAGGGCCTGAACAAAACCCTAGAGCTCCTCTTCTGCCTGGGGTAGCAAGCGACCCCAGAGTCCAGGCACCTGATCCCAGAAAAGCTGGTGGAGTATGCATTTAGGAGCAGAAGTAGGAGCCATGTCACAGCTTGTAGAAGCAGCTTCCTGAGTGTGTGGATCTTTTTCAAAGATTTAATCTTCAGGGTCACTGTGAGTGAGTCAGTCTTTCTCTTAACTGCTGGAGCAGTTAAGAGAAACAGAGTTCCATGAGGGTTCCGCAACTGAGGAGAATCGAGGTGAGCTGGTGGTACCAACTAAATGGCAGATGGAAGAATAGATTCCTACAGAGAGTTGCAGAAAATAAAATAAGGTAGTTTAGTCCCATTCCACTATGTATTGAAGAAGACAACCAAAAGAATCAGTGATCGTAGTATGCAAGTTATTTAAAAAAGACATGGGCAACTTTTTAACAGCCCACTTTGTGGGAATGAGGATGGTTGTAATGTTTTGTAGGAGGTAATCTAAACTTTTATAAGACAAATGTATCTTTCTGCAATCTTAAGTAATACCATAATTTAATAATACGTCTAGAGGTCTCTTTTTCTATGTGTCTGTTTCGGATTCAAGGGATTTGGGTTTGGGATTTTTGTTGATGGTTTCCGGGAAAGATGCTGCTGGAGTTCTAAGCTAGTTCCCATTCAGCTTGTATAATAGGTCTGCAGGTTCATTGCTAGGAGCCACATGGACCTCCTGAGGCAGGTCTACCACTACCTGGTCAGTGAATTCCAGGTCCCAGGAGAGCTGGTGTGGTGGAGTCGGTCTCAGGATGAGGTTTATGGCCACAGGTCCAGAGAGCATACACATAGGAGTGAACTCTGTTCTACAGACAATAGATCACCCTTCCTCCCTCAACTAGTAGATAGCCTTTTCTTAAAAGTAACACCAACAATGGGAATCATATCTCAAGTGGCTGGCAACTTGGCATCAAATATAAACTTGTAAGTATCCCTGGAGGACCAACTAATGGGTACGACTGACAGTATTTCCAGTAAAACTCACTGTCATGTCGAGATGGGATGCAACGATCACCTCCTTTGTTGCCTATTCAAAGCAGACACCAGGCAGAACGTGGCTAATTTCATTTTCTCATTATGCACTCCTTCCCCCCACGACACTAATCCTTTCTCCACACAAATATGCATAGCTTTTGGATCCACCAAAAATTAGACTACTGTGGTGGCTCAATAAGGTTTGGAGATGCTAAGCAGTGATTATTTGCTGTTAGAAACTGGAGAAATTGTGGGCAGGGTGGGTGAGGAGAGCCTGGAGTGCGAAGGTGACGGGCCCTGGAGGGGAGACTATGGGGCTGTTGAGCCAGCACTGTGGATGCAAGACCTGAGAAGCCTGTGTTTTTGGGGCAGAACTGCTTCAGCTGGGAAAAATTTCTCACTGAAGTAGCTTTTGTATGTAGAGGCTGTAGCTACCCAGCATGAGGAGTGGGGAATGATCTGCATATACTTCCAGACACAAGGGTCAGCTGCAGCACCCACTTGGCACCAGGGCAGTGGAGGGTTTTGAGAAGCAAAGTGGAGGCTAGTCCAGCACTTTGTGACCAAGTTAGATGGAACCACCTTACACTTGGCCACGAACCAAAGGGCTGTCTGAACTCTCACTTTAGTAAAACTATATAGAAAGGAAGAGGAGACCGTGGTGGTCCTGCGAGAACACCAGGGGCGCGCCTCATGAGCCAGAGGTGGTAGCCAGACTGAAGGGCTGTGCAGGTTGCATGCCACATTTAGGATCATAACTGAGGCTCTGTAGGGCTTTGGTCACGGGGAGCATCTTTCAATGTGCTTACGGTATGAGCGGGCTGGTCACAGCCAGGCTTGTTGTGGGCCTGGACTCAAATTCCCTGATGTCTAGGAAATCTCAGTTCATGAAAACTAACTTGACCTTTGGCGAATGGCAATTACCTCTGTGTTTGTTTCAGTTTCTGTCAGAGGGACACCTGATTCTCAACCGCATATCAGTTGTATTGGGGGAAGACATTTCCTACCCTGGACATAAAACACCTTCCTTGAGAGTGAAAGCAAGGGAAAATTAGATTAAACTTAGATGTTGATGTATCTTCCTGCACCTAGTTTCAAGTTTACAAACACCTAGATTTCCAGATTTCTAGAAGGTATTTTATAAATTGTAGCTCTTGGCCTATTAAGTGGTTTATGGTATCAGCTTAGTGGGGGCACGACCAACATTTTTGTTTTTTTTTTAAAGCATTTGTTAGATAAGGTATCAAATATTAGAGGAAATAGTACAACATCAAGAATATTCAAATCACAGTCAGTCTCATTTTATTTATACCTTAGTTCTTTGTCTCAATTATTCTTAGGCAAGTTATAGATCTCATATAATTTAATCCTTAAATAGTGTGGTGTGTATCAGTAAAAGAGGACATATTTCATTTTATTTGTTTGTTTTTTTGGGTTTTCTCTGGTACCGGGAACAGAACTCACAACCTTGCGCTTGCCAGGCAGGTGCTTTTGCCGCTGAGCTAAATCCCCAGCCCCAGACATATTTCATTTTAAATGGAAGACAGAACAGAAAATATCAAAGAATGAGGATTAAGAAATATTTTAGTAAAATTTCATTTCAGTTGCATGAGTGTATATACACATACAGCTGGCTGTGATGTAAAATGCATTTCTTACAGTTAGCCTCAAAAAATTCAAAAATACTGCCTTAGATTCTGAGGGCAGTCACACCCCTCACCCCAGCCCCACTCCTTGCCTAATGCCAGAGAAGAAACTGGCTCAGTCCAACAGGAGAAAAGAGTTGGCAGAGAAAGCGCGTGCGCGCGAGCGTGTGTGTGTGTGTGTGTGTGTGTGGGGAGGGGGTGGCGGTGGGCGGGGGGGCAGTGTATGAACTGGAAAGCTAGCTTGGATGGTATAATGTCTTCTTTTTAGAAGAAAACAAGGATTTTCCTAGGGAGAATTTGTGACCTTAGTAAAGAAAATAAAAGCATAAAATAACAAATGGTTACAGCCTCCCTTTTCCTTTCCAAGGAGGTCTTGGAGCCTGGGTTGGCACTGCTGCTTGGAATGAAAGAGGAATTGAAAGGGAACTAGGAAAGCTCAATATGTCTCCTTAGTGAGGCACTGAGCAGAGGGAGGGGAGCGGGGAGCTGCCAATCCTGGAAGAGTTCGGAGAAGACTCTGAAGGAAGGGTGTGGAGAGAAGCCTCGGGTAGGGTGGGGGTCAGATTTCTGAGTGCTGCTGTGGAGATGGGCATGGGGATTTTAGGATATGCTGTTGTGTTTCCCTGTGTGTCTTGCTTTAGGCCTGTTAAAAATAAACACCAGTAAGGTTTCAGAATCATTTTCTTTTTCTGTTGTTTGTTTGTTTTCCGGTACAGGGAATTGAACTCACAACCTCGTGCTTGCCAGGCAAGTGCTGTGCCACTGAACTAAATTCCCAGGCCCCTCAGAATCATTTTCAGTGCATTTAGATGTGTAGTGGCTTCACTGAGCTACCCTAAAAAGGGGAGGTGCAGGCTTTCTGGGTCAGAATGGAAACAGGCAGGCAAGTTAGGAAGCTTGATATTTCAGCAACTCAGTAAGAGGATGTGGGTGGGACCCAGGCTGATTTGCTGATGCTGAAGAGGAATGGGTAGATCAGGAGAGGTTTGAAAACAGTCAATAGACTGCTTACTGGATTGACTGAGAATGAGAGAAAGGAATCAAGGATAATTTCTATTTTAGGAAAAAAATTGGTGAGGAGGAAATTTACTGGGTTAGGGAAGAGTATGAGAAGGGGTAGGATGCAGGTGAGACATCTAGAATTCTGTTTGAATCATGTTAAGTTTGAGATGCCTCTTAAGATACCTATGTTGAGGGTGTTAGCCTATTTTCTGCTGCTATAAAAAAATGCCCAAGACTGAAATTTATAAAGAAAAGAGATTTATGTAGCTCATTGCTTTTGTGGCTGAGAGTCTAAGACCAGGTGAGCCTATCTCGCTGGTCTCTGGTGAGGGCCTTTGGCTATGTCACAACATGGCAGATACATCATATAGTGAGAGTGCTGGCAAGAGTAGAAGTGATGTGTGTGGAAGAAAGCAAACACATAGGATGGCTTTGCTTTATGGCAACCAGCTCTTATGGTTCCCAATCCCATCCCAAGAGACCTAACCCAATCCTGAGAGATGAGCATTAATATCTTCTGAGGGTGGTGGCCCCATGACCTAATACATCGCACTAGGTTTCATCACTTAAAAGTTCTGTGACTTCTCAATTTCATTACTATGAAGATACAACTTCTAGCACCTGAACCTATGGGAAACAAATTATTTCCAAGCCAACTAGGTGGCTGAATATAGAGACGTCTATGGTTACTGGGAGAAATTCAGGCTGGAGATGTGGCTTCTTGGGATATTGGGCCAAAGAGATTATGTCAAGCTAACAGCCCAGTTGACACTATCTGAAAAGTATTGGGCTCTATGAAAGTCATGAAGATATCACTGTGAACCAGGTGGGATCAAGAATGTGGCAACTTCTGGGGACAATTCATCCAAGAGAAACATGAGAGAAGGTAGAGAAGTCTACATAAATTCTAGTAGTTTAGAAGAGTAAATCACAGGTCAGTGAAGGAGTTCCTGTGATTATTTCTTGTTTTTTTTTTTTTAATTTTTTATTTTAAAGAGTAAAAGAAGGATAGCATAATAATAGGGGGGCTTACCGAATTACAGACAAAGTGGTAGGAAATTATCAATGGTTATGTTTTACATATTGTTATCTACAAGATAGTTTCTCAGGAAAACAAAGAGACAAATAATAGTGAGTTACAAACAAAAGAGGTAGGAGATTACGAATAGTTGAACTATACTTTGGTAGCTTCAAAGTGGCTTCTAAAGAAAATAAATAGTGACCAATTGAATAATCACTGACTATTCTCAATGGTTGTTGTAGGAAACACATAATAATAAACATACATCCATTTATGAAATAGCATAAAAACAATACAAACATTACAGAGTTATGGATAGATTAGTAGGAAAATATCAATGGCTGCTGTAATACATGGTGGTATCTTCAAAGTGGTTTCTCAGGAAGACAGAGATACCCAAGA
>NW_004955448.1:1241772-1312875 GCF_000276665.1 Chinchilla lanigera
AGGAAAATATCAATGGCTGCTGTAATACATGGTGGTATCTTCAAAGTGGTTTCTCAGGAAGACAGAGATACCCAAGAAAGATCTAACAAGTAGTTACAGCCTAAGGGTTGTCAAAAATAGCATATTACCTCCTCACCATCCTGTGATTATTTCTATTTTCCCACTTAAAGAAGAGAAAAAGTCCCCAGCTTGGAGAGCATGCTAAAGAAGGGGCATCAGAAATTTGAAATAGTTAATCAATTATTTGTGAAATATCTCTTATTTAAAAAATCAACCCCAGGAAAACAGAGGTTGGGTCTAACTTGTTCATTGCTCATTCCTAGTACCTTGCAGGTTGCTCTGCATCTAAGAAGTGTTCAATGCACAGTTGCTAATGAACAAGAGAGTGGGAAGTGAATGAAAGTTAGACTGCTTTATTGCACAGCATAGCACTCAAAACTTTGCAGTCTAAGACAACCATTTATTATCTTTCTCCATTCCATGGTTGACGAGCTCAATGAAGTGGTTTTCAGGGTTCCTTTGATGGTTGTAATGACACCACAGCTGAGGCTGGAATGATCTTATGGATCCTGTGCTCATATGTCTGGTGGCTGGGCTGTGATTTCTGTGACATTGGTGACTGATGGGCACTTTTAGCTCCATGTGACTCTTCCTTGTGTGTTAGTTGAATCTTCTGTTCAGCACAATGTTCTTAGTGTAGTTGAATTTCTTTCATGATGGCTGGCTTCCTTGGAGCTGGTTATTACCAGGTTTGTGTTCCAAGAGACCTTTGGCAGAAGCTCTAAGGCGTCTCAAAATCTCACTTTAGAAGCCTCACAGTGTCACAGCCACGAAATTCTGTTCACCACAATAGTCACACTTCAGTCTTGATTTGAGGGGGTGAAGGGATATAGTCCATTTCTCAATGGGGAAGGAGTTGATATTGTATTCTTGGATATAAGCTACAATAGCACCAATATGAATGTGTTCTGAGGGAGGAAGGAGATAGGAGAGGGGGGAGAGAGACAGAGCCAGGACTGAAGTAAATTAGGGGGAGAGAGAGAGAGAAAGAGGAATTTTAGAAGATTTGGTGTTTATCTTCTGGCATAAATACGCACTAATCAACGGAATGGTAAAACCACATTCTCAAGTCTGTCTGTTTTAGAAACTATTAAATGTTTTTTAAAAAATTGATTGCAACTTCAGTGTTAGCCCTCCATCGAGCCTTAAATTTTTCTGCTTGAATTTTAGTTTTTTTCCTAGTTATGCCTGAGGTTGTTCCACAGTGGTTAGGTTCACGCCAGTAACAATTCAGGTTGGTACAATTGATTTTTGTGGTAAATATCAACATCCACCTACCCTGCCGTGCTGCATGACTGTATTTCACAGACCCTTGCAAACTAGGTACTTTGGTGCCCAAAATGAGCGCACAAAATGATGGTAATTACGCTGGATGTAAAGTTGAGTTTGGACTGGGGTCTCATCTGGCTTATTCAATCATTTTCTTTTTTCTTAGCCAACTAAGCCAATTTCTGGGTCTACTTTGTATTCAAGACAATTTTCATGGAAAAGTGAGATTTTTATCTTTTCAGAGTCCGAAAAGGGAGAAAAGAAAACAGCAGATCCAGTCAGAAAAAAAGGTGACTTCAGTGTCAAATGATGGAACTGCCAAACTAGAGAGCCAGAGGTGCTCAAAGGAGGCACTCAAAGGACAGGGAATAAAAGGGAGCAGAAGCACACTGAAGGAGCAGAAGTCAAATTGTTTTGGCTGATCTATACTTTCCCTTTGAAACCCTTCCAGGATCTAGCAGTGTTCTACCCTGGTGCCCAAGAAAGACGCATCATTTATTCTCTTTATTTATGGTAGAGTCACATGAGGTATGTGATTTTTAGTCAGCCCTCAGTCTATGAACTGTTTATTAAAAACAATTACCCCACTAGGCACAGTGGTATGCGCCTATAATCCCAGTAATGTGGGAGGCTGAGGCAGAAGGATCACAACTTCAAGGCCTGCCTGAGCAAGTTAGTGAAAACCTGATCAAAATAAAAAATAAAGAGCACTGGGGATGTAGCTCAGTATGAAGGACCTGTATGACTTCAAAGAACAAGTACTGAAAAAAAAAGCAATTACTCTTAGTTTAAATTAAATTTTCTAAACTGAGGGCCGGGGATGTAGCTCAGCGGCACAAACATCTGCCTGGCAAGTGCAAGGTCCTGAGTTCGCTCTTCCGATCTAATAAATAAATAAATAAATAAATAAATAAATAAATAAATAAATAAATAATCTATACTGAGGCACATGAGAATGTTGACCAAGCCCTATCCTTTACTGAGTAGAAGAGAACACACAGGCACCAGGATACAACTTACGCATATACTTAAAAGTTAGGGAATTTCACAAAATTATAAATTAAATTATATAGATAACTTAGAAGATCCTCAGTAGTCAATATATTATTTCCCCATGCCACTGAAATAAATTTTTTTCATAAATGTTTTGAACTAAGCCACATCAAAATGTGAGCTGTCTTTTGAACCTCACTTCCATGGCTGAAATCTCTATTTTGGATTTTGCAAATTCCATGACAAAATTAGCCTTTTAAATCAGAACAGAGAATATTTACAAAGTGAGTTAGGGCAACCTCACTGCTATAAAAATCCCCTAACTGGTGGCTTAACAAGATATTTGTGCCCTTGGGATTTAATCTTTTTGTGTGTCAGCCCCTCATCCATAAGATAGGGGTCATATCGGCATGTTTCTCAAAATGTTGCTTTTTGTATTCAATGAATTCATCCATTTAAAGCCTGTAGAACAGTCCCTACCCCATAGTAAAATCTACATAAATATTTTTTGAATGAATAAATGAGTGAATGAATGAGTGACTAAGTGGATGAGTGAGTGAATGAGTGAGTGAATGAGTGAGTGAATGAGCAAGTGAATGAGTGAGTGAGTGGATGAATGAGTGGATGAATGAGTGGATGAATGAGTGAGTGGATGAATGAGTGAATGAGTGGGTGAATAAGTGAATGAGCGAGTGAATGAATGAGTGACTAAGTGAATGCGTGAGTGAATGAGCAAGTGAATGAGTGAGTGGATGAATGAGTGAGTGGATGAATGAGTGAATGAATGAGTGAATGAGAAAGTGAATGAGTGAGTGAGTGTATGAATGAGTGGATGAATGAGTGGATGAATGAGTGGATGAATGAGCGAGTGGATGAATGAGTGAGTGAATGAGTGGGTGAATAAGTGAATGAGCGAGTGAATGAGTGAGTGTGTGAATGAGTGGATGAATGAGTGTGTGAATGAGTGGATGAATGAGCATAAGTTCATTTCTTGCTCATTCACAGTCCAGGCCTGGTCTGCTGCTTTTCGTGGACTCGTTCATCCCCCTTCCTTCTTGGGCCTCACTCCCTCCTCGCTCCAGCGGCCCAACCTCAGCCCTTTGGTGCCTTTCGTGTCTTCCTAGAATCACAAGCGAGAATGATCTAAAGTTGTCCAGGGAGAAAAGATCCTGATTCCCCAGTCACTCCAGGAAAGAGACCTTATCTGAGGGACATAGATAATGACACCTCCTTAGGCTTTTTCCAAATGATCTAAAGGAGGAATACGAAGAACCTGGCATGCTGTACCAACACCTGACAGCCGCTGTTGATGTGCTGCTGCCTGTTTGTATTTGTCTTCTGTTTCAGTTGTTCTGTTACTTTTCTTCCTTCTCCTTCCAGCTTTTGCAAATAGGTGCATGTGTTTGACATGATTTTTGTTGGTGGTTAATGACAGTTTCCATAGCGTTATGTCTTCTCTGCATCTTCTCAACAGTGTTGGTCTCTGGAAGAAATCTTCCACGTAAGAATGGGTGTAATCAAGAGGTGCCAGCGCAGAGCAGTGTTCAGGATGACTTCTCCTTCGTTACTTTCTTAGCCAGCAGCTTGGTTGCCGTAAAGGCTGAGAAGCAGTGGAGGGAAAGAGAACCTTGCCTGTAGGAGAATATGATGTCTTTCACTCATAGGCCAATTTTCCTCTTATAAAAACACTGTGGCCCTTGTTGTTGCCCTGTATATATTTAAGGGTTGGAAAGGCAAAAGTGACACAGATGTCCTCTTGGATGTCCACTGACTGCCCAGTGGAGCCATTCACTACAGTACCATCAGTTTAAGTCCCCTCAGGATAAGACTTGGTTTTAGCCCTGCTGGGAAAAACCTGGGTTATATCAGATCACTCATAGTCAATCAGATAGGTGAAAGAAGCCAGACACAAAAGTGTAACTCTTTTATGGTTCCTTTTGTAGGTGGCTTCTAGAATAATAACAGAGATAGCGTAATAGAAGATAGCGCTGGCTGGGGAAACAGGCAAAGACAACAAGAACAAAAAACCCCATGAAACCCAGAATCGATAAATACCAAAGGACTGATTTTCTTCAAGTAGCTCCTGCAGGGTAAAACACCTAAGCCAGAACACGGTGTTCAGTGAAGTGCAGGGATCCGTAGTCATGGTCTGAGGCCTCAGTCAGAACTGATTCCTTCTCCTGACTCTGCCACTGGCTCGAACAATGTGATCTTGGATAAGTTGCTGAACTTCACTGAGCCTTGGTTTCCTCTACTGGAAAATGGAGATAATGCTAGTTACTCCAGAGAATAATGTGAAGACTCAATTAGAGAGTAGACCAAGATGCTGTGTGACTTTCAGGTACAGAGGAAACCCCCGTGTTGCTATTGCTATGCTCTGAAAGTGGTTGTTCTGTTGGGAGACACCTTCTGAAATGGCTGCGAGAATGATGTATAAATATGAATATTGGGGCATTGACTCCCAAGTTTCTTGCTAAAGATTGAATCTGACCAAAAGACCATGGAGAGGAGCAATCAATTAGCAGTGTCTCCCCAGAGGCAGAACCTTTCTGGGCCATATTCCTGTTTGTCAGAGTCATTGCCTCACTCTTTCGCATGTGTCTGTTCCGTGACAGATAATAAATATAGTAGTTTAAACTGATTTAGAGTACCGGGCAACAGCATCTGATTGGATTTTCCTTTTCTATGTTTTATTCCCACCATCCCATGCTTAGACTTTCACTTTCTAAATTCAACTGCTTTTCAGTTCTGCCTCAGGGAAATTCAACTCAGGCTAATTTGACTTCAGTACTGGATATTTTAAAACTCTCTCATGCTTTGCGATTCTACCTTTAAGAGGTTGAAACTCAAATATATACAAAGAGATATTCATCCAATAAAAGAAACTAAAACACAAATGTAAACTTATGAAAGATATACAGGTAGAAACACATTTGTAGGAAAGTAAACTTGGACATCATCAGCATTTGTATGACATTTAAAGCCAAGAAACTGCGTGCAGATAGGAGAAGAAAGAGGCTGGAGGGCTCTGCAAGTGCCCAGGTTTAGAAGTCAGGGAGGTACAAAAAAAATCCAATAGAGGACCCTAAGGGCTTGCCACAGAGATGAAAATCCAGACAGTGTGGTGTCTGCAGTGAGTGTCTACTGTGACAATTTATTTGCGTAACAATTTGCTGGAAGGATGACCGCCACGATTTGCCATAGGGGGCTTGGCTGTAGGAGTCTGTGAAATAGTGTTGGAGAGAGTCTGACCCATATACAGTCAATTGAGAATGGTGGGGAAAACCTGGAAATAGCATGTAAAAAAAGTTGCATGCACACATGCGTACATGCAATGCACAGAAGAGATCTGGAAGGAAAGGTGCTAGAGGTAGACCTGACCCTGGCTCCCTATGAGCAGGAGCTGGGCATGGGTGGGGACAATGATGGGAAAAGAAAAAGGGTGTGGACATGAAAGATTTTATGTTCTTACCTCACAACTATTTTCAGAGTATTTTACCTTCAGGAGTATTTACTGTTTTCATAATAAAAATATTTTATTAAAAACATCACGTTTATATTTTCTTCATTACTTAATTATATTCTTTATGTATAGATTTTATCAGCTTCATCTTCAGGTGAAACATTTTTCCTCTTAGTTCCAGGGTTTATGGAAGTGTCACCCCAAGTCCAGGATTCACATTACACACATCAGACCTTCAGTACTACCTAGCATTTTCCCCTGAAAAGCAGTTCTAATGTATTCATGTTATAAATGACAGAGAATTAAAACTACTTTGAAATTTTGCAGTGCTCTTAAAATGACTAGAGACAGCTTAGTCTTAATGTGTTTGCTCGGATGACGGAAGCAGTCAATCTCAACAACTTCCTATTTACATCGTGGCAGTGTGGCTAATGTTACTTTCCCCATAATCATAGTGGAATATTAAAAGTGTTGTTGTTCAGGTCCTATCCAAGACTAATCATAACAGACTCTCTGGAAGTGAGGCTCAGGCATAGATACTACAGATTTTTCATGCAAATTTCCAATTCTAATGAGCCTTCAGCCTTGGGAACCACTAACGTAGAAATTTATAATCCACACAAGGGCTGCATGACTTTTATTTTTCCAGTAGTGGAGAGTTTACTGCCTGTTAGTACAACAACAAATGGAGGAACGATGCTTTGAAACAACAAGAATTGGAAACTAAGCTCATGCCTGGATTAGAAGTCCAAAAGTGTTTTCCACACTATGATTCACTTCTCTGAGGCCAAAGGTTGCCTAAGAGGAGTGCACGTGGCCTTTGGGGAATGAAGTTGCGGAATGCTGTTGGTGTTTGTTACCCTCTCGCTGAGAGTCTTGGATGCGGCACCTGTTGAGAGATCACAGCCACTGTAAGTGGCTTAGTTTTAGTTTTAACATCCCATCTGTGTTTTTCTGTGATTGAACTTCCTTTCAAATTTCCTCAGATTCCTCCTCATTGTCTCATTTACTAGGTCATTATGATAGATAAAGTCTATTAGTTGTGTCTCCACTCCAAACCAGATAATCTGTATTACTATTGAGAAAACATATACATTTCTAAGAACCTACATCTTTCAAGTGCAGGCTTTGTGCTCAGGACTAAGGCTAGCAGCATCTGCTCGTGATTCCAAATTTTAGATCTTTCCTCAGATCTACTAAATCCTCATCTGATTTGGATGCACATTAAATTTTGAAAAACAATTAGTGCACAAAGACCTCTAAGATAGAGTTCTGCCTTCTTGGGGTTCATAGCATCTGTCAAAAATGTGTATTTTTTCAAAAGGTAAAAATATGGCATCAGAAAAATTTATAGTGAGCATGACAAAGATGATTTCTTTAATTCAGTAATGAAGGCACCAGCAAAATGGCAAAACTGGATCAAAAGAGTATAGGATAAAATGGAAATCAATGGAATAAAAGAAAATGGTACAATGAAAGTGCAAAGTTAGGTACAAATCTCATTGTTACGGTTTGTGCCTGGATGTCCCCACAAAGCCTCAAATAGTCAATGGGGGGGGGCAGGCTTTTTGGTGGTGGCTGAATCTAGGGTTTGTGATTGGTTCATTGTCTATTGGTGGAATTAGTGGTGGAGTGCTATACCTGCCCCCAGCAGGTGGCCTGCATACAATATAAGGGAGGAAAAAGAGGTTTGCTTCACGTTTTTGCTTTTGCTGCTTTTGCAATCTTCTCTTGCCATGCCAAAATGTCACCCTTCTGCCATGCCACCTTGCCTTGGAGACAGCTGATATGGGCTGAAACCTCCACAAACTGTGAACTAAATAAACCTTTCTTCCTTTAACTTGGGGCATCAGGTATTTTGTCTCAGCAGTGAGAGAAAGATAACCAAGATACTCATTAATGCCTTCCAAGCCCTAAAACCTTAACCTTTGGGTTTATTCTTTTTGATAGGAAAGAAATAGTTTTCTTCTTTCCTAGATACTCTTCCGCAATTTATCAATCTTCTATAAATTAATATCTTATAAATTTTCCAGAATCTGCCCTCCAGTCAACAAATATAAATCAAAGTTACTTTCCCCTTAGGCATATGGTTGCATATGATCTGAATAGCTTATGAATGTCTTAAGTTTTTTTATAATTTTTCATAACAGTTCAGAGAGGAGGCAGATTTGGAAAATAAATAATTGCAATAGTATATTGCAATGTAATGATCAAGACAGATAAAATTTTTATGGAGTGTGAGGCCCTGTTCTACATGTTCTACATGTTAGCCCTTTTAGTCACTATCACGGCCTTGTGAGGCGAAGGCCATCACTATCCCCATTTTACCCAGGAGGATTATGGTACAATGGTGTGAAATAAATTGCTCAGAGCAGACTGCTATTGATCTGTGCTCTTGACCCTGACAATCTGACTCCAAACCTGAGTACTTACTTGCTTTCCCTGGAAAGAAATTAGCTAAAGGTGTGTGCGTGTGCACACTGCATGCACGTGCACGCATGTGTGCGCATGTGTATCTGTGAATTCAACTGAAGTGGGGATACAGGCTAATGGTGGACTTAGATGCACTCTCATTTCCTATATTTAGTCTAAAATTTGAACTAAGCACTGAGATGTGCTGCAACAGTTGCCCATTAGTATGCTGCCTGGAGACTCTGAAATGGTTTGTGTAGAAGAGCTGCTGCATTTTTTCAGCTGGGACTGCTGCTTGTGGCACTTAGACTCGATGTCAGCTCACCACACCAGCCTTCCTAGGGCTAGGGCTTAACAGTTAGGTCAGCATGTCTAGCGGTGGGAAGGAGAGAGTGTGTGTGTGTACATATGTGTGTGTGTTTTGTAAAAACAAAACAAAATTTTATTAAAATTTTATTAGCAGAAGATAAATGAGTAGCCGACATCAACTGCTCTCTCCCTCTCTTTTTTAAAATAAATTCACAAATTAACCCTCTAAAAAAGCTTAGAAATCAAGAGCTCCATCTCATAACACCCACGTTAGGTGTCACTGCCCTGTCCCACTGTTCTGCCTTCTGTGGCTGGTGTGTGCGTGAAGTTGGAGTTATGCCTTGATGAGCCAAATTGTCCCCCTCAGCCTCTTTCTGTTTCGTCACAATGAGTTGCACGTGCAGAACTGTTTTCATGTGTAATTGTTCGCTGGAAGCAGTAATTGCATCCAAAAGCGACGCTTATGCCAATGGCAGGAGCAATTAGTAGCGAAAATGCAAATAATCGCAGGCCTCCAAATTGTAGTCTTAAAAAGATCACACTCGGAATCATCTCCTTCACCCAGGAGGAGTTGGCTAAAGATTTGTCCACTCTTTTTCCCGAGGAAATTGTATTTGTAATTTGAAGTCAGTACTGTAATCTCGGGACCTTCCTTGATGATCTCCCCTTGCAGGAGCCTCTGGGGAATGGCATATTTTCCAGCACAAACCAGACATAAAAAACTGATTCTAAACATCAGCTTATTTACAAAATAGAAAATGGAGTAACTTAGAGTCAAATTTTTGTTTTGAGGAAAAAACAGACAACTGAATAAACTGTTCTTATAACGGTGACTTGCGTATCTCCCTACATCCAAACTAAGGGAAAACAGGGTCATAGAATTATTAACAAAGTACTTATTGTATGACTCGGCCTTTAGTCACAGAATTACAAGATCTGCAGCTACGCATCTTTCCCGCCTTCCTCCTCCCAGTGGAATCACTTCCAGAGTCAAGCAGATTGCAGCCTCGGTGAGACACAATCATAACTGTGCCCGTGGCTTTGCACACTTTCCCTGTGACTTCCTCCTACCCTGCCTCTGTCAGAAGCTTTGGGTTGTGCCTGCTGGCTTCGGCACTCTGCTGCTTCAGGTAGTAACACTGGGCTCACAGGTTGCTCTTTGTGTTACACCTGGTAACATGGACCACAAGCACGCACATCTTCCTGTCTTAAAGCCTTGCAGAGGTATTGGTGAACGGACTCTCCTCTGGCTTCAAACTCCCTCTCCACTCCAAGTAGACACCTGGCAGGAGGTGGTGCAGGACAAAGCCAGGTGTGTGAGCAGCTGATTCAGAGACGGTGGGAGCCCTGTGCTTTCCATCACACTCAGAGTCATCCCTTCACTCACAGCTATGCACATACACCCATTCTTCCTTCAGTTACATGTTGCTTTGCATAAGCTTATTGTTCCCTTGTGCAAACAGATCTCCAAATGGGCTCCTCTTATTGGTCCACAGTGGTCTAGAGGTACCTGGACTTGCCCGAATGTTACTGGAAAGACAGCTCAAGTTATCCTTGAGACCCCAGCTGTAATGGCGCTGGCTGACAGAGATGCATTGCTCTAAGGAAGACAAGGAAGTGAAAGCGGTATAGCAGTTCATAGTAAAGTGTTTTACGGCAAAGAAATAGTGATCGCCTATTGATTAGTGACTCAGAGGGAACAGTGTCACCAATAGGATGCAGAAAATTAACTCTGGTGATGTGTGTATTGCCTCAGATTCCTCTATTAGTAAAGCCTCATCCTTGGGGAATAAATCTGTTACACTAATCAATGCCAATGTATCCAGAATAATGTGGAAGAAATTAAGGAATGTACAACACACTTCTCATTACAAGCAGTACCACATTTTTATTTTGCTTGCAGAGTAGACATGGAGCCTGCATTGCGTTAGAGTGAAAAGTAGGGGTGGGAGGTGAGCTCGTTTGTTGACAAGAAACAACTGGGAAAAAATATTGAGCCAACTGTGGGCACAATGTATTTAAAAACCAAAGGTTGGCCCAGCAGGAGAGGTCTCACAGCTGCTGCTCTAGGTGTGAGCTCTTAGTGGATTTAATAATAGCTTCCTCCACACAGCGCTGGGGAAGCAATGTCGCCTTCCATGTGATCCCGCTGTTTGCGGCATCTGGGAGGCTGCTCCGTCATCCTGCCAATGTCCTTCTCCCCTCCTGTGCCATGTGGGCAGTCCCTGTCTGACAGACTCACTCAGGGATTAAAGGAGAAAGTGGTCAAGAATGGCTAAGGGTGAGGGGCTGTAAAATATTTGTGCTGAGACTGCGAGGAAATATAAAAAACAGAATCGTGCAAGTGTATGTAAGAGGGCTGCCCAGACACGGTGACACTGGTGGAAATGTGATTGAGCCCACTATTGGGTTTGTGTAACCAGAGAAGGTGAGATTATTCTGATCCCTCATAAATTCCCTAAGGTGAAGTGGATGCCCACGTGTCCCATGCCTAAAAGAAACGCTCTGACTGTCTGCGGAAGGAATTCTCTGGGTGCAGGCTACAGCCAGGCTCTGTTCTCTGGCCATGAATGTGTGAGCAGTGGAAGGTTTTGACCTTGGTGATTCTGTGCCAGTGGCTTGCACAGAGGGAAACGCACATCTGCCGGCCCTTAGCGTATGGCAGGGAAATTGTTCCCTCCCTCTCTGCTTGCCGAAGCAAGAGTTAATTTAAACGGGGTTTAAGTGACTTAAGTGCTCACTTAGGCTCTAAATTTAAGTGTTATTGGGAGACAGAGCATTAGCAAAAAAATTAAATGAAAATGTAAATGATTGACACAGAAGTCTGAATCAGAAGGAGGTGGTGGAGAGGGGAGTGGCCAGGCGGAAATGTAATCTGCTGGGAGCTCTGGGAGGTCAGGGTGTGGAATGGTGGCTTCTGAATGGCCTGGACAAGAAGAGTCTGGTCAGCAGAAGGGGAGAGAGCGGGGCTTCAGGATTTCGTGGAAGCTTGATTGATATTTTGGGTTCAGGAGATTGAAATCTTTCTCCCCATTGTCAGGGAACAGTGTGCTCCTTGCTTCTCATTCTCCATGTGGTCCTGGAAAGACTAAGTTTCCCACTGTGTGTCCTGTCTGAACAGTCAGAGGCTCCACGACCCAGGGGCACTGGCCTTGCCTATGGCACCACATACGTAGGCAGTGGGAGAGAGAAGGTGTCTCTTTCACTTTTGGCTTTCTAGTTGTAGGGACTGTGTGAGCCTGGAGCTGCTGGGAGCAATTTTCCTTTGCTAATAAAACAAAGCCTTCCCACAAGGAAAGCAGAGGCAAGAGGTAGAAAGGGAAACACATTCAAAGCTCCATGGTCTCACAAAGGCCCTGAATTTAGCCATGCCTGCAGGGAGAACACGCCTAGTTGCAAGAGCCTCAATAGAACCACTGTTGGCTTGAGGAATTTGAATCAGATTTTTGTCATTTGAGATCAAAGGCAAAAGGAATTAGTGAATAGGTGAAGCCAGAGGATCTCAGTAAGAGTATATATACCTCTGTTTAGACCCTGAGTCTTTCAAAAGATCTATACAGAGAAACAAAAAACCTTTTGTATTCCCTTGAATGTGATTTTACTGTGGAATGGAAGTATGTCTGTTTTGGCTTTACATGGGCAAGTTATTTAATCACTAGTTTTCGCTTGTAATGTAAGCATGAAGGAGCGCTTGCCTCAGATAGTTTAGTACGTGTTAATGGCGCAGGGACCATTCCAAGAGCTCTGCGTGTTCACTGCGTATTATGCTTTCTTTATACTTACTCGAATATATTCCGTACATCTTTCTCTCCTTTGTTTCCTTCTCATACCCCCCATCTGGATAAAAAAATAGAAGTATTATAGACAACTAAGGTTGAAATATTATAGGCAGTCAGACAGGTCTAGGGCCTTCAGTCAATGCAAAGAATCAATACGAAAGATAAAAACACATTACAACTGTGACCGGAGGCATATCTGTTGGAGGTCAGGCCTCAAGATAAAGGTGGAATGAACAAGCCTACATGCCACCCCAAGGGTAAGTAAGACCTGGTCTAATAAAGTCTAGATAGATGTCAGTCACCTCAGTGGGTGACCAAGACCTTTAGACCCTCAGAACTGAAAAGTTCTTTGTCCTTTCCATGTATACTTGTACATGACTTGCTTCCCCATTGGATCAATATTACCTAAGTGGCTGTACTTATAATCTTATTGGTTGGTCATGATTTTAACCCACGTTGTACTCACCTCGTGACTTTGCTCTATCGAACTTCTCCAGAAAGTGAGTTTGCTGGCAACTCACTCTGGACAACCCTCATCCCCCCCCACCGCCGTCTCAAAGGAGCTGTAGCTCTCCCCTCAGTAATCATTTCCAGTCTTAAATCCTGTTATTCTTTAGGACTCATTCTTCAGTTTTGGGGAACACAAACTTGGTATATCTGACATCTAACAGGTTGGGAGTTATAATATTTCCCTAATATCATTTGATGATCTTACATCGGAAGCATTAGTCCAGTTAAGGTACAACTTGCCTTGAAGGGTGGGGGCTGGGAAATAACTGAACTGTTAAAGGCAGATGCCTCATTAGTAAATGGAGATAGAAAAGACTCTGGCAAAACACTAGAATAATTCCCATCAACAATGGATTACAGAAAGGATTGTTTTCTTCCCGTTGGTGTTAATGTCTTCTTGTCCAGTGAAAATCCAATGCTTGCACAAATTCCTGGTGTAAGATTGTAAAGATCACTTGCAAGGCTATTGACAATTCATTTAACAGAATCATTGATATTCATGATATGGAACAGTGAGCAGAGTGATCCTAAAATGATACAAAATACCAGACAATTAAAAATCCTAGGTATTTCGGTCAGTTATATATTATTTAGCTTGGAGGGGAAGGGGCTTTTGTCACAGAATGTTTGAGACTAAAAATGAACTGACAACCAGTCATTCATGGCCCCTACCAATGTCAGTGAGGAATGGAGTGTTCTCATGTCCATACATTTTTGTAAGATTTCTGAAATAAAAAATATTTGTATATTTTAAAAAACCCATGGCATTACTATGGTATAAGCTCCAGGCCCTATGAGAAATACACCTTCCAGTCAAAGGTCTTGAGAGTATTACTATAAGTTTTGTGCTGCATCAATTGGAAAAATAGTCAAATAGAACTTGTAAATAAAACTAAGAAAATATAGAGGAGACATTTCCTAATTTATTTTATTTTTTTATTTTAAAAAGAAAAAAATAAAAAAGATGCAAAATCTCAAAACAACATAATAGGAGAGTAATAATGGCTAATAGGTTGCATACTGTTATCTTCAAAATAGTTGCTCAGATTACAAGATACAGATAGGCATGAAAAATTGATCAAACAGTATAAGCACAAACCTTTCTTTTCAATGAACTAAGAGAAATTAGTATAACTATCTTGTATATATATATATATTTCTTTTTCCTTCTTTCTTTTTTCCTTTTCCTCATCCCATTTTCTCTTTCTTTTTGCAAAGTTTCTTCCCTTTTCACAATATCTATTTTACCTTTTGGATCTTATTTACTCTTTCAGCTTCTCACACTAGGGAGACAATATGATGTTTACACATACAAGTCTGATTTATTTCACTTATGAGTAGGGTCTCAAATTGCACCCATTTACTTATAATAGTCTCAAGTTTATCCTTCTCTATAGTGAGTAGTACTCCATTGTACAAAAATATCACATCTTTTTTATCCATTCCTCAGTTGAGGGATATTTGGGCTGTTTCCAAGATTTAGCTATTACAAATTGTGCTGCTATATATCATGGATGCACATATATCATTGTGGTATGATGTTTTTAATTCTTCTGGGAAGATACCCAGGAGGGAATATCTGGATCAAATGAGATCTCTAATCCTAGTGTTTTGAGGAATTGTCACACAGATTTCCACAGTGGTTGCACCAGTTTACACTCCCACCAACAGTGGAGAAGGGTTCCTCTTTCCCCACAGCTCTGCCAGCATTTGTTATTGGTTGATTTTTTAATGATAGCTGTTCTTTCTGGGATGAGATGGAATCTCAGTGTTGTTTTAATTTGTATCTCTCAAATGATCAGTGATGTCAAACATTTTCTCATATATTTATTTGTTATTTGTATTTCCTTATTTGAGAAGTGTATATTCATCTCAGATGCCTATTTTTGGATTGGGTCTTTGAATTTGAGGGGTCTGATTTTTAAAAATTCTTTACATGTTTAGATATAAATCCTTTGTGTGTTTGGCCCCTTTGTCAAAGATGAGGTGACTGAGTAAGTTTGGGGTGGCATCTGCATTTTCTATTCTGTTTCATTGGTACTCTGCTCTGGTTTTTTTTTTTTTTCCCCCAATACTATGCTGATTTTATCACAGTAGCTTTGTAGTGTAATTTCAAGTCAGGAACTGTGATGCCCTCTGCCTTCCTTTTTTGCCCAGAATTGCCTTTGCTATTCTACTCTTCTTCTAGTTCCAAATGAATTTTAGGAATGCTTTCTCTAATTCTATGAGATATGCTAATGATATTTTGATTGGAATTACATTAAATCTGTATAATATTCTGGGAATATGTCCATTTTCACTATGTTGATTCTTCCTGTCCATGAACAAGGGATATCTCCATTTTCTGATATCCTCTTCAATCTCTTTTTTCAAGTTACTGTAATTTTTAATATATAGATCTTTTACTTCCTTCATTTGATGGATTTCTAAGTATTTCATTTTTTGGATGCTACTGTGAAGAGTGTGGTTTCACTATTTCTGTGAGTTTGTTGCTTGTGTATAGGTATGCTACTGATTTTTGAGTGCTGACTTTACTCAGCTACACTTCTGAATTTGGTTATTAAATCTAGAAATCTTCTGGTGGAGTTTTTTGGGTCTTCTATGTAGAGTATCATGTCATTTGCAAATAACAATAATTTAACTTTTTCCTTTCCTATCCTTATTCCTTTTATTCTTGCTCTTGTCCAATTGCTCTGGCTAATGTTTCCAGAACTATATTGAATAGGAGTGGTGATAGTGGACATCCTTGTCTTGTTCCTGATTTTAGAGTGAAAACTTTCAGTTCTGACCATCAGGGCCTGGGTTTTTCTTCATTGGTAGGTTCTTAACTACATTTTCAATTTCCTTTACTGATATCAGGTTATTTAAAATATTTATATCTTCTTGATTCAGTTTTGGTGATTCCTGTATGTCCAAGAATCTGTCCATTTCTTCTGTGTTCTTCCTTGGAGTTCTGTTTGGATCTGTTTAATGGATTCCATTTCTTTCCTATGTTGGGCATTTGTGGTTTCCATCATTTTCCTAAGTTCATTTATGCTTTTACCTGGGTCTATTCTAATATTTTTTATTTTAAGCATCATTTCTTTTTGTATCTGATGGATTACCTTCTTTATAGCCTTTTTCACTTCCGCTGCTATCATTTTAGAAAGTTCCAGTGTTTGACTTCCAAGTTCCTCTATCTCATTGTGTTCCAGCTTGTCCTATGTGGGCTAGGGTTGCATTTTGCTTCTGTGTCTTGTCATTTTCTCTTTTTTCTTTTTTTATTCTATTTTGTTTTCTATGTTGATGCTTGCTGATTTCTTATGGTAGATAGCTTTATCACTAGTGTAGAGGCTTCCCTCAGAGATGTCTGATCTTCAAGGATGTCTTCTAGATGTAGGTGGTTCTTTATAGCTATCCCAACAAGCTACCTTCCCCATTTATAAAGGATGCCACATTACTATTTGGCTCAGCACCCAGTCTTTTGGTACTGGACTGTAGTGATGATTATGACCCCATACAATCACAGTGTTATCATACAAAGGAGAAGAACTGATTATAACATGTATGACATCCTGGCTAAATACAGCTAGTAATAACAATAGTTTCAAGTATAGGTTCGCTACTGACAAACTATGACAACTATCAACCTGACACATTTAACCACATGAGAAAAATCCTAAAGTTATATAACAAAATGAAACATATACCATGTATTTGTATGCAGTGGTTTTTCCCTTAGTGAAGTTATTTTACCCTGTTGCAGGGTGTGTGTGTGGTGGTGGGGGTAAAGGTGGGTGGGAGATAAAAGTAATGAATGAGGTCAAATATAGTAGAATCAAGGCTGGAGGTCAAAGGATAATTACCAAGTTTTGGGAAGCTGGAGGACACAGGAGGGAAAGAATGAAAGAGAAAGTGAAGAAGTAATCAGAAAGGAAAGAGACAATGTTTACTCACTTGAAAGTACAAATTTAAGAGGTACTTGAGGAAAAGAGAGAAAGGGTTAGTGGAAGAAAACAAAAAAGAAAGGTAAGAAACCTAAAAAGTGAAAAAAAGAAGGATGAGAGAGAAGAAAAAGCAAAGAAAAAAAGACCAGAAAAAAGGAGAAAAAAAGCCCAAATAAAAATAATCATAAAATAAAAAATAAAACAAGACAAAATCCAACCAGAAAAGAAAGGATAGCTAATTAGACAAACAAGGGAGAATAAAAGTAGTAAAATAGAATAAAAAGTAATAAAATATCTCTGGTGTTTACAGTTCTGTGATAGTGTTCATGTCAGATCCCAGAAGCGTGCTGTGTACTCCAGCCAAGTTTGTCATGGGAATTGTGCTGGGTATGGCGCTGATCTTGACCTCTGGATGTGGGGGCTGGGAATGGTGTTCTGTTGGTGGAGTTCTCCATAGCCCAACTGCTCACTCCTCACGGCTGCTTCGGACAGTTCCGCATTGCTGGCCTCACTGATTACTCCACCTGCCAAAGGCATTTGTGCACCTGTGCACCTGGGTCCACCTGGCCTGCCCTAATTCATTCTATAATGTTGCATTATCCTGAACTGAAACTCAGTCAAAGATACTTGCAGAAAAAACTATAGACCAAAATTACTATAACCCTATGTTCCTAACTACAACATCTTCAACAAAGCAAATGCAATCCAGTGATACAAAAACACTGTACCATGACAAAGTGGAATTTATTATAGAAATGCAAGGTTGGTTCATCATTTGAAAGATCAACCAGTATTAATTCATTATATCAAAAAACTAGAAAATAAAAAGCCTAAAATCATCTGAAGAGATGCGGAAAAGCACTTGACCAAAGCCAAAATATATTCGTAATACAAACTCTGAGAAAGCCAAAAATAGAAGGAACGTCCTCAAGACTATGAAAGCCATCTTTGTCCTTTTGATCTAATATTTACAGATAATTCTACTCAGCAGCAGAATGCACATGCAAGGCAAGTGCACAAAGAGCTTTCACTGCGACTCCCACCTACCTACAGCTGTCATCCCATGTAATGGTGAAAGAATGAATGACTTTCCCTCAGGATAAAAAGTAAGGCAAGAATGTTCCCCTTTTTACCACTTGAAGTCAATATGGTACTAGAGGCTTTAGCTAGGACAATAAGGCAAGAAAAAGAAATAATATGAAAACAGACCAAAAAGAAAGAAAATCATCTCTTTATAGATGTCATGATTGTCTAAGTAAAATGTGAAGGCCAGTCTGATCCCCTTCATTTGAGTGTTTGCCCTCCAGTTACTCAGCCTGAAGTCTTTTCCTATTTTTTTTACTCTTCGTTGTTAAGGGCCAGGCTGATCTTTGGCAGCTACTACAGCTAAAATCCTGTACCATTTCCTCTTACTTTCTAATTAAACCTTTTTCCTGTGAAAAGAATGTTCAAAAACTTTTTAAAAATTATTCAAAGTAAAAGTGAGATGAGAACTTTGCAAGATACAAAGTAAAAATTGAAACAATTTATTCTACTTCTTATGCTATTAACAAATATTTATAAATTAAAATAGGAAATATCATTTATATATTATCAAAAATCATTAAAACATCAAGTGTAAGTCTAATAAAATATGTGTAAGATCTGTATGATGAGAAGTCAAAATGCTGATGAGAAAAAAATCAAAGATCTAATTCAAGAGGGTATATATTGTGTTGGTGTTTTGAAAGTTGGTGTTGTTATGATATCAATGCTTAGTTATTAGCTTATAGATGCTATACAACCTGAATAACAATTTTAGAAAGTTTTAGTTTTGGAAATTGACAAGTTGATTCAAAAATTTTTATAGAAATGTAAGAACCTAGGGATATAGCTCAGCGGCATAAGCACCTGCCTGGCAAGCATGAGGTCCTGAGTTTGATTCCCGGTATCACAAAAAAGACCAAAAAAAAAAAAAAAAAAAAAAAGGAAAAAAAAAAAAAAAAAAAAAGAAAAAACCTAAAAAAAAGAAATGTAAGAACCTAGAAGAGCCAAAACAATTTTAAAATATATTTTACAAAATAAAATAAAACTAAAAGTAATGGACTAACATTACCTGATGTCAAGATTCACCATAAAGCTACAATAAGGGAGACTATAGTTTAGTCCTAAGGATAAACATATGGATCAATTAAGTGAAATATAAGGCCAAAAAGTAGACTTACATACATGTGGTTAATTGGTTAAATCAGTAAGGAGGTCAAAGCATATCAAATGTGCAAAAGGATGGTCATCAAAAACTAGAACCCAGGTTTTTAAAACAATAAGACTGATGATTATTTCATCTCTGTGTTAGTTAACTTTCTGTTACTGTAACAAATGAGATAATCAACTTATAAAGAGAAAAAGGGGTTTGATGGTCTTTCCTTTTGATGGTCTTTTTAATAAATGGTGCTAGACTGATTGCTTATTCATATGTAAAAATGAACCTTAACTTTTACCTTACATAAAATATGAGATTAATTTGAAGTGAATCATAGACCTAAACATTAGAGCCAAATATTACAGAAGTACCAGAAGAAATCACAGGAGAATCTTTTTAGTTGTGCCTTCAGCAGACTTCTTTGATAGAACACAAAAAAGTGGGAATCATTAAAAAAATAAGTTGGACTTCATACAAATTAAAATCTTTTTCTCTTCAAGAGACATCACTAAGAAAGTGAAAAAGGCAAGCTGTGACATGAAGGAAAATATTTTCAAAACATAAATATGGTAGAGTACTGTTTCTAGAATATATGAAGAACTTCTACAACTAAATACTAATAATACAAGCTATCTGATTTTAAAATGTACAAAGGATTTGCATATACACCATGACACATACTCAATAGCCAAAAAGAAAGTGAGAAAACTCTCAGCATCATTAATCAGTAGAGAAAAAATAAACTTAAATGCTACTACGCACTCATTATTTTTAAAACATTGACATACCAGATATGGTGAGAGTACGGAGTAGCTGGAATTCTTAGAGGTTACCAGCAGGAAGGCAAAGGAGTGGAGACAGTCTGGACGTGTTAAATGTATAGTTATGACATGACCCCCAAGTTCCATTTGTAGATATGCACCCCAAAGTAAAAAAGCTCATATTCACAAAATACCCGTTACTTGAATACTGTAGAAATCATCTGTACAAAGCTTCAAACTGAAAACAATTCAAAATATACATCATTTCTGGAATAGGTAAACAAATGGCAGTATATCAGTATGATGAGATTCTGGTCAGCAGCAAGAAAGGAAGAAATAACTGATAGGTGGAGCAACTTGGAGGATTCTCAGAAACATTTTGCTAAAGTGAAAGAAGTGGGGCATCAAAGGTGATTTATATGAATTTCTAAAAAAGACAAAGCTGTAGTGACAGAAGTCAGAATACATGTGTGAGCAGGGTGAGAGAACTTTTTTGGTGCAGTGGAAATATTCTATAGTCTTTGTTGTGATGATAGCTATGCAAACACATACATTTGTCAAAATTCAAAGAACTATACACATATAAGTAGTGAATTTTATTGCATATAAATTATACCTTAATACAGCTGTTTTTAAAGACAGAAAGAGTGCTCTGACTGTCACAAAGAGAATGGGATAGTGAGGGTGACTGATGAAAGAGCTGGATATTAATTATTCAGAAACAAAAGCAAGAATTTTTCAAAAAGAAATTTGACTGAGAAATAAGGAGAAAGCACAAGAAGACCAAAAAAGGAAAGTACAAAAGCACAGAGACAGATGAGCTTCCCAAGCACAGATTTTGTGCCCCCGACTGGCATGACAGACACTCCCTGGGTACACAGCCTCATTCCTTCTTTCTGCCCCCTTTGCTCTCATTTGGATACGATACCAAGCTGTCTAAGCTAATTCCAAAATAGGCTTGTGCCAGCAGCACTGTTTCAGTCTACCAAGAGCATTGTTAGGGTCTCCTGTGAACCCACTCTACCGCTGGTAGCATTGGTTCTACTAACTACTTTTTGAGGCTGGAATGGCTACTGAGAAAGTAGCTCTTTGATTAGTAAGCTCATGCTCCTATCAACCATGCAGGGCCTATTTCCTGTCTTCACATAATTCTATCGTGGTAGCAAAACCGAGTATTTGCTAAATTTGACAATCCTATACTTTGGGTCATTTTTCCCAGGAGTCTGACTATTTGACTGTTTTCCCTGAAAACAGTGGGGAAGGTATAATTCAGTCTGTTTACACACCCAGGAGCAGAACCAGCTCCCTAGCCAACAATACGGAAGAGGAGTGTGGTCCTCTCAAGATTCAGACCAGCCAGAAGAAACACACACACACACACACACACACACACACACACACACACAGAGGTGCGTACACACAATTGTTTACACATACATATGATTTTTACTTATATCTATTGGATGTGTTTTTACATATTTATATTAAATGTATTCACTTTTATGTTTCTAGTTTGTATGGAAAGTTTTGCTGGATGTAGATAATTTGCAAAGTGGATTTTTTTGCCTGTGCATGGTGGAGACTCAAGAGAGCAAGCAGAAAATGAACACTCTGGTGGCTAAGCTATTGCGGTATTCGTATGTACACAGACACACACATAGTGACATAGGTGGGTGGGGAAGTAGGTAGGTAGAAAGGTAGATATTAAGCTACCACCTACCACTGTCTGGAACAGTTGTTTTAATGATATGGAAAAGCCAGCATGTCTTGAAAACCTTCATGTATACACGAATAATGAATTTCCTGGGCTGTCCGGTTCCCTTCCCCTCAGCTATGCAGTTAATCTTGTGATCTCTCATGCCCTCTCGGTGGAAAGGGAGAATTTCTGCTTTAACTCCAGTGCTGGATCGTGCTTTTAAGGACAGTTAGAGAGTGAGAGGGAAACACGTTGTCTTAATTTTATCCAACAAGGCTTTTTCCCCATCAGTGAGGATGGCACGAATAAATCAAAGATCCCATCAAAAGGCTCTTTGAGAGAAAGCATTTATCTTGGGTTTCAATTTTCAGGAAGAAGAAAACAATTACATTTACTTATAAGGTAATGAGAGAAAAAGAAAAATGTTTTGCTTCTCTTCATATATCTCTTAAACAAAAAAGAAGTAGACTTGTGACTAGCAGCCGGGGCAGAGACTTTGATTATGCGAGAGGCAAAAGGGTGAAGTGGCTGAAAGCTGAGGCTCTGAGCCTGGTGGCCCGGCTCCCGTTTCCAGCTCTGCCTCTGATTAGCTGGTGCTGGGCCTCCCGGCCTCAGTTTCCCACATAGAAAGTAAGGTTTAAAGCAGGTTCTCCTTCACGCCATACTTGAGTAGGACATGAGTAGAAAACCTAGATTTGTAGGTGCTACATACGTTACTTGTCATTATTATTTATTTTAAAAGTTTAATGTGCTGAGTGAAGCCATCAGTTGAGTCTTTAACACACAGGCTGAAATTGGAGGGCATAATCTAGAAAGCAGTAGAAGGAATTTGTACGAAGGAAGAACATGAAATAATTTTTTTTTTAAGTTTTGGGATGATCTACCAAAGAAGTTATAAGAACTTGAAAAGTAGATATTTTAAGAAACAGGACTATTGATTACCCATTTGACGAGGACAGTGTGGGTGTAGATCTGTAACGCTACAGCTAGCTTGTGGTGAGTACAGACCTTTTTGTTCCGAATGGCCTGGAATTTCATTTATTCGTCACATTCTCTCCTGGCTCTGTTGCCTGTGTCAGTAGTGACAACGGTGGATGATTTCTCACTTCTTAAGTGTCCGTTTGCCCTGGTGCTGGCCCACCTGCACGTTACATCCCTGGTAAAGAAACTGGCACAAAAACAGTACCAACGTTGTTTTAATATTCAAGACTCTGATGATTTACAAGTAGCACTTTAACACTCATGCAAACTATTCAGTATGATTTTCCAAGCCAGTTGATGCTATTAAACAAAATAGAGAGTGCCTTCAAGTTTTCCCAAACTCACTTATGTGACTTGATAACATGACCCTCTGTTTTTTGAAAAAAAAAAAAAAGAAAAAAAAGAAAAACAGTCAAGACACAGTACAAAGCAAATCAATTTAAAATGTAGGTTCCTGGAAACATCTGTGAGTTGCTACTGAGAGCTATTTTTTTACCACCAGAAACCAAAAGCAGTCTATGACTAGCTGATCCTTTGATGTCAAATACCAAAGATTGTTTGAGATAAAAAGAATAAAATGTTTCACTGAGGCCTCGGTTTTACTGGTAACACTTTCTGAAGGATCAATATACTTACAAACAAAACCAGGTAAGCTACAGAGTTATTTACCAACAATATTGTTGTCATAGGAAAAGTAACAGCTCACTCAACCTATATTAAAAGTCAGGATTGAAAGGACGGTAACAATGATCGAAGTCAATTCTTTCCCTCATTTTCTGGATATCAAGATTGAACTGAACTCTGAGGACTTAAGAATTTTATGCAAAGCTAGTCGCAGAGCTGAGTGGGAACTCAGAACTTCTGCCCAGTCCTCCACCTCCCCTCAAGCTGCTCCCCATCTCCCTCACTGCACCCCAGGTAAGTCCACGGATCTTCCTTCCGTCCTTCTAACTGGCCAGTCCTGGCCCCTCCTCAGGCCTCTGCACTTGCTGTCCCATCTACCTCCCCCTCCGTGGTCCTTCTCTGCCAAGCATCACCTCAGTTACCATCTTCTCAGAGAGGCCTCGCCGCACAATTCGCCAGTCACTGCCTCTCACACCGCCCTGTTTCGTTGCCTTCTCCAAAACTTACGGCTATCTGCCTGAAGTTATCCTCTTTCTTAACGGTTTATTTTCATCTTCCTGGGGCTTTACCTGCCTCTGCTGTACTTCCTGGTCCTAGAATGATGTTTGCTACAGCAGAGGAGCTCAAGGAATACTGTGACTGTGTAAAGGAAGGAAATGGGAGCTTTCAAAGAGTCCTGTTTTCTCATCTTCGGATTATGTTGTACTGTGACTTTACCGTACCATTTTAATAATAATTACTGCTTACTGAGGATGTACTATCTTTCCAAATATTAAGTTAGGCCTTTTACAAATCTTAGTTTATTTAATCTCCACACACACCTAGGGCGTAGGTTTAATTATCCTTGTTTTACTGATGCAAAAGTTGAGCTCAGAGAATTGAAGTGGCTCAAGTAGGTAGCAAAACCATACTCAAACTCATGCTTGTCTGACTTGAAAGTAATCTTGTCTAATATTTACCACATCTTTATTTTATTTGTTCCCAAGTGCTCAATCTCAGGGCAATATCAATAAATAGAATCATAGGACACTTACCAGATTGTAAGGGCTCAGGATGGGTTTTAATTTCACATTAATAATAAAGGAGGCAGTTGAAAGAACAAAGATGCTTATAATTGCATTAGACCTTAACTGTTCAAGAGAGTGCTGGCATCCTCGCTTGTTTAGGTCTTGATTTGTTTATTGTGTCTGCCAGGGCTCAAGAGGAACGGGGAATGAGAGTACCCCATGAGAGCGGGCTCTTGGCCTGGCTGGAGAGCCCTGAGGGGCTGAGCTAAAGTTCTACAGGAGGCTTTGACCCAAAGGAGGTGAGGCTGGTGTTTCTTCACCCAGGATCTTGAGTTAGGATCGTAGGAAGAATTGAAAAGAGTCCCCACAGCCTTTGTTTTCTGTTCTGATACTAAGGACTGACTGGGTTCAGCTCAGCTGCCAGCCTATGAATGTTGAGCATTCCCTAAAATTGGGGAATGATTAAACACTGCTTGGGGAAATCACAGCCTTTCTGAGGTATTTCTAAAACTAGTGTAACTTTTTTGTTGGGATTCTTCCATCCTGACCATTATCAGAGAAAGGAAGTTGGACATCTGAGAATGGGCAAACAGTCGTTCACTTTAGATTCAAGGGTGTTTCCAACACACCCAGACAGTCCTAGAAGGAGAAGGCTCAGGAGTGGGCACTGGTCTAGCCAGCTCTTGCTAATCCTGGCCACAGTCCTGGGCATCGGGTCATCACAGAACACACACACTGTCGGGGTACACTTTGCGACGCTTGGTGACCACCTCTGGTGAGCAAGCAAGCCCTCCACAAGCAATGTCCCTTAGACCTGAACTCTCTACAGCCACCCCAACATCTCAGCCTTTGTAATGTGTTCTGGGCTCCCTCTTCCTGCTAGCTTGTCTACTGAGGGAATTATGCTGACTCTGCTGAAGTTCTTGGGCAAGAGTCCAAGAACTGAACTCAGAAAACATAATATCCACCATGTATATGCTTGTCCAAAGATTCTCTTCACAAAATACCTACCTTAATGCTCACTCATAGAACACTAGTATGTGAAAATGATATCTAAGGACTCAATGAAAAGGAGGAAAAATGAACTGTTAAACCCCTGTAAAGTCTGGAGCACTTTTTTTTTTCTTAGTGCCAGGAATTGAACTCAAGGCCTTACGCTTGCCAAGCAGGTGCTGTGCCACTAAGCTGTATCCCTGGCCTCTAGAACACCTTTTGTGCAGGATAGAAGTCCTGTGGGGAGCAGACCATGAGCTTGCACCATGGCCTTACACCATGTAGGCTGCCTGGACATCCCAGAACAGAGGGCTGCAAACAAAGAAATATAAAGCTGAATTTTTAAATATGTTAACTATAAGAAAAGGGTACTAGTTGGCAATTAAAAGTAAAGTTGGAGGGGGAAATGTTTTCCTTGTACCTTTAGGATGGTAATATGGAAGATGAAAGCAAAACATGAGGTTTTAATGAAACTTTGTACCTTTCAGGAGGAAAAAGCCTTGAAGGAAGGCAGGATGTGTCGATTGGAGGGCAGGAGGCTGGTTTAGGGAATTTTAAGGTGTCAAGAGAGGGTATGTGTTCCAAAGTGAAATGTTTGACCCGGGGCTCAGGAAGGGAAGGGCTCAGTTACGTTAGCCTAGGAATCCACTGATCAGGGCCAGGGGTGGGCAGGCAGATTTCGTGGCTGGTACATGGAGCACTCACACCTGGGGTGACAAGTCAGTCCTGGGCTCACAGAAACGGCTCACACAAAGCCAGCTGTATGCAGGTTACCAAGGGGCAGAGGAAGTCTTCGCTGTGAGCAGCGAGGCTGAGCTCTTTCTGGCCAAGGCATGCGGTAGGGTGAAGTTGTGCCCGAATGAGCCGCTCTGCCCAGGCATAGGCAGATGGTTCTAGGCATCAGGCAGAGGGTCCTGAGTCTGGCTGCCTCCAAGGAAGAAAGGTATTCATGGAAGTCTCCAGCAGAACCTGAACACCAAACAGATCTTTACCATTCTTTTCAGGGCTGGTTCCCAATCTGTCTGGCTAGAGCTCATCTCTCTTCGGCTTCCTGGAGAGAAACGAGAGTAGCTGGGGACATGCAGAGGCCTTTAATGTGACAGCAGAGACAGTATTTGTTGTCACTGTTTCCCTGCATCATTGACTGGGGCCAGAAGTGAGGCAATTGGAGGAAATGTAAGGGAGGCCGGTCTGAGATAGACTGGGATGAACTGTGCTTATACCGTGTTGTCAGAGTAATGGAGCCTGTGGACCTGTCATGCCCTGCAGAAAGCTTGCTGGCTTTGAGGGTTTGTGAGAGGCAAAAAGCTCCATAGAAGTAAAAAGAGAGAACAAGGCAGATGTTTACCTTAAAACCAAGTTCTAACACAATGGAGTGGGCAATGGAGGCAATAATCTGGGATCCATGACCTGTGCTGGGTTCAGAAGAGACAGGTACGTAGAAGCCAAGGTATCTATCAGGAGACACAAAGGAGGGGCACTGCTTGAAGGTCACACAGTGAGGCAAAAGTAAAAAATTCAGTCAGTATAATATTTGTCACCAAACTTATTCTATGTAGCAAAGAGTTGGTCTTGGGTGGAGAAGGAACTAGATCCACCTATGGTTTGAGCGGAGTCCGCTCTGTCCTTACAACAGGGATTGGGCCTGGTTGACTTCAGCCAGTGATTATTTCAAAGCAACATTCCTCCCTCAGTCTGGGACAACAAGAAACAAGATGTGTGCTCGTGCTGCCAGAAAAGGAACTTTTCCTCTTCTCTGGGTAGTGGAGCATGAGACCTCCCGCTGCTGTGGTGGTGGGGGGGGTGGCACAGTGCCAGGCAGACTGCAGCCGCAGGCAAGGTGCAGCCGAAGGGTGGAGCATATGCTGTGGCGAGGTGAAAGTAGAACGTTGGTGGCATTATCTGAGACACTCGATCCAACACAACTTGACGCACCAAATAGTACTGGATCAAAATGTTCATTACTAATTTTATTATCATCATTATTACCATTTGAGTCAATTTGAATGGGATTTACTGATTTTATTTTTTAACATGGTCTTTAGTGCTGCATTGAGGGAAGAGTGAAAGGGTAAAGCCTATAGAAATTATGCTAGGAAGGTAAGGTCTTTCATTTAGGAAACGGGTCTTCAAGGAAATCTCTCCTCCTGCCTTCCCTAGGGATCTCAGTTTGGGATGTCTGGCCTGAGGGCAGTGCCCATGGCCGGAAACTTCTCTCTGGAAGCAGCAGCCCCTACCAAAAACTGAGTACCAGGCTTTGGAGGCCAGTGAGCATGCTCAGAGGGGGAATAGCGAGAATGTCATCCCCTTGGTCTGATCTGTTTTCCGGGTTGCCCAAACAGGGTGGGAGGTAGGTCCAAACTTCTTATGTTCTGCTAAACTCATCTGTGAGGCTGGAGAAAAATCACAAAGTTGCTCCTTCCAGATTGCTCACTAACTTCTGAGAAAGAAAGACAGCCCCAAATGCCACCAGCAGGCTGGCTGTGGGTGGTGCTGGGATGAGGCACGGTGTTCTTGGTTAGAGCAGCCCTCCGCTCCGCGTGATCTTGAAAGAGTGTGCTCCCTCCTGGGACCAGGAAGCCGCACTGCAGTCTCAGCTTCCCTGCCTGAGGGTGAAGCTGTCCAGGCTGGTCTTTGGAAGCACTCTTTGTTTGCAGATCTGGAAGGAAGGACTCGCTCATTTTAATGAAAAATCACCTGCGGAGGAAATCTGCTCACATAGGCGATTCCTTTCAGGAGCTAATGTCGGAGAGTAGGGAAGCACCAAACACCACCGCAGGTCCTCCACTCTCTTGTATTTTCTCCAGTGTTAAAATGCAAGCCCTGGGTGACAGATGAGCAAGCACACTCAATGAAGCCATCTCTTCATAGGAATTAATCCATCAAACCCTCTCCCAAGAGCTTGAATTTTTGGAGCAGAGACAAAGTACATGAAAGCATTGATGAGACTGGCAGGGGAAGGAAGGAGGCCAGGACGGGAGAACTGGCTGGTATTAACTGCTGTGTGTTGGGCCACTTGATACCTCTGCGTAGACTGTCTAATTCGGAGTCTCCCAGTGCTGAGAAGTTGCAAAAGACCTGTCTTCAAACATTTTTGTTCACCTACCTCCTAAGAGGATTTTGAGAAATCAAATGTCTAACACATTTTAAAGTTAATCTGAAAGTTTTCATAAGTTTAAAGACTTTTTTCAATTAATAGGAGTTGAACATATCATATATTTGACAACATGAAATCAAATGGCATAAATATTGCTTAATGTGATCTTGGAAAATAAATTTTAACGAACACTGAATAAAGAGCAAATCTGCGGGAAAAGTATAAATTTTTACACATGGGTTGTCTATCTTGAAAAATCTGGTAGTCTCAGGAAACATTCCAGTTGTAGGCTAAAGAATATGCATCACAAACCTGTACCACTTGAGCTATTCTGAATTCAGAGTCTCAGCACGCACCAAACACCTCATCACTGTAAGGCTTCAGGCTAAGCAAACTGTGTGTAGGACAGGGGCCTCAGGACTTCGTGATTTATCCTTAAAAGAATAAGCAATCTAGAGTGCTTGAACTATAGCACAGGCTAGGATCTGGGGTGAGTGAGGAGCCAGCCTCTTTCTGATAAAGGGGGGGGGAAGATAAAATATTGGGAAGGAAGGCTTATTTTCAGGTGGGTCTATTTTAGGAAAGAATACATATGGACTTAAGATCTGAAAATTGACTCCTTTTAAACTATCTGTATGCCTGGGAAATCTTTGTGTATCCACGAGGCCAACGCATGTATGTATGAGGATAACTCTCGCACATTATTCCATGACAGTGGGGTTCCGAGGCTAAATTAATTTGGGAAATGCATCTAGGTTACCTAATTGGCTTCTTAAAGGCTCTGTGAGAGCCCATGGGAAAAGAACACACCCTGATTTAAAGGACAGCCCTCCAAATGTCCTTATTTATTATTATTATTTTGTTTAGCACCTGTTTGCATTACAACAAAGCCTTCAGGAAGAGTGTTATTTCCAGCATCCGTGCATAATGCAGTTGAGGTTGTCTCTTATTTGCTGTAGGCCAAAGATACGCAAATTCTTTCTGTGAAAGGTCAGGTAGAAAATGGCAAGTGCAAGGTCGTGAGTTCGGTTCCCAGTACCAGAGAAAAACCAAAAAAAATAACCTCAAAGAAAATGTTTTATACTTTGGGGGCCTTGTGGTATCTGTTGTTCCTGTTGAATTCTACCTAGCCATAAATAATATCTTAATGAATGAACACGGCTGAGTCCATAAAACTTCTCTGCAAAATCAGGGTGTGGGCTGGATTTGGCCTTTAGGTGGTAGTTTGATGGCCCCTGCTCTAGGCCATATACCTTAATAGATTTGAACCCCGGTCTGCTGATTTCACAATGTTGACTCTGTACTCAAGGTGTCAGAGAGAGCCCCCAAAGGCGAGGCTGCAGCCCAGGAGGCAAACCTCAGCTGCTTGGGCATCTTCCCAAGGGCCAGCCCCTCCTTGCTTGGTTGGCTCTGAAGCCAGAAAGAGTCTCTTCATCAGCAGAATTGGCCCACCATCAACTACACCAGTCTTTAATAAGCAATTAATATGGATCTCCAAGTCCGTAGAGAAAACATCTCCCGCTAGGCCTCAGTTACGAAGTACAAACTATGCAAGAAATCTTTTAGCCGGAATCAGCACCCCCGCAGTTGTGGACTCCATTGTTAACAGCCTTGTCCTCCACTCAACAATTTCTCAGTAGTGCTAATAATTAGATTGACTGTTTCCATTTTGGTTCTTTAAAGCTTTCAGAATGCTAACAAATATAAATCATTTTCCTGCCCCCAAGTTACAGATATTTACCTGGGAATGCCACATGTTAGCAGACCTGATTTGAACCCATACTCCCTTACAGGGCTGTCCTTGGGAAGAGGCTAAGACAGAACCCAGCCATGCACATTACGTAGAGGGTGGAGATTGCCGCTGAAAGCAGCAGTCCTCTGGGGCAGCTGCCAAGTTCTGCCGTGTTCAGTAAGTCTAATCATAAAGACCCTTTCCAAAGGCCCGCTCTGCATCGTTCACCTCTGCAACAACATTCTAAAAATGGTAAGCGGGGAGCAGATCATGAAAGCCCAGAGACGTCGAGCTGAGGAAGTCAGACTGGATGATGCAGAGTGCACAGAGGGGGATGGCTCTCACATCACAGTAGGAGAATACTTTGAGGCAGCAGGAGGGGTGGGAGGTGGGGGTTACAGTAGTTTAGGAAAGGGGTTTGCTTTGGGGCTGAGACTGTGGGGAATGGAGAGCAGACGGTGGGTTCACAAAGAAGAGTCAGGGAGAGTTCCTCTCGCTATCTCAACTGGAAGTCGTGGTAAATATTGAAAATCAGAAAGGCAGTTTGAGAGTGAAATGCTGAAATGGGCTTTCCTTGGGAGGACTGAGAATCTTACGAAGTTCAGGATTAGGCTAAAAGCAGCACTGGCTCAGAGGCAGGCGGATGGGAGCTGTGGTCGGGGCGTCAGCACTCTTTCAACTTTTCAGCAACAATAACTGAGGTTTTCCAGTCTCATGAAGGCACAAGCAAATGTCCCTTTCAGTGTCTAACTATTGCCAAACATATTGGCACCATAAGACCTTTCAATATAGAAATTCTGCACCCGCCCTTAGCACTAACCGTTAAATAAGATGCTACATTTTTTTACTGCAAAGACGGGTACGCCTCAGAAGGAAGGTCAGTAGCCTTAGCTTCCTGCCTTGATAATCTTTCTACTTCATGTCCATTTCATGTATGCAGAGTAGTATCTAGTTGGAAACAAAGAGAAAAGGGTGTTTTACAATATAGAATGTCACCTGCAAAAGAACAGCATCCCAGAGAAGTGCTCATAATTTATATACTCATAATTTATAGTATTTATATAATATACTATTATAAATAGTAATTTATATTATTATATGAATAATACTCTGTGACAGAGTATGTCTAAAATAGCCCCTGAGACACCCATCTTAATATAGAAATCTGTGCTTACACAAGTGTCCTCTCTGCCCTCTCAAAGCCTGCCAGGATTTAACGGCTGTGGCACAAATCAGTGCCGCCGCGATGAAGGGGCCAGTGGCCTTTTGTCATTGTTGAACTTCACCATTTGTTTCCAAAGCACCTCAGGTCTTGGCAGGGAACAGCAGGTGCAACTCACCCTGAGTCCTCTCTGCTTTCACCCTGGCCAGTTCAGAAGCTGCCGGCCGGCTGCAGCTTCATTCCAGTGCAGTCACCTGATACCACTTTCGGTTTGATTCTTGAGCCACTGGACCTTGGCGGCAAAATCAGATCCGAGTCAGGTTTTAATGTTCCTCTGTACTGGGCTTCTCTTTCCCCCCCTCTCTCTGCCTGACTTGCTCTTTTTGCCTGCAACGCACGACGTCTCTCCTCTCTGTCGAATACCCTCTACAGAGCACACTCTGAGATGCTCAGGGCACGGTCCCAATTTACAAGGACTTGGCAAACCCTCTAGAGAGAGAAGTATGCACACATAAGAGGCACTAACACAGTTCTTGTAGAGGCATACGATTTTCCCGTGTTCCCTAATCTCGTGTGTGCCTATGTTCTTTCATCTTTCTATGTGCCCATGTGCGTCTCAGTGCCAAATCAGACATGAGATGCAAGACAGTGAAATATTTGTTCTTGGAGGTTATAGAGAGCCTTTTATTGGGTTGACAGGAAAGGCGAAGACAAATGTTAATGTCTACGTGGCTGGTGGTTAGGAAATACAGAACACCCATATACCTTTCACTAAGGTCAGTCAGATTTATTTTGCTTTATATAAATCTGTGAGTTTTTTTTTTTTCTTTTTTGGGTGTCTACATAAGAAACCAGGTAAATATGAAGAGGTGGAACAAATGTATAATTTCAATAACAGTTGGGTTCCAACGAATACTACTCAGTCCTAACAAAGAAGTAAAAACACCTGAGATCCTGTGTTTTTGTTTTTTTCTTGTATGTACTGGTCTGTCCACATCGAAGAAACTGTTTTTAAAGTGCTGATGCAATGGCCAAAAAGCATTTCATTCAGACCTTTTGCCTTTAAAGGGGAAAGAAGCATTGCAAAGGGCCCATTTACTTCATATATTTATTTTTTTGGAAGCTTCCAAGTTCTGCCTGTCCAAAGAACATTCTGCTAATTAAACAGACGGTTCATTAGGGCTGCTTGGTTTTTAAGGAAATAGACATTGTACAAAGTGTAAGTATACTTGCTCTGACAGTTGGGATTTCTGCTTTTAGTTTGCTAACATTGGGTTCCTCCTTGTCGTGATTTTAAAAAATCAAGCCCTATTCTCTGGTTCCTAGCAGCACTGAGCATTTGAATACAGGCCTGGATGTGAGGCAGCGAAGAAAAGCCTTGAGGAGATAGATGGGTTGGGGGCACAGGAGTAGAATAGACTTGATCTTCCTCTGCACCAAAGCTTGAATCAGAATTCCTCGCCTCATTTACTCCAGTGATTTGGACTGGCTTGCTCCATTACCCTTGGTAGTGTTTATCTTTTTCCTTTGTCGTTGGGGTCATATACCAGTGAACTGAAGCACAGGGCTTTGGCATCAAACAGACATGAACTCCAGTGCTCGGTGAACCTCAGTTTCTCATCTGTAGAATGGGGATGACAACGGCATAAGGGCTATTGTGAAAACGAACCACCATCAAGCATAATGAGAACCCAGCCTACCACCTTACCTGGAATGGTGCTGGAACCTCCCTGGTTCTGGCTTTTCTGCTTAATGACTGTGAGACTTTTAACAAGTCAAGAAAATGTTCCTGGACTTCGTCTTCCTCATCTTTACACTGAGTAGGAGGAGAACAAAGCAATTATATCTGCTCCCTGGGACTCCTGAGATGTGTCTGGACGTGTGTGCCTGTGACTACGGGTGACAGCCACACCGTGAGGCCTGCCCATGCCTCAGGGGTCAGCCTCGCAGTCATTCCTCTTTGGGCTAGAAGAGTGTGCGTGGGGTTGGAGTCTGGAGGGGGTGGCCAGCCAGGTGCATCTCCCCGAGCTGCACAAGCCTGTAGGAGGACATCCTGAGTCCAAATGGTAAATGGTTTATTTCCTTTGTTGTCTTTTCCTCCCCCACGGCCTCTGTCTTGACGAGGACTTATTAAGACAGACACAAAAGCAGTGGTAAAACTGATATTTTGCATTCAGCTCCCAGATGAGACTTTCTAAAATTCCAATTACCTCTACTTACCTTGTTAACCAAAGAAAGACTCAACAGCCCCATCATTTCCTGGATGAATTGAGCAACCCTCAGTGTGATATTCAAGGTCCTCTAATCTGGCCAACTTTATATTCCTCTCGCTATTGTGCTCACACATTTTTTACTCACCCTCTGAGGTCTCCTCACAGTTTTCCAAACACAGTGCGCATAATGTAAATCCCAGCCTTGTTTATGCTCTCCTGCCTGGAATGCCTTTCCCCTCAGTCTATCTGCAATCTAACCCCGTGAGGCCATTTGAGCTATTGTAACTTGGTTTGGGAAACAAGGTCCTGACTTCATGTGTTCCAGTTCCGCAAGGGTCACAACATGCTAAGGGAAGAGGAGAAGCAAGCTGCAGGAGGAAATGGTTGGATAGATCTTGGACATGCTGGATTTACAGCAAGGGCATCTTTTGTTCCTCCTTTCAAAGTAATATCCGATTTCAATCAGAGAACTGATGTTCAGGGAAATGTTTCCCATTTACTAAAGAATATATATGGGGAGGGGCTACAAAGGAAATTTTAGAGAATAAAAAATTTATTATATTTCCAACATCCCCAAATTACTTCTATTTTAATGTATATCCCTTCTAGCCTTAAAAAGAAGTATTTCTAATTTTATAAAAAGGAAATTATTGCATATATACTCCTTCATATATTTTATGTATTATGTTTAATAATATGACTGTCTTTTGTATCAATCAATACTGTTCCAAACAATTTCCTAACCATTTAAGGACAGACTAAATTGATTTTAAATTGTATTTAATCAATCATGTATTGTTAAACATTTAGTTTATTTCCACTTTTCCATTTTATAAACATTATATGTCTGTAATTGTTTTTTGAAAGAATTCTTCTTTTTTTTTTTTTTTTTTTTTTTTGGTTTTTTGGTTTTTCTCCGGTACCGGGAACCGAACTCACGACCTTGCGCTTGCCAGGCAGGCGCTTTTGCCGCTGAGCTAAATCCCCAGTGCCTTGAAAGAATTCTTCTAAAGAAAAGAGAAAATTGTAATCAAGCAAGGCCAATGTATCTAAAAGTATATCTTGATTTAGTATAAGTATCTTATATATTTTATATATATTTTTTTGCCTGTGAGTCTGATTGTTACAAAAATTAACCTGGTAGGGACTTATAAAATAAATAAATGAATCTGATGCTGGAAAAAAATTTTAAAAAAGGGGATGGAGGGAAAGGGGAAGAAGGAATTGATATTATGTACATGGGCCGAATCCCCACAATGAATGTAATCATTGTGTACCATAAACATGTACCGGTATCAGTAAAAATTTTTTAAAAAGAAATTCCTAACAAGTGACTTTATAATTGTTATAATTGTTTGGTAAATTATACTGACAGAGACATAATTTGTAGGTGTTCATTGTAAGAACAAAACAGTGTAGAGAGATTAAAAAACAAGATATACTACCCTATCATTCACTTCCCTAGAAATAAGCTATAGCTGTATTGGTGGCAATCCATCCCCAAATTGACAGACTATTTATAACAGTATTTTATTTGTTTCCTTCTATTTTCCTTTTCACCCAAATGGCTGAAATTTTATCTAGATACTCAGGTAGTAAAACTCACTAATGCCTTCATATTCTACACTGTATCATTATTTTTCTTTCAGAGCTTATATATGAGGTATTTCAGCAAAATCAAGATTAATTTTGACGTGGTATATTACAAATGTCAAGAACCTCTAGCACTCCATGCCTTTCTATCTGTATAAACATGTATTAAAAAAAACAACAACAACCATAAAACCCCTTTCTTTTAGCCTTAGGCTCCTTTTGTTTTGTGTTGTTTGTTTGTTTTTTTTCCCAGTACCGGGAATTGAACTCACAACCTTGCACTTGCCAGGCAGGCGCTGTGCTGCTGAGCGAAACTCCCAGCCCCAGGCTCCTCACTTGGAAAATCATGTGATGCTGCAACACTGTGTCACCTTCCTCCCGATAGCCAGAGTTTGTCCGGTTGGGACCGTGTGCTGGGAACTCCCATTCAGCCGCCTCACCAGCTGTTTGAGAAGGCAGCATTTCTCCCTGGATAATTCTGTACCTCATTGTTCTCCATTACCTAATACTGTGACAGGCGGGGACCCTTTCACCATCCTTTAGGTTTTGTTCTGAACGGCATAGTGACTGACTTATAGTAGTAGCTTCATGTACAGAGTTTTGAATCAAATTATTCATTGGTGGAATAAATGATGAAGAAACAAGGGCACATTATGACTTTTGTGGGTCATAGGTAACTTTGCCTTCATGGGCTCTTTTCTCCATTTAAAAGTGTCTTAACATTATATTTTACAACTTTGTTAGTATGAAGATGATTTTTAAATTATATATTAAAACGGTATTAGTATAAAGTTGGAACATTTATTACAGATTTATCATTATATTCCCTTTTCTTCTGATTTTAAAAGAAATAAAGCATTTTCATAGATCCTAGGCACTGTGCCTGATGGATCAGGTGTCCATTTGTATCTTAAAAGCACAGCGTAAAGAAATGTGATTCTAGGGGGAAATTCTTCACGGAGAACTGGTCAGACGTTTTACTTTTGCACTATTCATCTATAGTACAAGAACTCTGTGTGCATTGTCTTACAGAAGGGAGCGGCTGGTCGCTGAGCTGCCTACAGGAGGCAGCCCTGAGGTTTTGCTCTGTGGACAGCAAAGGAAGCTGAGAGAACAAATGGCAGAGAGTGAATCTTTGCGACAGTGCTCGAGCCACAGGCGCAATGGGCAGATAGGACTCGCCGGCAGGGCTTTGAGCACTTTGCCTAAGAGTTTGCCTTTATCCTGGAGTTATGCAGGGCTCTCTGTAGGGTGCAGAAGTAGAATGGATGGGCTGTGGCATCCGGGTGTCACGCGGGCAAAGGAAAAATCAGGTTCAATGTTCAAGCCTTGAGGGACAAAACACGCTATGACCGCCTTCCCTCCATCTTTGTATTGGCTGCTTATTGCTTCGGACTGGGCTCTTTACTTCTCCACCCACAGAACTGTTCACTCTTCCACACTCAGCTCAGGCATCACTTCTCCCTGGAAATCTAGGATTAAAATCCAATAGAGAGGGTCATCATATTCTTACTGGATAGTTAGGGAGAATTACTAAAGGAACTACTTACAAAGATATGAATGGGGTATAAGAAAACCAAAAACAATGGTACAGTGTTCCATAGCTGGTGCTGCTGCTGTCACTCCAGAGGCTGGGTAAGGCCAGGGAAGAGAAGGTGCTAGAACCGCAGGGAAAGAGTGGTGCACAGAAGACCTCCCAGCCTCCTAACCCCCAAAAAGCTGCATCTCTAAGCAGGGGATACATCCTCCAACCAGTCAGCAATGGTCATGAGAGAACTCTGAGAAAATTAACACCTCAGCTTTACTCTCCTCCTTTGGGCTCACTTTTGAAGGAGCTCCCCTTTGGGAGCAAATTCAAGTAGTAGCAGCAGAGGGCTCACTGACGCAGTCCTCACACATCAGCACCCAGGGCACAGAGCAGAGCAGAGGTTGCCCTGGAGAGGCATAGGGAAGGCCCTCCAACGCTGCCCTGACCATCGCCAGCCCCTGCTAGGTCAGCAGCTTAAGTTTATCAACACTCCACGATTCTCCCTAGCACAGCATTTCTCCGCCACTTCCCAACCACTCTGCAGTCTGCATAGCACCAACGCCAAGTCTTATCCATCTTTGATTCTTTCGTGTCTAGTACAGAGCCCAGGCCACAGAGAGACTCAATGAATGGTGAATAGACAGTGATTCCCCTACCAAATGCCAATTTCATATTCAAGCTTAATTTCCTACTCTATGATCTGCCGGTGCCTTAGGGTGGATTATGACAAGAAAGAACAAGTTTCTGCATCACAGGCTTGAAGTTTAAAAGCTCCCCAGAGAACACATACTTGCTGGTTTTATTTTTTGTGGGGGCGGATCAGTGTGTAACCCATCAATAAACATTTAACAGTTTCCTCTGCAAGGAGCTAGAGTTTCTACCAGAAATTAACGCATGTTGGGGAGTTATATTCCTTTTGTAACAAAGGGAATGCAAAGCAGTTGGAAACATGAAATTATTTCACCCAATAGATAGGATGGATCAAATAGAAAGGTGTGTGGGTAAATTAAATTTACCAAGTAAATGCAGTAGCTCGGAGCTCACAGCTGTTTCTCACTCTGCTGTTTACAGAACGCCGCAATCCAGCCACCAGGCACCAACAGGATGCCTGAGCTGCGCATCCCAGCAGACCGTCTTGTCTGCTCTGGTTTCTACATTCTCACTGCGCTCCCAGGTCGCCTATTCCTCCAATCCGTGCTCATTGAGGAGGTAGGGAAAACTGTTGTGGCAGTGATTTTCAGCACATCGTGTGATTCTCTAGTTTAATGTTCCAGGCCTTTTGGCGGGTGGCTCCCACTCCACCGTCAGTAATGTAACTGGCTCTCGGTCATGCATCTACAGCTCCTCTCACCTCTTATTAAAGACAGGGCTTTTGTTTTTACATGGCTGTGAATTCTCACCCCTTCCCTTACCTAGTAGGCGCTCACAGGGAATTTCTGATTCATAATCCCACTAACTATATCAACGCTGCACCCCTTGCCGTAATAATTCCACACTTGCTGAAAGTGGATGGCAGCAGTGTGAAATTATTTAGCTTCCTCCCCATTCAGCTACTGACCCTATAGGTGGGTGATTTCGTGCCTATCTCCACAAAGCCTGGAGAGCTCTGAATTCCATGAAAAAAATCAGAAGTGCTGCCAGCTTGTTACCTGGTTCCTCTCTGCGTCCAAACACAATACAAAACAAGCTCCTGTTTCCAAGCTGTACATAAATAGACGCTGTTCTTCAACTTCAGAAATGTCCTTGGCACAGGACATATAAGCCTAGCAGCCCCAGGAATTCTCCTCCTTCACCTTACAGACTCATGGCTGACACCCTGGAGACCCCTTCCAGGAAATGAATCTTCATCTATCCTGATGACACTGCGTTAGGGAGGAAGTGAGTGCTGTTTCCCCAAATAGTCTCCAGAAACTGGAGCCAAACCATGGGAATTCATGGATTTTTTCCGTGCTTCCTTCTCTGAGATTCTACTGCCAACGAGGGCCACCGTGTTGCACAAATCTGGGTGAATGACCCTTCCTGGGGGTGTAAAATGTGGCAGGTCTTGTTGAAGTTTGCCTTGAGCCTTGTGAAAACAGATATACTCCTTGTTATCTGCTCTTCTCTGCCTTGCTCTCTGTGCCAGGTCCCAAGACACAAATCTGGATGGACTGCAGCAATTTTGCTTTTTGCCCTATGACTTCCCACTAGCCAACCCTAGCAGGAGATCGGAAGGTCGGGAAGGAGGAGGGGGGTGACCTGTGAACCTGCTCATTGCTAGGTTGCTATGGTTTTGCAACTGAAGGCCACATCCCCTGACCAGCAGTCCATTTAAAGCTCTGGCAAGCTCTGCTTACTGTGGTGTTCCTAGCTCTGGCACTGCATTATCTCTTGTTGCCTGCATCTTTCTAGATGTTTCCTTTTAATTTAACTCAGTTGGGGGATGCATCATTTCTTCCTTGTTGTAATCTTTACTAATATAGTGGTAAATCACTCAAAGTCCTGGTTCCTTAGAGAGTATGTGAGTGTAGAGGAGGGAGGGAGAGAGAGAGGGAGCAAATACTGGCATGTGTACACATCTTAGATAGAGATAAGGGCAAAAAAAGTATAAGGAGTAATGGGAGGTGTTTAGGGAAGGAGGGCTCCTTAAAGTGGCCAGGAATGGTCCTAATGAAGAGGCAACATCTAATCTTAGGTACCAAAATGAGAAAGTGAAGCTGTAGCGACACTTGGGGAGGAACACACGGGGCTGGCACAGCAGATGAAAAGGGCCTCAAAGGGGAAGATGCTGGGCAGGGGCAGAGTAGGAGACCAGCTCAGGGAGCAAGCGTAGAAGGGAGTTTTGGATTTTACCTTAAGGATACTGAGAGGTCGAGCTGACTTTGGATGAAAGAGTAATGACGTTCACTGTCCTAACAAACCAGGTTAAACAAGAGTTTGGCTGAGGAAAATGTAACAAAAGGACTATTTACAAAGCTGTGGGTAGGATAAGAAAACCAATAATGGGTGGAGAATCTCCCAGGAGCCAGCAACAGAGAGAAGCTCCTATCCCCTTATACAGGAAGAGGGGAGAGGGAGCTGCCACTGGCACCTGGGAGAAGACAGAGCCGTGAAAATGGGGCCACCAGACAGGATGCGGCACCTGGCGCTGACTTCTAGGGGCCTGTTAGCAGAGTCTGGGAGGTGGAGGTGGTAGGGACGCATAGAGCCATAGAGCCATAGTGCCATAAGAGTCCGTGGAGAAGCTGGAAAGAAAGAATTTCACGTCCCAATATTTGCTAGCCAACCCAAAGAGTTTTCATAAATTTAGCACCTCCAAGCCTCAAGCTGACCTGAGAAGTTCTACTGGAAGGCAGTAACAGGCCATGGGGATGGTGGTAAAGGGTGAGGCGGGCTCCGCTGAAGGGCATTCAGACGGAAGCCTTTCACAACCCTGAATTCAGGAGTGTGTCTGGTTCTCAGAGCCAAACCACGGCTTCAGCGATGATTTATTCAGCTGGCTTCCCAGGCTTGAAAAACTTTCCAAAGTCCTTTTATCACTGCCTTACCACTGCTGTTCGGGGGCCAATAAAACCCAAAAGGTCCCTGTTTGGGGTTAGCCACGGCAGCACCGACTCACAGCTGTTTTCACTGAGGGCCGTCGTGTAGTCCTTGCAGACTGATTGACAGGTGGCTTCCCACGCCATGGTCCTCCACTGAGAAAACCCAGATGAAATTCTAAGGAAAGAAAACTATTTGGGCATTACTCAGGAAAAGTAAATACGCCCAGCCTTTTAAATTTGTTTTCCTCTTCTGATTTCTGTTTCTTTGTAAGACACGTCTGAAAAAGAACAAAACACTCCAACTACCACAAAGAGAGGCGTCGTCCTCCCGGTGAAGCTCAGCTGCTCCTCACTGGCATTTGTCTTATCCTGTGGTTTCCAAATGTTTTTAACAGAACTCTTTTTCCAAATAAAACTTGCCACAGAATTTTAATGTGCAACACAGGCAAAATCCACATGATCATTTCTTAGATAACTCCAAGGGTCCTGATCCAGCCAGAGTGAGCAGAACGTGTGTGTGGTATATGAAAGTATAATTTACACATGGTAAAACTCACCATTTTAATTGCCCACAATTCCAGCAGTCTGGAAGGCTGAGGCAGAAACTTTGCAAGCTTGAAACCAGCCTGGGCAACTTAGCAAGATCCTATATCTAAAGAAAAAAAAAAGGAAACAACAAAGACTGAGGTGGAAGCCCTGGTGGCACCACTGCAAAAGCACGTGTAGAGTGAGGTCTGACCCAAGAAGTGGCGTCAAGTGTGCAGCAGGCTGCCTGACAGAGCTGCCCCCTGCCCCAAAATGCCTTCTTAGGTCTCGGGACTGAAACTCCTTGGCATTTTATAATGAAAGGAAGAAAGTGTTGGCTGCCTTTCCTTTATGTTACTTTTAATTATAAAGAAGAAATCAATTCTTACGCTGAAGAATACAGATGCTCCTCCATTTTGGATTGACTTGCATCTCAGTAAACTTATCCTAAACTGAAAGTATCTTCACTGAAAAATGCACACCTAACTTGCTGAACATCACAGCTTAGCAGCACAGCACACTGCACTGTGCTTCCTGTGTGATCGCGTGGCTGACGGGGGCCTGGGGCTGCCCGCCCCTTCCCAGCATCCCAAGGGATCGTCATACCACATCTGTCTAGCCTGGGAAGGGTCAAGACAGAATTCAAGGCATTTTGAAGAACTGTTTCTACTAAAAGCCTATTGATTTTGCACCATTTTAAAGTCAAAAGGTACTAAGTTAGACCATTATAAATCATGAACCATCTGTACAAGGGAAAAAATTGGTTCAAAAGTAAACCTAGGCTGCCAAAACTCTTCCAAAGGCAAAGTCTATCCCAAGACTTCACCTGGGAAGTTCAGCTTTGTCCGCAGCTCATCTGACCACCCCATTGCAAGAATCTTTTGGGCTCTCAGACCTGCCATACTACTGATAAATAGCTTTAGCCCCTTCTCAAAAGCCATACTACCTGCTGATGTTCTTCCTGAAAATATTTCTTTTCTAAAATATGTCATCTTTTAGCTATGTTTTAATAGTCACTACACTTAATCTCAACCAAAAGGCTGAGAAGTGATTATTGTGCCTGAATACTTAAAACCTGCTCTAGAAACTCATACTTTTATAAACTAGACGGACTATAACCATTGATAACGTGTTACAAGAATTATGCCTTGTTAGTTTTATTATTTTGAGTCTCCCTGTTATCGCCTGTGCTTGAAATAATGGCTCCATACTGTTCTGTGCCTATAAACTGAACCACATCCTTCAGTTCAAGAATTTTCCTGAAAGTGAATTTAAAGTATTGAAACCAGAGATGAATCTGAGGGAGTACAGTTGCCATTTAGAAGGAAGAAGATGCATTAGGGGGCACTTTGCACTTGCCCATTAATCTTTTTTTTTTTTTTCCCTCCGGTACCAGGAATCGAACTCACAACCTTGTGCTTGCCAGGCAGGTACTTTGCCGCTCAGCTAAATCCCCAGCCCCTACTTGCCCATTCATCTTGTCCAACACATCTGGAGGCCTCTTCCCCGCAGGCCCATGTGTTCCCTGGGCTCACACAGACCACAGCTGCAGCAGACAGCAAGCTGGTCAAGCTGCTCTGTAATGAACTGAAAGCTTCCTCCTGCAGGTAAAGAATGCTGCACCAAGGGCGGGCACACATGCTCCCTGAGCAAAGCAGAGAAATCATAGAGGAAATGATTCCTGCATTGGGTCTCGAAGAGTGCAGGGGATGTGCTAGGTGGAAAGGAAAAAGTTGCGCCTCCATGAAGAAAAAGGGGCTTGCGAGAGGGAGAAGCTGGTGAGAAAGTAAGCAGTGAGAAGCTGGTGTGGGCACTGAGAGGTGGGTGGAGGGGAGCTAGGGAGGACCGTAGGGTCATAGCACAGAGCTGCTTGCTCTCTTCTCTGATTTGGACTTTCACCTACAGCCAGTGTGGGCGAACAAAGCACTTTGGGTGCAGTACGGTCTGTGATATTCTGAAAGATCCTTCTGGTACCCGAGGTGGGAAAACCTGGTAGAGCCTGTGCCACGGTGCATCTGAGAGAGTTGTATGAGCATGAAGAGATCCAGAGGAGATGAAGGGAATCCTGCCCAGACACATGTGGGATGCTGAACTGGTAGATGTAGAATAAAGGCCAGGATATTGAAGGAGCAAATGAGTTTACTTAGTATGTTGCTTTGGGGTTATTTTCAAGGAGAAACTACATAATACAGGACACATATTTTATAAGATTATTTATAATAGTCACCCAAAGAATGATATGCAAAAGAGTGCAGGCAATCTGTCCACAAACTATAGACCAAGGAATCCAGCTGAGGGCCTGGATCCTGCTATAATGCCCTGCATGAGTCTGGCTGAAGACCTAGAGCCCATAACAATGCCTCCCATGAGTCCAGCTGGAAGCCCAGAGCCCATGACAACATCTCATGCAGGCCTGTTTCACGGATTTGCACTGGGAAAGCCCAAAGGTCAGTGGTAGAATCTAGAAAGTCTGTGTCAGCGGGATGAAGGATCTGTGCTAGCAGGCTGAGAGATCTACACTGGAGCCAGGAAACGATGCTCAAAGTAAGAACCAGAGCTCCCCTGAAAAGTACCACAGCCATCCTCAGCAACAGTGAGGTCTCGAGCTCCTCCGATGATCACAACGGCTGAGTTCCCATCAGGAAAGCCAATGCAGCAAGCTCCTCCAGGACACTGGTGGTACACAATCTTCCTCTCTGGAGCCAGGAAGCAATGCTCAAAGTGAGGACCAGAGCTCCCTCAAAGTGACCTGAAGCCATTCTCAGTGCCAACAAGGCCCCGAGCTCCTCAGAGGATGGAAACAGCCTAGTTCATCAGGAAAGCCAGCATGATGAGCTCCTCCAAAGCAACCAACAGCTCCTTACGGCTTCCACCAGCTCCCAACAGTCTTTCCCAGTTTCCAACAGCCTTACTTCTTCTTCTCCCTTTCTGCCTCTTATGCTGCTGGCCACAGTCCTCAGGTGGGCCTCCCACACCCAGCACCACGCTTACTCAGTTCAGCTGGGGGTTATAAGTTGGCCACCAGTTGTCAATCCACTACACTTAGCAACCCTACTAACACTGAAATAGGGACCATTATGTCCTTTCTATAGGTGACAAAATTGAGTTTCAAAAACCTTAAAACTTACATGAATTTACATTTAATGAATGGTGAAAGCTATCCTTAAAAAGTCCCATCAAACTATGCTTTGGAGAGAGGAGCTTGGGCCTTGGAAAACAGTGTTTGGTCAACATGCTGCAGGGGCATCATGGAATGAATGCGAAAGGGTTTGCCTCATCTCCTTCTCACTCATTCTCTTTCTCTTCCTCCTTCCCACATCTGGGGAAAAGAGATTTGCGTAATAATATGTTAGCATTTGAGAGCATTTCAGAAGAGCCCGCTGCCAGCTGCCTTGTCTGACACAGATGCACCCCCTTGATCATATTGCTTTTGGGTACGTGACCTCCTTCCTCCTCCCCAACTGCTTCAGAGATAAAAGGTGGCAGCGAGGGATTTATCCTTTTACTCATAACGTTGTTGCTGTAATTTACAGCTGCTGTAACTTGTGTATAGAACTGTGGCCATGATATCGTGGAATGAGCTATCATTCAGTCCCCAGAGAAAGAAATGCAGAGCCCTGTTTCTTCCAGCTGTAAATTGCCTCAAAACCCACAGACAGCTGCTGACGTAGCCAGACAATGGAAACCAAGGTTTGCGAGCCATCCACAACAAATGGATTTTTTTTCTTTGTCCCTCTTTCCATATCTTCGCTAGTGTCAACATAGTTTTAGGTACTAGAAGGCAATCAGGACTAGAAACTGAGCTATACATGCCAAATTTGGGGGATGCCCTGAGAGAATCTTAGAATTGGTTCAATTTGCAGACAATAGAGCCTAATCGAGTTAGGAAAGGGTAGTTTGACTACTCCTGTGGTCAAACCAGTGATAAGTCTTCCAGGAACCATGGATCTGTTTTTTGGGTGTTCTTAGGATTCGTTGTAGCAAGCTAGTGATTCTCCCGCCCTGGTCTGTCCTGGGATTTCCAGTCATGGGCAGGTGTAACAGCCTGTCCTGTGGTTAAACTCAATGCTCTAAAATGACCCACTGAGCTCATGGAGGAGGGAAGGAGTCCCCCTGAGACCTGCTCAGGTCCTACATGGCCAGGTGTGCTCAGTGTGTTCGCACATGACTGTGGACACAGAGCACCAAGGGCACTCTGGGCACTTCGTGCTGTGTTCTCATTTCATCTGTGCTGCAGCCCTGCAAGTCAGATATTATCATTCCATTGTATAATCGAGAAGATTAAGTCAGCACAAGTAAGGAGAAGTGAAAATATAACCCAGACTATACTCTTGCCTCTATGATTTACATTTTTGGGGGAGGTAAGACGAGATTTCTCTTTTTAAAAAGTATGAAATTCTTCTATTGTTATTGCATGTGTAAGTCCTCAAATCAAATAGTTCTGAGATATTATTTACTTAAAAACCTAATAGTTCTGAGATATTATTTACTTCTTCAAGTTAATAATTTCCTACTTGTATGCTTGTGGCTTCAGATGTTTAGCTCATGCTCTGGGATTAGATGGTTTGGATTCAATCCCATCTCTGCCAATTCTCACCAATGTGGCTTTCATCAAGTAACTTAACATCTCTGTGCCTAAGTTAGTGAATATTGCTTTGGTTTATAAAAAAGATAAATGGATGTAATATATGGCTTGTGTGGTTGACAGACTGATGGCCCCAAGTGCACCAGGCCTCCCAGTATTTATTTTTCTGTGGTCCTCCTGTCTATTGATTCTCAACTTGATTGGGTAACTTGTTTTGGCCATTGGGGCACTAGAGAGTAGTATGGAAGCAGAATCTTAATATGTGCTTATGCCAAGGGATTGTTCTCTTGGGGCCCTGAGCTATTGCACAGGTTGGCTGTCTTGTTGGAGAGACCACCTGGAGAAGAAAGAAATGCCCAGCCGAACCCTAGCTGTTCCAGCTGTCCCAGCTGAGGCACCACACAGCTACCCTGGTGATCTCAGGGTAGCCAGCTGAAGAACCATTCTGCTGAGCTCAATCAACTCATACAGCTTGTAAAAGAGTGCATTATGCATCTAAGTTTTGTGGTAGCTTGTAGAGTGCACTTAAAAATATTAGCTAACTTAAGGTTTTTATCCTTATTCATTGACTACTTTCTCTGAAATAATGAACATTATTAACTTGAATAATAAAGAAAGTAAATTATAATCAATATGTACCAAACTGTGTTCCTCAGCAACTCATTTACTGAAAAAATGCTGTGTTCCTACAGTTTACACAGCAACAATTCATTGCCTCCAATTTTATAGAATAATATCCCCAGTTATGCCTTTAGAGTAAATTTGAAGGCTTAGATTTGCCAAGAAGAAATTTTAAAATTTTTCTTCATGTTTGGATCACCATTACTTATTGAGTAACCGCAGATTTATTCATTTTCCAAACCTTTTAAGACTACCTGGGGGAGGGGCTGGGGATTTAGCTCAGCGGCAAAAGCGCCTGCCTGGCAAGCGCAAGGTCGTGAGTTCGGTTCCTGGTACCGGAGAAAAACCAAAAAAAAAAAAAAAAAAAAAGACTACCTGGGGGAATTAGTGCAGAACCAGATCTTGTTTCATATACTTGCTGACCCTTCTGAAGAGGAAGTTGAAAAATCCTCAACACTACATCAAAACCACAGACTCTCAGGGATAAAAGGGCCTTTGAAAGATCAGCCAGTCTGTACTCTAGGTAGGTATTTCATCTCAGCTTCCAGAGAGCTGGCAGAGATCCTGTTTGTAAAGTTCTGTAAGCAGTGTTCCCTGGGTAGCAGCCACCGAGTCCTTCATGCGTGGCACTGCTGTTTCCAGGGAAACCTGGAGGCGGTATTCACTGTGCGTCATTCTTGAGGTTGCTGCATGATGGTCTGCTACAGTTTAGGGTCATGTTTTCAGCCACAAAGTGCCCCTTGGTGGGAAACTGTCAGCTCCTCGTCCCTTTTACCCACAGCTTCTACTGGGCATAGGGGAGTTAAAATGAAATTGTGAGGTAGGGGAATTTTATGTGTTCTTCCCCCACTGTTTTTGTCAGCATGGGCAGGTCTTCATCCTCTTAAGGATTAGTCTGCCTTCAGTTCTTTACAGAACACGTGCATTTTAATTTTGCATTATCTATCCCTCTACATTCGCATCTTGTGCAGAATCTCTATGTGTGCATGTGCAATGTATGTAAACCTACAACTCATCCAGTCATGGAAGTAAAGACTTTATGCCCTTAATTTTGAAATCAGACAGTAAGTGGAGGCTTACTCCCTAGATTTATCTGCACTAGTCATTTTAAGATACGAATGTGGGAGGGAGCAAGAATCAGGGAGGGGACAGAAAAAATACTTGGCTTAGAAACAAACATTCACAGAGGACCTCAAATTTATACTTTTTATTGCTTCCAAATGGGTTTATAAATATAAATCTAGACACAATTGCTTCTCATTCAACTCTAAATTTATGCCCTGTGATCAGGCCATCCCTCTTCTAGGATCATACGAATTAATTAAAAAAAAGAAAAACCTAACTTCTGTAATTACCTATGAATCTTGCAGCTATATGCCAGTGCATGTTTTTGAATTAAAAGTTATAATTTGTTAAATATAAACATTAAAAACTACCATAATTTTGTAATTCTATGTAGCAATTAAAAAATAATAGCTAAGCATTTGTGGAGGGCTTATGATATGCTCACAGCTTCACAGGAAACTTTACAGCAATTCAGTGAAAATAGGAACTACTTCCATCCCACTTGACAGCTGAGTAAACCAAGGCACAGCCTAGGGAGAAATATGCAGAAGGGAACAGGCAATTAAGCTGCAACGCTGGGGTGTGACCAGGTGCAATCTGACTCCAGAGTCCACATGCAGAACTCTCACATCTGTTTCTCACTTTCAGATGTCTCCACGTGTGCAGGGCCCCTTGTGATCTCCAAGCAGTGCTGGTCGGACAGAGGACAGTGGGAGGGCGAGGATGGCACTACATCAGAAAGGAAGGGCCCCCTGGCCTGTGTTTGTTGAAACACAGAACTGCAGCACTACTGGAGCAGAAGTGGATGCAGCTGCCTTTCTGGAATCTTCCCAGCTGTTTTCCGCCTTGCTCTCCAGCTGTGCTCCAGAGCCCCTTACTTCTCCCTCTGTTCCCAGGTTCTCCCTCGCTGCTCCCCCAGGCTTCCTGCCTCACGCTGTGCTCTCTCAGGCCTGGCCTGTGTCTCACTCCCCGATCCAGACTCTGGAGGGTTTCTCAATAAAGGCCGTGCCTTTGCCCAGAGTCAGTCGCGGAAACCCCAGGGCCCGGAATTCCTCCTCCCTCGGCCTCTGAGGTGACCCTTCCAGCCTCCATCTGGGGTGCGGAGGGGGAGTGTGGGAGTGGAGAGGACCTGAAAATGAGAGGAAGGCAGGAACACAGCAGGCCCTGTCCGCTCTGTCAGGGTCTGGTAACAAGTGTGTGGGAGAGATGTGAGTTTCACAGCCTGGCGGTGTCATGGAAACCTGCTGACACTGCAATTCATCCTGTGTGCAGTGACATGGGGACAATTTTTTATTCACCAGAACGCCAGTGAGGCTGGGCCACACAGAGAGGCCTGGTCATGGCTGTTTGAGTCAGGCTCCATAGACAGGCATGAGAATTCACAATGCCTACAAGATGTGTCAGGCCTGAAAATAAAAGGATTTCAACAACAGCAAGATAAAGCATAAAATAAAATTAAATGTCTAATTAAATGCCTACAAACCGTAATAGCACATCACCTAGTTAGTCACAGGTCAACTCATGTAAATAATCATAATATGGAATGTGAATGTGTTTCCATATGATCTTAAATGCTGCCAATGGAGACAGAATTAAATGTGGGTGAGGATCTGTAGGAGAGGGTTGCAGGTGGGCACCACAAATCCTTAATAGGGACTCAGTGAGACAATGAAGGCTGTACTAAAGACACCCACGTTTCCGCAACGAGCCCCTCCCATGCCCCATTAATCTTGAGTAAAATTCCAAAGATTACAATCTTGGTACCATTGAATGTCTTACAGAAGTCAGCAAGGGGAGTGGGAGAGGATTGGGCATGAAGATCTGGCTCTATCACACACCCTAAAACTGAGCCCACCTGGATCTACTTTTTTTTTTTTTTTTTTTGGTTTTTCTCTGGTAAAAGAGTTAGTTAATGCTTTTTTTTTTTTTTCTTTTTGGTTTTTCTCCGGTACCGGGAACCGAACTCACGACCTTGCGCTTGCCAGGCAGGCGCTTTGCTGGTGAGCTAAATCCCCAGCCCCTCCTGGATCTACTTCTAGCTGGACCTCTGTCGTCTGTGGATCCAGGAGCAACTTTGTCCCCTGAACAAGGAGCAGAGCCTCCTGACAGGTCCTCCGCTTCCAGTCCTGTCTTCTGTACAGTCTTCTCTCTACAAAACAGAGGCAGTGGTCATTTAAAATCAGAAGTCAGATGCCTTCAGATCCCACTTAGAAAGGTCTGACCTCCTCCTCCTTGACAAAGCCCGGTGTGATCCGACTCCTGCAGGCCGCCTGACCTCCAACGCAGGCCTGCTCTGCCGAGCGCAGCCAACCCCAGCCACTGACATCTCCCTTTGTCTTCATAAAGATGTCCTGCTCACCCTGCCACAAAGCCTCAGCCCTGGTTGTTCCTTTGCCTGGAGCCCCTCCCCCAGACAGCAGCCCAGAAGCTGTCCCTTCCGGCCCTCGCCCGGGCAGCCTTTCAGGGAAGATTCCCTTGACTCCCAGGGAATTCACTATATCTGAGGATCTCATGTGACCTTGTTTCACTTTTTTCATCAAACTGATCATTATCTGAAAATGTCTTTTCATGCATTTAATTCTTTCACTTTTGTTTATTTGTTTGCATGCCTCCAACCTACTGGAGCGTAAGTCCCACCAGAACGGGAACTTGCCTGTGGTTTGCACATCGTGTTGCCTTTGTATATACTAATGCCTGGGGCTTAGTAGGTGGCCAGTAAGTATTTGTGGAAAGAATAAGTAAAATGATAAATAGACTTGAGCTAACATCGCCCACAAGAGTGTAGAAATCATGGGGATTCTTTGAGGTTCTAAGGTTGGAGGTAAGCTAATAGTTCCTAGTTTCTAAGTAGCATCTCGTTTTTGTATGTGTTTAATTATACCCTACCTAACTGCAAAAGAATATGGGATCATTTTCAATTACATATGTATAATATATATTATATTATGTATATATACATATATGTATTATGGATATATGTACATATATGTATAATATATATTATATTATATATGTAATATACATGTTGTGAAAGGAAATAGTAGGTATTAGGAGGAAAATAAGATGAAGTGAAAGTAAGATTAGTAATTAAAATAATATCACAAAGTCACAAATTTCTTCTTATGCTGCTAAAAGTGCACTGGAAATTCAACTTTGAATCTCCCCTTTTCCTTTTCTGACAGAGCCTTTCTAAGTTGCCCAGCCTAGCCTTGAACTCTGGATCTTCCCTTCTCAGTCTCTCTAGTAGCTGGTTTCACAGGCATGTATCATCTGAACTTTGAACTTCATAGTAGACAATGATAAATTATCTGTGTTAAAGTCCTTTCAAAACAGAAAACCATAAAATTTGTCCTTGTTAAAGTTTTACCTGGTAGCTGTGAAACATGGCGACTATGTACGGTATGACAGGTGTTCCTGAGCAGTGTGACTAATTCTAACTGGTACATTCAGTTTGTCACCAATTATTATTTACTGAACATCTACACTCACGAGCCTTACGCACGCCACCAAACTCGTACGCCTTTCTCCAGTGCTGCTCCAACAACCTGGCAGGACTCTGAACACTCAGAACAAGTAGACAAGCCCAACCTCTAGGAAGAAGAGATGCAAGAGATGCAAAAGTTGGTGAAAAATTCGTATCTGCGCTTCATTTGTAGTCTCCTTAATATTACTGAGGTCCATTTTCTTCACATTGCCTTCTCAGCACTGTGCTCTAGAAGAAAGCTCCTTAATTGGTTTAGGGTTTTTTTTGTTTTGTTTTGTTTTTTGACAATTTACGTGTTTTTCAAAGCTCTCTTTGGAGTATGTAATAAGTTCATACTTAGGCAGTCTAGTATAATGTTTGCTTTGTAGGTTGGGACTAAAAGAAACTACTTATTTTATTTTTTGTCACTTAAATAAATAAATTCAGATTTAACTTATCATGGTAGAAGATTACATTCCATTTCCCCTGCAAAACAACATTTCAGGAAAGTGACATAAAGTAGGGGCTGGGGATTTAGCTCAGCAGCAAAAGCGCTTGCCTGGCAAGCGCAAGGTCGTGAGTTCGGTTCCTGGTACCGGAGAAAAACCAAAAAAAAAAAACCAAAAAAAAAAAAAAAAAAGAAAGTGACATAAAGTGTCAGACAGTACCAGTTACTGGCACTGGATTTTAGCCTGACTTTATCTCTACTAGTCATGAGATTTGAGGAAAATTATAAATCTTGGATTTTGGTGTCCCCCTTTATAAAATAACTTACCTTATTTTCCTCTCACATTTCTTGTAACGATCAGACATGATGGTGTATGTCAATGTGCTTTTGGAAAAGTATCACTCCTCTGCAGATGCAAGATTATATATTATTAATGGGAGAAATCTTGATACATAGAGCTAGGCGCCTATCCAAATAAAGTGTGGGAAACTATTACGGCTCAAGGTTAACCAGAGATATCATTTTAAGATCAAAATTAAATTGTAAAACAATTTGCACATTTATATTTTGATCACATCATTTCATTAGATGTTAAGAGATATTCCAATATAGTTTACATGACGAGCACTGCTTTGGTGGCAGGATGTGGGTGTACTGCAGATCCACTGTAACTCTGCAGAGCTTGTTGCAGGAAGAGGATGGCTTTGTAACTTCATCAAGGCAAGGCAGGGCAGGGGTGAGCAGTAGGGGAAAGGCTAGTTTGAGTCTTCCAAACACAGGGCTGTGTGAATGATGACTATTTTTACAAGGCAAGCGAGCCATGAAAATGTATACACATAACAATTTGCTAGCTGGAAGATGTCTACATGCCAGTCCTTTAATTTTCTTTGCTGCTTTCTAATTTTGCTGTGATGATAACAAAATGAAACCACAGCACTTCCATCAGAAATCAGAGCATGTCCATGAATAACTAACAGACTGCATACAGTTTTCCCAGTGAATTTTGAAAGCCAAACGTGGGTTGGCTTTTGTATATAAATTGCCAGTGTGCCTTTTCCATTCCAGTGGGAGCGCTCTGAAGGGAACATTACAGCTGTGATGAACAACAGTCCCTCCACAGAAGCTGGCAAGAGGCACGCATTTCACCCCATGGAGTGGCACACCGTGCCTGTCGCCGAATGTTGCCGGATCTCCCACCATTAAATACATATATACATGTTGTTGGGCTTTGTTTCCAAGCTTTAAGTTCTACAAAAATCAACTATTTTATTACTATTAATGACACTAAAGATATAATAGATACAGAGTCAAGGATGCCATTAGATAGTGCTTTTAATTAAATTTCCCATCGTTCATTCTTATTGTATCTTTTACTCTTTGCCCTGTAATAAATGCTAATATGTTTCTGATGTAAATTAGTTCTACACAGCAGTACTTTAGTCAATGGATCTATAAAATAATGACATCTACCTCATAGACCAAGTTAGTAATAGTTAACCTTTATTATGTGAAAGCCATTTTTCTAGTTATTATTATTCTCATAGTATGAGGAGGAAAGTGAGGATTAGAGAGGTTAAGTGAATTTTCTAACATGGCCTAACCACGATTTGATCCCAAATCCCTAGATTCTAATGTTTCTCCATGGAAATAAGGGATAAAAACACTGTTTGATAAATCTTATTATTGTTTTTTTTCCCCACACAGTGACAGTCATAACTATCCCTGTGGGTAGAAAGTATTTTAGAGACAACATTTGTATGTGACCATTAATAATTAGTATTGTCATAACACTTTATTTTTTGAAATACCATTTAAAAAATAACTTAGGAGATTATTTAGAGCCAAACAAGAGACTATGAAGGCAAATACTTGGCATTTTGTTTCATGAAAATCTCTATGAACTGTAAATCTTCACTTCTTGATTTATTCCTTTAAGTTTTAATTTGTCACTCTGATTCCACTCCGGCCACCCTCACCACCAGTCTCAAGACTCTCACTGAATGGCAATCTGTGACCCAGGTCCTCCTCCTTACCCTCCGTTGTCCTGCACCTGTTGCTATGAAACCAGATCCTAATTCCTCATGTCGAAGCCCTCACAATGTGGCTTCATCTTTCTTCCCCATCATTATTTCCCCCGACTCATCAGCATTCAGTTTTACCTTCAGGTTAGAGCAACTCCTCTCTGCCCTGCAGACACAGATCTTTTTCTTCCGGATTCCACACTTCTGGTTCTGCAGTCCTCATACTGAGGGATGCTCACCCCAGTGCGGAAGGGGCCTTCAAAACCCATCTCTTTCTTGGGGACAACAATTCTGGTGGGTCCTCGTCTTACTTCCCCTGGCTTCCTATCCTAATGACTATAAGAAGATATTCGAGGGCTCAGTTGTTCCTTAATCACTACGCAGGTAAAGTGTGGGGCTTCCAAATATCCTGTCAGCTCCTTAAGGACACGTGTCACCGCACGTGTTCTGTATCCTCCAGAATATTTAGTAAAATGTTGAAGAATCATTGAGAGCTCAGTGTACTCTTATTGGGTAAGGAAGATTGGAAATAGTGAAGTTTGGATTTAAAAATGTTAGGCTTCTAGTTTGTAATATACTCATTGGTAATTTTATTTAAATAATATACTAAAAGAATATGAGGGTGCAACAGTAAGCATTAAGTTACAAAATGGATGAAATATCCATGCAGTAGAATACTACACAGCCATTTAAAATACATTCCTAGAGAAATATTATGATATCAAATGATCTGTATTAGGTTGGCAAGTTAAAAATGTTATTTAAAAAGTATGTATAGAATGATTTCAATTGAAAATGAAAAGTTCACTCTTGGCAGGATATTAGAAAGTACTAACCATAAAGGAAAACACTGATGAATTAGACTTTATAAAAGAGATTTGACTCATCAAAAATATACCTTTGAGGGGCTGGGGATTTAGCTCAGCGACACAGCACCTGCCTGGTAAGTGCAAGGTCATGAGTTCGATTCCGGTACCAGGAAAAAAACTAAAAAATAAATAGATAAATAAATAAAATAAACAAAAATATACCTTTGAGGGGGTAGGGATGTAGCTCAGTGGCTAGGCATTTGGCTAGCATGGTCAAAGCCTTGGATTTAATCCCTAGAAAAACACACACACACACCTTTAACAAAATATGATGAAAGACTGACAGATATTCAGAATATGTAAAATAATTCCTGCAAACCAATAAGAAAAAGAAGACAACACCATTTATTTATTTTTTAATTTTAAAAAATGAAAACATTAACAAACACACATAGATTTACAAAATAACACAAGAACAATACAAGCAATACTGAAATTCAGACACGGTGATAGGAAATTAACAATGGTTGATGTATTACTTATTGATTTCTTCAAAGTGGTTACTCAGGAAGACAAATATAGACACGTAAGAGTGATCAAATAATTAATCATTAACTGTTTTTTCAATAAAGTGATAGAAGTCAGTAGTACAACTATGTTCGCTATCCTGTATATATATATATATATATAATTTCCCCTTCTTGCTTTTCTCTTTTCCCTCATCCCAGTTGCTCTTTACTTTTGAGCAGTTTCCTTTCATTTCCCAGTGTCTGTCATACCTCCTAATTTTATTCACTCTTACAGGTTCTTACACTAGTGAGACAATATGCTGCTTACACATGCAGGTCTGATTTCTTTCACTTATGAGTGTGGTCTCTAAGTTGCGACCATTTACCTAGAACAGCCTTGAGTTTATCTTTCTTTATAGCTGAGTAATATTCCATTGTATGAAAATACCACAACTTTTTTATCCATTCCTCAGTGATGGACATTTGAGTTGCTCCCATGATTTAGCTATTACAAATTGCACTGCCATAACCATGGGTGCACATCTATTGCTGTGATATGATGTTTTCAGATCCTCTGGGGAAATACCCAGAAGGGGAATAGCTGGGTTGAATGGGACCTCTAGATATAATTTGCTGAGGAATCTCCAAACTGATTTCCACAGTGGTGTCACCAGTCTGCATTCCCACCAGCAGTAGAGAAGAGTTCCTTTTTCTCCACAGCCTCACCAGCATTTGTTATTGGTTGATTTCTTAATGATAACCATTCTTACTGGGATGAGATGAAATCTCAGTGGTGTTTTAATTTGAATTTCTCAAATGACTAATGATGTTGAACATTTTCTCATGTATTTATTTGCCATTTATATTTCTTTGTTTGAGAAGTGTGTATTCATCTCAGCTGCCCATTTTTGGATTGGGTCTTGAATTGGGAGGGATGATGTTTTTTAATTCTTTAAATGTTCTGCATAGAAGTCCTTTGTCTGAGGGACAGACAGCTAAAATTTTTTCCCAATTTGAGGATTTTCTTTTCACTCTGCTGGTGATTTCTCTAGATGGGCAAAAACTTTTCAGTAAGATGACATCCCAGTTATTGATTCTTTGAAGTATTTCTCATGTGGTTTGGTTTTTGTTCATGAACTCTCTGCCTACCCTTATGTCTTCAAAATTTTTACCTACTTTCTCTTCCAATAGCTTTAGTATTCCTGTTTTAATATTGAGATCTGTGATCCATTTTGACTTTAGTTTGGTGCACGGTGATAGACTTGGGTCTATTTTCAGTCTTTGGCAACTGGCAAGCCAGTTTTTCTAGCACCATTTATTGAAGAGACTATCTTTCTTCCAGTGAGTTTGTTTGGCCCCTTTGTCAAAAATTAGGTGGCTGACTGTGTTTGAGGTTGTGGCTGTTTCTTCCAGTCTGTTCCATTGATCTTCAGGTCTGCTTTTTAGCCAGTACCAGGTTGATTTTATTATAGTAGCTTTGTAGTATAATTTTAGATCAGGGATTGTGATTCTACCTGACTTGTCTTGTTGCTCAGGATTGCTTTTGCTATTCTGGGTCTCTTCTGGTTCCAGATGAATTTAAGGCATGTTTTCTCAAGATCTGTGAGGTATGCTAATGGTAGTTTAATGGGAATTGCATTGAATCTGTACAACAATTTTGGTAGTATGACCATTTTCACAATGTTGGTTCTTCCTATCCATGAGCAAGGGATATTTTTCCATTTATTGAGATCCTCTTCAATCTCTTTTTTCAGACTACTGTAGTTTTCATTGAATCGATCTTTTACTTCTTTTGTTAGATTGATTCCTAAATATTTCAATTTCTTGGATGCTATAGTGAAAGGTATGGTTTCTTTAATTTCTATCTCAGTCTGTTTGTTGTTTGTGTACAGGAATGCTATTGATTTTTGGGTGTTGACTTTGTATCCAGTTACATTGCTGAATTTGTTGATTAATTCAAGAAGCCTCGTGGGAAAATTTTGGGGGTCTTCAATGTAGAGTATCATGCCATCTGCAAATAATGATAGTTTTACTTCTTCCTTTCCTATCCTTATTCCTTTTATTTCTTTCTCTTGTCTAATTGCTCTGGTTAGTATTTCCAGAGCTATATTGAATAGGAGTGGTGACAGTGAACATCCTTGTCTTGTTCCTGATTTTGAAATGAAAGCTTTTAGTTTTTGTCCATTCAGTATGATGTTGGCTATTGGTTTATCATAGATGGCTTTGATCAGATGGAAGTAAAGACCATTTATTCCTATTTTCTGTAGAGTTTTTATCATGAATGAGTGTTGGACTTTGTCAAAAGCCTTTCCTGATCTATTGAGATGATCATGTGGTTTTTGTCTTTGGCTCTATTGATAGGGTGTATAATATTTATTGATTTGTGTATATTAAACCAACCCTGCATTACTGGAATGAATCTGACTTCGTCATGGTGTATGATTTTCTTGATGATTTGCTGCATTCTATTGGCTAGAATTTTATTGAGTATCTTTGCATCTATATTCATTAGGGAGATTGGTCTGAAGTTCTCTTTCTTGGTTGGATCTTTCTCTGGTTTGGTATGAGTATAATGCTTGCCTCCAGAAATGAGTTAGGGAGAATTGCTTTCTTTTCAATTTCATTGAAGAGTTTGAGGAGTGTTGGCATTAAATCTTCTCTGAGTTTCCTGTAAAATTCTGCTGTGAATCCATCAGGGCCTGGGTTTTTCTTTGTCAGTAAGCTTTTAACCATGTTTTCAATCTCATTACTTGATATTGGGTTGTTCAAGATTTTTACAACTTCTTGACTCAACTTGGGTAATTTGTACATATCTAGGAATCTTTCCATCTCTTCTGAGCTCTCTATCCTATGGGAGTAAAGATTTTTTCAAAGTAGGTATTAATTAACCTTTGATTTTCTGTAGAATCTGTAGTGATTTCATCCTTTTCATTCCTTATCATGAATTTGAGTTTTTTTCTTTCTTTTTTTTGAAAGGGTTGGCTAGGGGTTTATTGATTTTATTTATTCTTTCAAAGAACCAACTCTTTGATTCATTTATTTTTTGTAGTGTTTTCTTTGTGCTTTGAGCTTGACTTATTCTTCTTTTTCTAAAAGTTTGAGATGCAGCATGAGGCTATTTATTTGTTCTCTTTCTGTTTTCCTTATGTGTGAGTTCACCACTATAAATTTCCCACCGAGGACTGCTTTCATTGCATCCCACAGATTCTGGTAAGTTGTATTTATGTTTTTGTTTGCTTGTAGGTATTTTTTAATTTCTTCTTTAATTGACAACACCATTTTTAAAATGGGGAAACAATATAAACAGACAAAAAGAAGATGCCCAAATAGGCAATAAACAAATCAATATGTATGCATCATTAGAAAAAAATGCAAATAAAAGCTATAATGAGATATCAATTGGCTAAACTGAAAAACAAAACAAAGAACCAAAAACTAACTGGCAAATCAGCTGGTAACAAAGATAGCAATTCTCAGGGACTTTTCACCATAATTTTAGAAGAAATCCCTTGTTCCCTCCAGTTAAGACTTCCTATGTCTTCGTTCATTTTCTGTATTTGCTGGTATATGTAGTTTTGAAACTTTTCTAAGAAAGGTTGATCAGACTTAAATTTTTGAGTTGTCTTTGAATTTTGATGACATTTCTCTCTGGTCTTCTAGAGTACTGTTGTTTTTCAGAAAGGTAGAACCATTTTGTTTCTTGTTTCATAGGATGTGAAATTGAAGCATTGTTCACTAGAAGTTTTAGGGTGTTTTCTTAATTGTTCTAGAATGTTTAAGCTGTTCTCCTTAGTTTTGGTGGCTTTTCCTTTTTCCCCTTTTGATCACTTCTTGAAGTGGCCATCCTTTTCCACTTGAAACTTCAGTTCTGGAATATTTCTGTATAATTTCTTCCATCAACTCCCATCCTGTGTTTATTCTTTCTGTATTAGAGGTAGCTTCTGGATTTCTTTTGGATCATTTATTAACTTTTTTCTTTTAATTTTTATTGCCTTATTTCTTTTTGTTCTGCTTGTATTTGACTTCCTTGACTTAATTATTTCACTTTAACTTTTTTATTCCATATTAAGTAATAAAAAATCACAGAAATGTTTACTTTGACTATTGTATTTTTAATTTGCATGAATTCTTCCTCATTATTTGACATTATCTTTCTTCCTAGGTTTGATTTGTTTTAATGGATGCAACAGCTTCTTTTCTCCTCTACGGGCTGTACATTCTAATAGTTTCAATGTTTTCTTTTGCTCTTTCCATTCTCTGTCACTCATCTACATTCTTTTGGTTGGAATATTTGTTTTTGGTAATTTGTTTCCTATTGGAAGATTTTCTAATGTAGTTGATCTTGGCCTTTACTCATAGCCTAGAGAGATGACTTAAAATGTATAAAAGCTCTAGATGTACACACAATATGTATCATCTGGTGGCCTCTAGAGTACTGAGAATTAGTAGAATTATAGAGAAGAAAGAATGACAAATTTTATTATAAACAATATCCTGAAATGATTTCCAAAGGAAAAAAAAAGTAACCCATTCTTAACCAAAAATTCATGGATAACAAAACTGTGCTTATAAAAAGAATGAGTGGGTAGAATCAGTAGGAAATTATTAAATTCTAGAATCTACTTTAGCTGTATTTTTCAGAGAAGAAGTTGAAGGGACAGATCCTCGGTAAAGCAAGTTTAAAGAACAATAGTGCCATTGGTTCTCAGCAGGTGAAGAGATCTCTCTTTTAAAGCAGTTGTTAAGAAAATGAATCTGACAGAATCTTTAAAAGCTCATTGGTGCCTCATAGACCACTCTGAAAAGCAATATAATTCAGACCACTTTGTTAATAGAATGTACACTTCTACATGACTTTCTTTTTTTCTTTGTTTCAACCACTCTTACCAAAATTTGCACTTACAAGCACCTTGGCTGCTGGAGATTTCTGTGGATTGTGGGTTTTTTCCTGTTTCATCTCATGGTTTCCTTCCACCAGTTGTTAGAACCGCAGTAAGGGTAGGGGGTGTAGCTTGGGGCATGGCGTCTGCCGGGCAAGCACATGGTGCTGAGTTTGATTCCTGGTTCCAAAAACCAACCAATCAAAACAAACCAAACCAAAAGTTACAAATAAAATAATATTTCTCAAAGTTCCTTTTCCCGTCTCATTAACAGAAAGTCTTCAAAATATGTTATTTCTAAGTTTTTCTGGACATACTGAATTCATTGAGATAGTCAAGAGAAATGAAGCTTGTAAATGTCATGGAAGCCTCATTAATTCACTTTCCTGTATGGTATTTGCCATTAAATCATTTTGTCATAATATCTTGGCAAAGTCATCATCCTTTTTACTCCTTTTCCTATTCACTTATTATTTGCTGGCGACTCTGTTACTTCAGAGCACTCTGGACTTCATTGTGTGCTAGCTCTCCTGTCTGATTTACTGGGGGAAAGGGAGCAGAATGTCATGAATGGCAACTATTTGCCTTCTTGCAGGTGCTTAGAGAGGATCACTGATTAATGAGATTCTCATTTTAAAGGGAATTACTTGGCTCATTTTTACAGCTTAGCTCTGTCCAATGAGGTAATGGTAGAAAGTTTCCAATTTGCCTAACGACATTTACTTTTACATTTTATTAGAAAGAAGATGAGGGTGGGGGATATAGCTCAGCAGCACAGTGCCTGCCTGGAAAGTGTGAGATCGTGAGTTTGATTCCTGATACTACTACTACTACTAATAATAATAATAAAAATAAAGATGAGAGTTGCAATTTGAGTCCTTGGATATAACGGATAATATTAAAATAGAGAAAGTATAGCCAGAGACAAACTGAAATAGCTTGAAGAGTGGGGCAAAGCTGAGGACAGAGTCATTCTGGGTGGTGTGGTACAGAGGTTTTTGTTCTCACCAGCATGCTGGATTCACTTGGGGGAGACTTTAAGCGAATGCCACAGGTGGACTGCATCCCAGACCAACTGAGCTCTATCTCTGGAGTGGGCTTGAGAAATCAACATATTTCAGGTTCTCTAGACAATTCTGGTGTACCATGAGGTTTAAGAACCACTGCTACAGGGCAAGATGTCTTCGCAGTGGAAAAGAATAAGCTCCCTCTGTCTTCCCAACTCTGGGTCAGACACATTGTGAGAGAAGATGCAAGTGGTTCTCAGGGGATTTTATAGCTTACCAGAGGGACAAAAGATAAGTAGAAGTGCAGAGAACTGAGAGGAACATGAGGCGGTGTATAATCAGGTGGATGTTATGCACAGGAGGATTCTGAGAAGGGAAGCGCGTCATGGGAGGAGATAAAGAGGCTTTGGGCCTTATAGGAAGTGGGATGAGGATGCGCACAGCAGGTGAGATGGAGCAAAGGGAATGTAAACCCACTGCCCTTCACCGTGCTTTAGGCTTGGCCTACTTTAGTACCATCACTACCCTCCACCAAGCGCTTTACATCAGTCTTGTGGAACCCTCTGCAAAGTGTCATTGCGGACAAAGACACCGGGTGTCAGAAATTTAAGGCAACTTCTGTGTTAGTGCCCTCTTCTGTCAGAGAATCCAGCAGGGTTACCCAGGTGATCCAGGTGGAGGACAAAGGTGGGGACACGTTACCTGCTGTGACATCACTGGATGAGGGACTGTAGGGTAGAGGCAGAAAAGCCTCAGGAAACTACCCTGTCTGTGAGCGACACTGAAGCCCTTCAGGAGCCCAGAATCAAGAGCTTGGAAGGCATCAGACACGGGTCAGAGCGCCAGGATTGGTCCTTAAGGCTTGGTCCTTACCCAGCACCGAAGACAGACACCACACTCCAGTTAGATTCTTCTGTGCATATAAAGCAGGCTGGTGTGTGGAGCAGGAAGTTCTGCAGGGCTCTCTGGATGCCATAAATATTTCATAACCTTAAAAAATCGCCCTGTGATTTCTGTTTGTTCTATTATTATGTAAAAATATTATATAGTATTGAACAACATACACCTCAGGCTGCCTCACCCCATACCTGACCCCAAAGCTGTAAGGAGACATTTTGGCACCTGGGGCAAACAGCAGGAGATATTCTTTTCCAAATCAATTTGATAATTCATGATATGGCTCACAGATGGGCATTATTAACAGTGCACACCATCTGGCGACTTCCCACTTTAAATCATTACTCTTGCTAAATAGATGCTAAGCTTTCAAAATCATTACTTAGGATTTTTGTGTCCTCTAAATCTCAGTGCCTTAGGTCTAAACCCTTTCCCAGGCTTGACCTCTGTCCCAGCTAGGGATTAGACGTGGGGTGAGAGTGTATGCTGTGCACATGTACTAAAATGAGAGCAATTGAGATTTTAATGATTTCCTCCTTAGAGTTGTGAAATAATATAGAAATATTAATATTCATGGCATCCAAGTGGCCATGTCTTAACAATGCAAACCTTCCTGTGATGTGGCAAATCCATTAAGGGACCCAGAAAGTACAGGAGCCTGGTGGAATCAAAGCAAGCAGGTGGCATGAATATGATTTGAATTTAGTCTGTGTTACTCTAAAGCTTAAAATTTCTTCCCACATTTTATACCCTGGCTACCTTGACCACCTACACTGCAGACACATCAGCAATGGTCTTCTAGGAGCTTTAAGTTTAGCTATACTGACAGGGATGGAATATAAGAAGGTAAATAACAATTTATTATTGGGATCAAAATAAAACTAAACCAGATGACAGAGTATTAGCTGATGAAGTAGACTGATTTTCAAGTGGTTCTCTTTGGAACTTGTTGTTCTGGGTTATTCAAGATTGAACTTTTCATTTTTATGATTATTTTTAATATCTGCATTTTTAGACAAATTTTACAAGAACATGGTAAAATATTTAAATGTTACAAAAGGATATATTGAATAGTAAGTTTCCACCTCCCTCAGGATCCTAGAGAGTAAAATTTGCCTCCAGAAGTTTCCAGTTAAGAGCCTTTAAAGAAAGACTGCTCACAGAGGTGTGGGCAGGGCTAAGGGACAAACAAGAGATGTGGAGGCCTCACAGCAAGAGCTTGAGAAGGAAGTAGTGTTAAAAGAACCGAGAGAGAGGGAGTTGTGGACATGTTTAACAGAACCGCAGCACCAAAGCAAAGATAGGGCATGGAAGAAAAGCCTTGGTCTTCCCACCATCCTGTCTCCTGGTATCCAAGGAGAAGTCAACCATGTAGGCAGACAGGGTGGTGGAGGCTCAGAAAGACTCTCAACTAAACAGAGACAGAGGTCAGAAAAAGGATCTGGGGTGCTCTGGGGTTGGAGCAGAACCCACAGAACAACCAACACAGCACCTGTGATTCTCAGTCCCCAACAATTATTATTTTCATTAGAAACTTCCAGAAACACTGCCGTATAAACAAGCTGCAGATGTGTATATCTATTTCTACACAAGTAGTAAGGAGCTCTCCCCCTGTATTGCCCTTACTTTTTATTGCTTAACAGCACACTTTGGATTTGGGTCTCTTCTCACATGGGTGTAGCTTCTTCTAGTTAGAGACCAGGGATTTTTTAAAGGATGGTCCTCAGATGGACAGCATCAGCATCTCCTGGGAGTGTGGTGGAAAGGCAAAAAAATTACAAATTCTGAAGATAAGGGCCAGCAATTTATGTTTAAGTAATCTCTCTGTGTCACTCTGATGCATATTCAAGTTTGGGAACCAGAGTTCCTGACTACATAGTTGGGGCTGGGCCCCAGCTCATCAAGGCTGCTGGCAGCTCACACATCAGTGTCCAGAGGAATCCATGAACAGGCGTGCAGGACACCAGACTTCATGGCTATGTCTTTCCATGGTAAAACTTGGGTAAGAAAAATAAAAGCCAACATGTACTAAGTCAGGATCAGCTATCAGTGTAAAGCAGGGCCTGGAAACAGCACAGAGAGGAGAGACTCCCTCTCTCGCCACACATCTCCCTTTCTGTCTCTCTGTATATTTAGTTTTTGGACGCAGAAACTGTACTTTAGTATGTTTGGTTGAGTATGTGATGCAATACAAGCTAAATATAATCGTGAAGCACAATCACCACATGCTTAGGGATGGCATCAGCTTGGAGTTCACAGCCATGAGATTTGCTACTTGTCTTGATTCTTTAAGGCTCTGACTCCTTCAGGAGGGCCCTGCCAGGCCCTACTTGCACTGTTTACTGTGGCTCAAGCATCTGCAACATTTAAGGCAGTGGTCTTCACGGAAAAGGGACATCTTCTGGAAGCTTGAAAATCAGCCTGAAACTTAGGAGAAACATAGTGGCTTTGTGAGTCCAGGACTGTGTATATTGCCTTAGTTTCCCCAGCTGGGCAATGTCAAAGCCACCGGCTTGAGCAACTCTAGGAAGTGTGTTCAAGTAGAACACAATGTGAGTAGCACGCCCTAAAAGGTGAAAGTTGAATGATTGATCAAATGTGCAAGTTTCTCCTGGGTGCTTGGAATGTACGGGACCGGGCATAGCGGCCCTATGGTGTGGCTGTCAGTGCACATTCTGGGGCTGAGTATAGGCTTCTTTTCTTTTCTTTAATCCCTCTTTTTATTATACAGATTCATAGATTTTGTTTTGACAAATTTGTGTACATACATAATTTAATCATTTTCTCTTCTCCCGTAGTTTCTTTTTTTTTTTTTTTTTGACTGGAGTTTCAATGTGTGTAGTGTGTGTTGACCATATTCAAGCCTCTTATTTAGCTCCTTTTCTTCCTTACAACTTTGTGAGTCAGGCAGGCTTATTCTCCTAGAGGTATGACTGTGATGTATCTGCTGAAGCAGTGCCTAGCACATTACTGGCACATAATAAATGTTTGCTGAAAAATGAATGTACATTTATGAGTCTTCATTTCTTACTCTGTGAAATGAAGACAATACTATAATTTACCTCAGAAAAATAAATTGGCGACAACTGCTTTAAAAGCCTGGCACAATAGAAAGAACTTAGCACGTGGCAGTGAAAGTAAATGTGTATCAGAGGACAACCTGAATGCTCGTGAAGAGTTTGGACTTGGGATACCAAATCTGAGTCAGAGTCTGGGTACGGAATCAGTTTAGGAACAGTATTCAAACTCTATGTAAACACACAGTGCAAGGAGGAGAGGGAGAAACATTAATGGCAGTGGGAATGTAATCTTGGCTTTATGTTAGATTCCTGTGGACATTTTCAAGAAATTGATAGTTAAGTCAAATCCCCAGCTCTCATAAAAGTTCCTAAACTTTGATATTTTCAAAAAGATGCAACCAGAAATGAGAACACTGATTTATGGGCACCTACTACCCGCCCATGGTGTTAAATCCCAGGCAAATCTGATCTCTTCTAGTCCTCATAACATCTCCATATGTTATTTTACCCCCACTTCAAACAAAAGGAAATTGACCCAGTAAGTAAAGTGGCATCTCCAAAGTCACAAACCAAACCTAGCGCTATCTCCCTTTGAAGCCAGGGCCTTGCACAACATGCCAGGAGAATCCTGGAGGCAGAACATAGTAGAACTCATTAGGCCACAGGGAAGAGATGAGGAGGGCTCCCAGGGCCAGCGGAAGTCAGGCCGTAGGAAAGGAGGCATAGCAACATTACCAAGCTGGAGGTGTGGTCTAGAGCACCCTACAGTGTTTCTGAGCAGTCTCAGACTGGTTGGGGCTAAACAGTGGCCTGAGTAGGCCCCAGCTGTGTAGACAGTATATGCCTTAGATGCCTGTGATTCTTCTCATTTCCCTGGTTTTCTTATACCAGAAAAGGGTGGGAAATGTTTTCCTTCCAAAATGAGCATGATTTTCTGGTAAAATGCCATGGAAATGTCTGAAAGTGTCAGAAATGGAGTCCCCAAGTCTATTTCTAGACAAGCAAGATTATTTGAGGACAATAATTGACAGTTTCCAAAGTGAACCAAATCCACATGACTGATTATGAGAGAAATGCAAATTAAAATCACAATTTTTAGGATGGCTACAATAAAAAAGATTAAAGATAACAAGCGTTGGCAAGGATGTACAGAAAAAGAACCTCTGGTATACTATGGATAGGAATGTAAATTAGTACAGCCATTATGGAAAGCAATATGGAGGTGCCTTAAAATTTAAAGATAGAAATATATTATATTATATTTAATATATAGGAAATCTCATACATTAAAAAGAAATGAAATCAAGGTCTCAAAGAGGTGTCTGTATTCCCATGTTTATTATAGCATTATGTGTAATAGCCAAATACAGAAACAACCTAAAGTTGATAAATAGATATGCATAAAGCCACTGCGGTATATAATAGAATATTAATCCAACCTTAAAAAAGAGGAAAATCCTGCCATTTGTGACACTGTGAGTGACTGGAGAATACCGGGCTAAGTGAAATAAGCCAAACACAGAAAGGATAAAAACCCTGCATGATCTCACTTACGTAAGGAATCTAGAAAAGTTAAATTCATAAAAGGAGCAAGTAGAATACTATTTAGAGAGTGGAGGGTGGCTGAAAAGTGGGGAGATACTGGTCTAAGGGTAGAAAGTTTCAGGTATGCAAGGTGAATAAATTCTAGAGATCTAATGTACAGCATGGGGATTATAGTTAAGAATAAATTTGCTAAGAGGGAGGGTGTTAGGTCTTAGCACACACACAGAGGTAGCTATGTGAAGAGGTGGCTATATCAACTAACCTGGTTACTGCAATCAGTTCCCATGTATATGCATATCAAAATATCTTGTGTATATCTTGAATATATACAGTATAGTATATAAATAAATATAAAGCAATTTTTATTTTATAAAAAATAAAGTTAATTTTAAAAATATTTTTAAATGATTATACAATGCCAGGGTTTGCATCTGAAGTGAACTGATCCTCTTGCACACCTGTGACTCTGACACAGACTCAGTTCTCTCAATTTAATTGAATTTTTTTGTCTTTTTGAGACAGGGTCTCATGCAGTTCAGTCTGGCCTTAAACTCACTTTGTAGCCCAGGCTAGTCTCAAACTCACAATGATCCTCCTGCCTCAGCCTCCCAAGTGCTGGGATTACAGGCATGTGCCACCACCCCTGGCTTTAGAGATTGAATTTTAACTAACTGTAAACTTTGAATCCCAGTGTTTGGATAAAGGCAAACTCAGTGTCTTTATTGTTCTGTGAAGAGTTATATGTTTTTCTCCCTAAAATTGCCTTCAAAAGTAATGGACAGGAATGACACTTCTTTTGGTTATAAAGTCAGTTTTTTGGTGTCCTGAGTCTAAGCCACACATGTGACTGTTTAGCCCAAGCATATTGCCACCAATGGGTAGCCAGGTATCAAGAGCTACAGGAATCAAATCCCTGCACGGTTAACTTAATAATCATGTAGGAAGTTTGCACTATTTCCATAGTTTTTATAAATTACTTTTAATTTTTTGGAAAGTGATTTCAACTCTTGGAGCATTTACTCTTCCATAAATGATGGAGGATGGGGTGGGTTGATGATATTCAAAGGCCTTTCCCATCGAGAAACTAAACTGAAGACTTAAGTTAGAAGAAACTAAAATAAAAACAACGCTCCAAGGTAGAACTGGAAGTGTCACCGTATGTATTAGAACCTTGACCTCAGAGCCAGCCACACACATTCAAACCTTGGGTTCTCAGCTACTCCCCGCGTGAACGATACCTTCCTCAAGTCCCTCCTTACTACAAAGGGAATGAGTGGCGGTTCGTCATCAGGCTGCTCTGAGAATTAAAAGGGACACGGGTAGCATGGCTATACATAGTGGGTGTCAGGACTGCTGAGATTAACGAGGTGGTCTAACTCCTTCAACCACCTAGTGCTGCCCTCTGCAATGCACAATGACTCTGAAGGATGCACTAAAATTTCTTATATTAATAGAAGCATGGGGAAGTGAGAGCTGAGGAAATGTTGAAGAAGATGGATTGTGAAAAGCTAGTGTATAAGAGCGTGTCTATGCTGAAGTTACGCTACTTGTTGATGTGTAGGGGGCACTAATAACACCTCTTCCTTCTGATAGAGGAGGCAGGGCGTGGCAAAGCCGGCTGGGGAAAGAAGTGGGACCTGTCAATTACAAGATCCCAGGACAGTAGCGAATAATTCCCAGGACTGCAGATGTGAAGCTTCTTGTGGGCTCTGTGGATGTGGATGGCATAAAAGGAGGAGGTGCCAGCGGGAGCCCACTATTTCCAAAATGCAGAGTGCACTTTTATTTTTGCTTTTACCCTTTTCTCTCTCTGTTTAGCTCAAGTTCTCTCTACAGAGCTAGTTTTCTCCTTACCTCTTACCCCTTCATTTTTAAAATAAACTTTTGGCACCGTTTTTGGGTTGTTTCATTCAATTCTTTTTTTTTTTGTTTTTTTTTTTTTTTTTTTTTTTTTTGGTACAGGGAATTGAATTCAGGACCTTGCACTTGCCAGGCAGGCGCTTGTGCTGTGAGCTATATCCCTGGCCCTCATTCAATTCTTTGAGGCAAGAAGGACCTGGAATACTTTTAATTGGAGGGCTCTTTCTAAAGGAACTCCCTGACAACACTTCCTCTCTCAAATCTGGAATCAACCAGAGTGGTTGACACAATACCACAAAGATGAGGATCAAAGTGACACTTTGCTACTGATAAAAGCTGGCTGGGAGAGCATGGCTGACACTTGTGGACACAGTGTCCCAATGCTGCACCTGCTGGAAACTCTGTGCACCTTCTGTGGAGGGGTTGCTCCCCCACAGGCCTTCTTTGCAGAGACCTCTTCCGGTCAGTTCCTGCATGGGGTCGGAGCGAGCCTTCCCTGTGTGGGGCACTGGGCCGGCTGGCTATGCTCAGTGCCTCCTTCCAAAGGCACAGTTGGGGAGGCCTGCTCTCTGAGATGTGAGAGAGTGAGGGGATATATAGAAATTCCCGGAAGGAAAATGCCTACTCACCTACCACAAGTGGGGAAATGGCTAATCCGTCTCTTCCATGAAAACCTAAGGCTGGAAAGAAAGGATGTATCCCCTTTACCCACATTTTGTGTGCTTTATGCCTACTGGAAGCTGCTGAAATGCTTCATCAAATGAGAGTGAAAGAGTTTCATTCCCTTCTTTTTACTCTTTTCTTTTAAGCTTAGACAAGAAAAGCACATTGGAAAAGACTATAGTATGTATCTGGCTACCATAAGTAGGTATATTAATTTTCTAGTGCTGCACAATAAGTTAGTCCATAATGCAGTGATTTAAAACAATAAATACTTATTCCTTACAATTTGTGTGGATCAGGAGTCCAGGAATGGCTTAGCCAGGAGATTCTGGCTCAGCATCTCCCATGAAGCTGGAGGGCAAACGTCACCAGGGGCTGCAGTGCTATAGTCATGAAGCTGGGCCAGGATGACTTAGTCACACGCCTGGCACACTGTTGCTAGTTGTAGACAGGAAGACTCAGTCCTTGCCATGTGGACCTCTCCTTGGGGCTGCTTGAGTGTCCCCAGGCCATGGTACTGGCTTCTCCCCGAATGAGGCATGCAGAACAAGAAAAGCAGCAGTGGCAATGTCTCTGGTGCTGTACCTTGGGGAGTCCCCCTTCCTCATTTCTGCACATTATTAGTTATGCAGGTCAGCCCGTTACAGTGTAATGGGCCAGTAATTGTCCAGGATCTTGTGAATGACAAGGAAAGAATTGCCAGGTGGACACGCAGAGGTAAGTAGCTACATTGTTGATGATCACAGGGAAGATTGAAGCAGCAATAGGAAAAAAGGAAAAGTGAGGGCCAGTAACCCAGGCTTTCAGAATTTAAAGGGCTGACATCTTTTGTTTACAGTTAAATGGAGAGAAGGGAGTGACTCTCTCAGGCCCTCTGTTTCTAATTGTACTAAGCCCTCTTCCATATGGGTGTGAAGCTTCGGAGGTAAGGATAATTAGGGCCATCTCAGAGGCTGGCTGTGACAGTGGGTAGCTCACTGAAGAGCTAAATTGTATTAATTTCTAGTGAGGAAACAGTCAGTGTATCCTGTTGATGGTATTTGACAGGTATAAAAGTCATAATTTTCTGTGTCTGCAGCAGGTAAAGTAGTATTAATCAGCCTTTCATAAATGTAGGCTGAGAAAATATGTCAGGCAAATTAAGACACCTTTTAATATACAGACAAGGAATGCAGGCTTTCTTCAGGGGAAGGGGAGCCCGCATTACTTTTATACATTACTCTTGAGCATGTTTTGAGTACTTACTTTGTGCTAGATTACAGTTTATATATACTGGATCGTATTTGCTCCCTGAAACAGCCTGTGACATGGGACCTATTTTTATTTCTATTTTACAGATGTAGAGATTCAGACTCAGAGAAGTAACTTACCTGAAGTCACAGCAAGCAGGTGGTGGAGCTGGGATTTGACCTCAGATCAGTAAAAATTGAACTCAAATAGCTCAGATCTGTGCTCCTCAAAGGTATACACATCCTAAATCAGAGAATGAATTTTGCATGCATATTCTGTTTCAGTAGGCTTGTGGTTGGTCTAAGCTTCAGATAGCTACAGACCCTCAGGAGCTGCTTCTGCTGCTGCTGCTGCTGCTGGGGCCCTCACAAGAAGACACTTTCAATGACTGTACTAAGAGGTGAGGGCTTCCAGGAACAGGTCCTGACACAAGTAATTGTCAAGGCCCGGTACCCACAATCTACTCTGGAGGCATCAAAGAAGGCCCAGACGAAAACATCTCATTCTTCTTAAAAAAGGGGAAGATTGGATTTGAGATGCTGAAATCGGAGATTGGGAGTCCACACCACGCCCCGTCCAAAGGCTGTCTCCTTTGTCCTGGGCCAGGCTCTCCTTTTGTGCCATTGCTCCCTTCTGAGCAGCTTGAGGACAGACATCTGCTTCAAGGGGTGCGTTTGGGAGCAGGCAGGAAGCTGCATTTCCCTACTCTCCCACAGATAGCTTTCTCAGTGGAGGCTTCCAACTTCAGGGAAGGGGTGGATAGGAGGGAATCTGTGTATGCTGGAGGGGTGCAGGGCATTCCCAGTTGGGTTGGGGGCTCTGATATCTCTTGTTTGTTCCCTAACACCGTGGTAAGAGTACACAGCCTCTCTGTATATGCATATTGCTTTGTACTGTCTCTTGGAGAGACAAGATAATGAGAATTTTTCCTGGCTCATCCATGAATTTAACATATAATACATTCTTAATTGCATTTAGGAGCATTTATTCAGATGAGTGTAACTAGTAATTTCAGAAAATGCCCAATAACACCGATGTCACATCACGTTTAAAGAACTCTGTTCCAGAAGTTCTGGACATGCCCTCAGCTTGGCTTTCAGGACAATGCCAGCACTTTTGGCAGAAGCAAATCTCCTTAGTGCTTGTTGACTCTGGGTCCATCCTCTATTGCCCTTTGGTTTTCCAAATGTAAGGCTTTGGGTTCTTTCCTTTCATTCACCATTAGATCACTTCAGCCCCTACCAACCTGATTTCCAAAAGCTCTGCGTAGGAGCCACTCTGTGCTTCACAGCAATACTCCCCTCCCTCCACTTCCCTCCGCCCTCACAAAGCCCAGAGCCAGAAACAGAAAGGAATGGGCAGATTTGCCTTCTGCGCCGCTTCCCAGCCAGGGCACAGAAAGAAATAATGCTGCCTTCAAGCAGCTCCTAATGTCTCTGGAAATCAATATGCTATGCCCCCTCACACTGCAAGGAAGGGGTGTGAAGCTCTCCACACACCCAGCTGGATGCCCACATCTTAAATGTTTGTGGAAAGGGAAGTTGGAAAAGTGAGTAGGAAATGCCAAGCAGAAAATATGAAAATGCAAGCAAACCATGACCCCAACAAACTGAAAGCCTTTATAGTAGAAGGCTCCAGATCTTTCTAATTGTTATGTATGTGTTTATCTGTGTCTCTGTGCTATGGGTTGAATGTCTGAGTCCTCTCCAGAATTCACACTGAAACTCAAATCCCAGTGCAACTGTAGTAAGAGGCAGGGTCTTTAGGAAGTGCTTATTCCATGAAAGCAGAGGAATCAGCACCTTGTAAAAGGGTTAGGGGGAGCTAGCAATACCCTTTCTGCTCTTCTGCCTTCAACCATGTGAAGCATTCAAGGTACCTTATTAGAATCAGGATGGCACCTTCACTAGACTGTTTTATCTTGAACTTTCTGGGTTCTCTAACAGTAAACAATACATTTATGCTGCTTACGAACTGTCCAGTCTGTGGTATTTTGTTGTAGCAGCAGGTATGGACTAAGGAAGGTTAATACATGCATATTTATCCATTCACTAACTTCATATATACCTCTAGACTAGATATTTACATATATACATATATATGCATATATATATATGTACCTTCTTGGCTTTTATGTATGTGTG
>NW_004955448.1:1313090-1319660 GCF_000276665.1 Chinchilla lanigera
TCCTCAAAGTTCTCACTTTTTTCTACATCCCTGTTCCTTAGCTCACATTACATCTTAGGGCTGGCCGACAGATAACCCTGGAGTTGCACCTTTCCACTTCGTCACCCATATAACTTTGGGAGAATGACCTTTCTGAACCATATATTGCTCACCTCTAAAAGTTAGAAATGATAGTACCAGTTCATATAATTTTGTGGTAGTTCTATTTTTAATTTTCACTACCTCCATATTGTTTTCCATGGTAATTATATTATTTTCTATTCCCAATTTCCATGGTAATTATATTATTTTCTATTCCCAATTTCTATACCAATTAATACAAAAAGGTTCCAATTTCTCCAATACTTACCAACATTTGTTTTCTGTTTTTTTTTAATAATAGCTATCCTAAAGCCTGTGAAGTATTACATCATTTTCATTTCTTTTATGGTTTGTGATATTAAATGTTTTTTATATGTTATCCATCTGTTAATCATATTTGGAGAAATGTCTTTTCAAGCCCTTGACCTATTTTCTAATAGGTTTATTTTATTTTTGTTGTTGGGTTATAGTTCTTTGAATATTCTGAATATTAACTCTTCATCAGATGTATGATTTGTAAATACTTTCTCTTGTCCCGTACGTTGCCTTTTCACTACATTGACTGTGATGCAAAAAATTTTACAGTTAGAAGTAGTTCCCATTCCTTATTTTTGTTTTTATTGCTTGTAGTTTTGTTATCACAACTAAGAAATCATGTAAAGTCCAAAGTCATGAAGATTTCCTCTATATTTTCTTCTAGGAATTTTATAGTTTTAGGTCTTACATTAGGTCTTTAATCTATTTTAAGTTTTTTTTTGGTGTATGTGTGTATATGGTATGAGGTAAGGGTCTAACTTCATTGTTCCTCATGTGGATATCAATGTTCCAGAATAACATTTTCTGAATAGATTTTCCTTTCTGTATTAAGAGGTTTTTGGTACTCCTGTTGAATATTTGATCATATATATAAGATCTGAGATCTGAACTCTGTTCTATTCCATTAGTCTATTTGTCTATCCTATGCCGGTACCATGCTAATGTGATTACTATAGTTTTGATTACTCTTGTCTTGAAATCAGCAGATGTGAGGTTTCCAAATTTGCTTTTCTTCTTAAAAATAATTTTGACTACTCAGAGTCCCTTGAGATTCCATACAAATTTTAGGGTAAATATTTCCATTTGTGCAAAAAAAAAATGCTATTGGGATTTTGACAGAGATTGTATTAAATTGTAGGTTGTTTTGAGTAATATGGCATGTTAGTATTAAGTCTTCCAATTCATGAACATGGATGTTTTTCCATTTATTTGTGTCTTTAATTTAGTTCAGCAATATTTTGTAGTTTTAAATGTCCAACTTTTCCACCTCCATGGTTAGTTTCACTCCTAAGTATTTAATTACTTTGGTACTACTATGAACGGAATGATTTTTGTAGGTTTCCTTTCAGGTCATTCACTGTTAGTGTATAGAAATGCAGCCAGTTTTTGGGTGCTGGTTTTGTATCTTGCAGCCTCACTGCATTAGTTTATTAGTTCTGACTTTTCATGTAGTCTTTAAGATTTGTAAAGGTAAGAACATGTCTAGAAATACAGATAATTTTACTTCTTTCCAATTTGGATGGCTTTTATTTTGTTTTCTTTCCTAATTGCTCTAGATTTAATTCTGTTCATTTTAAAGATCAGGAAATAAAGTCTTAGAGAAGTTAATTCACTGGCTTGAGGCAATATAGCTAAGTGGCAGGGTTAGAGTAAAAATTCATGACTTTTGAACTCTTCTGCCAAGAATTTAATCAACTATATTGAGTAGGACCTGACCTGGTTGAGACAGAAAGGATGGGAGCACCCTCAGGAGGTGAATTCCAACTTGTTTAATTTTTCCTCGATATTGTTTAGAGATTGCCACATTCCAAATCACTACACTCAAGCATGCCTAAAGCAAGTATGCTAAGCATAATTTCATCTCTTTTTTTTGTTCTTTTTATTTTAAAAAATAAAAGAAGGAAAACATATTAACAGACATCCATTTACAAAATAGCATAAGAACAATACAAACAAAACAGAGTTACAGACAGAGTTGTAGGAAATTAACCATGGTTGTTGTATTACTTATTGATATCTTCAACGTGGTTTCTCAGGAAAACAAATAGACATGCAAGATTGGTCAAACAAGTAATCATTAACTGTTCCTTTCTGTAGAGCAAGAGAAGACAGTAGTACAACTATGTCAGCTATCCTGCATATACATACTTACATAATTTCCCTTTCTTTCCCTTCTCATTTCCCACACCCCAGTTACCCTTTACTTTTGACCATTGTCCTTTCATTTCGCAATGTCTATCATACCTTCTAGTTTCTATTCACTCTTTCAGGTCTTATACTAGTGAGACATTACAGTGTTTACACATGCAGGTCTGATTTATTTCACTTATGAGTATGGTCTCTAGTTGTGACCATTTACCTATAAAAGACTTGAGTTTATCTTTCTTTATAGCTGAGTAATACTCCATTATATAAAAGTACTACAATTTTTTTATCCAGTCCTCAGTGGGTGGACATTTGGGTTGCTTCCATAACTTAGCAATTACAAATTGTGGTACTATGAATATAGGTACACAAATATCGCTACAGTATAATGTTTTCAGATCTTCTGGGAAAATACCCAGAAGGGGAATAGCAGGGTTGAATGGGACCTCTAGACCTAGTTTTCTGAGGAATCTCCAAACTGATTTCCACAGTGGCTTCACCAGTCTGCATTCCCACTAACAGCAGAGAAGAGTTCCTCTTTCTCCACAGCCTTGCCAGCATTTGTTATTGGTTGATTTCTTAATGCTAGCCATTCTCACTGGGGTGCGATGAAATCTCAGTGTTGTTTTAATTTGCATTTCTCAAATGACTAATGACGTTGAACATTTTCTCATGTATTTATTTGCCATTTGTATTTTGTAATCTGGGAAGTGTGTATTCATCTCAGCTGCCCATTTTTGGATTGGGTCTTTCAATTTTGGGGGGGCTGATGTTTTTAATTCTTTCTATGTTCTAGATAGAAGACCTTTATCCAAGGGACAGTCAGCTAAATTTTTTTCCAATTTGTGGGTTTTCTTTTTACTCTGCTGGTGATTTCTTTAGATATGCAGAAACTTTTCAGTAGGATGAGATCCCAGTTGTTGATTCTTTGAAGGCACTTTGATTTTTGTTCATGAACTCTCTGCCTACCCCTGTGTCTTCAAGGTTTTTACCTACTTTCTCTTCCAATAGATTTAATGTTTCTATTTTAATATTGAGATCTGTGATCCATTTTGACTTGAGTTTGGTGCATGGTGACAGACTTGGGTCTATTTTCAGTCTTTGGCAGGTAGCAAGCCAATTTTTCCAACATCATTTATTAAAGAGGCTATCATTCTTCCAGTGAGTTTGTTTGTCCCCTTTATCAAAGATTAGGTGGCTGAGTGTGTTTGTGCTTGTGTCTGTTTTTTGTATTTTTGTTTTTGGTACTGGCAATCGAACTCAGAACCTTGCACTTGCCAGGCAGGAACCTGTGCTGCTGAGCTACATCCCTGGCCTGTGGTTGTGTCTGTGTCTTCCAGTTTGTTCCATTGATTGTCTGGCCTGTTTTTCAGCCAGTACCGTGTTGATTTTATTACCTTGGCTTTGTAGTATAATTTCAGGTCAGGGATTGTGATTCCACCTGACTTGTCCTTGTTGCCCAGGATTGCTTTTGCTATTCTGAGTCTCTCCTGGTTCCAGATGAATTTAAGGAATGTTTTCTCAAGATCTGTGAGGTATGCTGATGGTAGTTCAATGGGAATTGCATTGAATCTGTACAACAATTTTGGTAGTATGACCATTTTCACAATGTTGGTTCTTCCTATCCATGAGCAAGGAATGTTTTTCCATTTATTGAAATCTTTTTTGATCTCTTTTTTCAGACTACTGTAGTTTTCATTGAAGAGATCTTTTACTTCTTTTGTTAGATTGATTCCTAGATATTTCAATTTCTTGGATGCTATAGTGAAAGGTATGGTTTCTTTAATTTCTATCTCAGTCTGTTTGTTGTTTATAGGAATGCTGTTGATTTTTGGGTGTTGACTGTATCCAGTTACATTGCTGAATTTGTTGATTAATTCAAGGAGTCTTGTGGTGGAGTTTTTGGGGTCTTCTATGTAGAGTATCATGCCATCTGCAAATAATGATAGTTTTACTTCTTCCTTTCCTATCCTTATTCCTTTTATTTCTCTCTCTTGTCTAATTGCTCTGGCTAATGTTTCCAGAACTATGCTGAACAGTAGTGGTGATAGCGGACAACCTTGTCTTGTTCCTGATTTTAAAGTAAAAGCTTTCAGTTTTTGTCTATTTAGTATGATGTTGGCTGTTGGTTTGTTATAGACGGCATTAGTCAGCTTGAGGTAAAGACCATCTGTTCCTATTTTCTGTAGAGTTTTTATCATGAATGCATGTGGGACTTTGTCAAAAGCTTTTTCTGCATCTATTGAGATGATCATGTGGTTTCTGTCTTTGGCTCCATTGATATGGTGTATTACATTTATTGATTTGTGAATATTGAACCATCCCTGCATTACTGGAATGAATCTGATTTGGTCATGGTGTATGATTTTCTGCATTCTAATTGTTAGTATCTTATTGAGTATCTTTGCATCTATATTCATTAGGGAGATTGATCTGTAGTTCTCTTTCTTGGTTGGGTCTTTCTCTGGTTTTGGTATGAGTATAATACTTGCCTCCAGAAATGAGTTAGGGAGAATTGCTTCCTTTTCAATTTCACTGAAGAGTTTGAGGAGTGTTGGTATTAAATCCTCTCTGAATTTCTTGTAAAATTCTGCTGTGAATCCACCAGGGCCTGGGCTTTTCTTTGTTTGTAAGTTTTTAACCACATTTTCAATCTCATTACTTGATACTGGGTTGTTCAAGATTTTTATATCTTCTTGATTCAACTTTGGTTTTTCGTACATATCTAGGAATCTGCCCATTTCTTCTGAGTTTTCTATCCTATTGGAGTAAAGATTTTCAAAGTAGGTATTAATGATCTTCTGAATTTCTGTGGAATCTGTAGTAATTTCATCCTTTTCATTCTTATTGCATGAATCTGAGTTCTTTCCTTCCTTTTCTTGATAAGGTTGGCTAAGGTTTTATCAATTTTGTTTATTCTTTCAAAGAACCAACTCTTTGATTCATTTATTTTTTGGAGCGTTTTCTTCATCTCAATTGCATTAATTTCTGCTGTGATCTTTATAATCTCCTCCCTTCTTTGGGCTTTGGGCTTTGCTTGTTCTTCTTTTTCTAAAAGTTTGAGGTGCAGCATTAGGCTATTTATTTGTTCTCTTTCTGTTTTCCTCATGTATGTGTTCACTGCTATAAATTTCCCTCTGAGGACTGCCTTCTTTGCATCCTGCAGATTCTGGTAAATTGTATTTATATTTTCATTTGTTTGTAGGTATTTTTAAATTTCTTCTTTAATTTCTTCTGTGACCCATTGGTTGCTCAGGAAGCTGTTGTTTAGTTTTCAAGTGTTTATGGAGTTTTCGGAGTTCCTTTTGTCATTAATTTCCAATTTCATTGCACTGTGGTCAGATGATATGCATGGGATAATTTCAATTCTTTTGTATTTAGGTAGGTATGCTCTATGGGTTAGAATGTGGTCTGTTTTAGAGAAAGTCCCATGTGCAGCTGAGAAAAATGTGTATTCTGATGTTGTGGGTTGGAACACTCTGTATACATCTACTAAGTCCATTTATTCACAAATTTGGTCCAGATCTGTTATTTCTTGGCTGAGTTTTTGTCCATTTCACCTATGTCTTTGTGTCAAAGGGATGTTGCGGTCCCCTATTACAACAGTGTTATTAATTGTATAGGTTTTTATGTCTGTTAAGATTTGTTTTATATAGTTTGGTGCTCTGATATTTGCTGCATACATGTTCATGATTGTTATCTCATCCTCTTGAAGTTTTCCCCTAACAAGTATGTAGTGACCTTCTTTATCTTTTTTGATTATTCTTGGTTTGAGGTTTACATTGCCTGCAAACAGAATAGCTACACCTGCTTTTTTCTGGGCTCCTGTTGCAGGATTGTCTGAATCCTGTTGGAGGATTTGTTTTCCTTTGACTTTCAGTCTATAGATTTCTTTTTGAGTAAAATGTGTTTCCTGTATACAGCATATCTTTGGATTTTGTTTCTGAATCCACTCTGCCAGTCTGTTTCTTTTGACTGGTGAATTGAAGCCATTTACATTTATGATTATAACCAATATATTTTGACTTATTACTGTCATGTGATTTACTTGCTATTGTTTCCTACTTTTCCTACCTTTTTAATTACTTGCTCTTCCTGATGGTTCCTTTCTATTGTTGTTCTTGAAAATGCAGTCATGGGTCTTCCGGCTGGCTAGCTTCCTGCCTCATAGGCTCCCAGAGGGAGGGCCCCCAGTGCATGGGGAGCCTCTGGCGGGGAGCGCCGGTCTTCGGACCGGCGGCTCACTCCCAGCCTCGTAGTTCCCTGGAAGGAGGGCTTCCGGTGCACAGGGAGCCACGGGCAGGGAGC
>NW_004955448.1:1320515-1441901 GCF_000276665.1 Chinchilla lanigera
ATGTTTATTATTATGTGTTTCCTACAACAACCATTGAGAATTATTGAATGATTATTCAGTAGGTCACTCATGTATAGTTCTATTTATATTCTTTAGAAGCCACTTTGAAGATACCTAAATATAGTACAACAACTATTGATAATCTCCTACCTCTTTTGTCTGTAACTCACTATCATTTGTCGCTTTGTTTTCCTGAGAAACTATCTTATAGTTAAAACAATAACCATTGATAATTTCCTACCATTTTGTCTGTAATTTGGTAAGCCCCTCCTATTATTATGTTATCCTTCTTTTACTCTTTAAAATAAAAAAAAATTGCAGTCATTTTTTTCTCTGTCTAGAATATCTTTTAGCACTCTTTGCAACGATAGTTTGGCACTCATGATGTTCTGCAGTTGTTCTTTTTTGTGGAAATATTTTATTTCTCCATTGAGTCTGAAGGATAGTTTGGCAGGGTACATCAGTCTTGGTTGGAAGCTGTTTTGTCTCAGGACCTGTAATACTTCACTCTAAGCTCTTCTCTATTGGATGGTTTGTGTTGAGAAGTCTGCTGTGATTCTGATAGGCTTTCCTTTATAGGTAATCTGTTTCTTTTCTGTAGCAGCTTTTAATATTCTGTTCTTTTGCTGAAGATCTGAGATCTTGACTATTATACGTCTGGGTGTAGTTTTATTTTCGTTATGGTTAGTTTTAGTTCCATATGCCTCACCTACCTGTATGTCTTGTTCTGCTTCCATACTTGGGAAATTTTCTGCTATTATTTCTGCAAATATTCTTTTTATGTCAGTTGTGTTGCCTCCTGCTGTTTCACTGACTCCTATTAGTCATACATTATTCCTCTTTGCCTCATCTTGCAGCTGTTGAGTTGATTTTTCCTGGTTCCTTGTTGATTTTAAGAGATCCTTTCTTTCAAGGTCACTAGCTGCCATGCTGTCTTCAAAATCTGAAATTCTATCTTCAGCTTCATTCAAGTGATTTTGGCAGCTTTCAATGAAAGCTTTGATTTCCTGGATGTCTCTTTGAATCTGGTTCATGCGTTCTAATTCGTTTCTATATTTTTCATTTAACATTTCCGTCCATTGCCTATGTTCTTCTATTTTCTTGTATGTTTCTTCTTTAGATGTCCTGAGTAGTTCTTTCATTATTATTATCATTTCATTTTTTTGCTGAGAGATTATTTCTAATTTCATCTTTTCTATGGCCTAATGAAGTTGTTTCTTTACTTCCATTGCAATCATTTCAGCAATTTCAGGTGTGTGTTTACCAAGTTCTCGTATGTCGATGTCACCTGAAGTTGTTCTGAGTGAGGTGGAGTTCTGAGATTATGTTTTAGTCCTTCATCTTGTCATGTTTTGTACTGGATGCAGAAAGCTCAATCTCCCTCTTCCCTGATAGCTCAGCAAATGCTGCTAGTGTCCCTAGTTTTCCTGGTGGTCAGGCTTGCACCTCAGTGTCTGCTGAGATGCACTGTTTTGTCTGGGGTTTTCCAGCAGATGGTGAAGTGTATCTAATTCTCCCAGGTCTCAGCCACAGACTGTGATGTCAGCTGATGGCAGTCCATCTGATCCAGCATCCCCTCACAGTTTAGGGCATGTGCATGACTCAGAATCGTGTTGCAGTGGTTGCGCAATCCTGGACTAGTGGACCTGTGTCCCCAGGCAGTTTAGGGTACAGACAAATCCAGACATGAACTTCAGGGTCAAAGGTTTGTGGACCACCTGATTCTGCATCTCCAGGCAGTTCAGAATGCACACAGGAGCTAGACTCAGGCTGCAGCGAAAGAGATCACAGATTGCCTGTGTCTGTGACCTCCAGGAGGTTGGGGCACAAGCAAAGCTCAAACCCAACCTGTGGTGCCAGCAGCTCATGGGGCGCCAGCTCCAGTACCTCACTGGGTGCTGGGCACGTGCAGAGAGGGCCCACATGTGAACCCTGGTGAGAGCAGTTCGTGGGCCTTCTGAGTGAGGATCTCCTGTGTGCTCTGGGCACACTGAGGGCAGAGACTCAGACTGTAATGGCGGTGGGGTCATGGGTCACCCCACAACCCACTCTGCCCCCAGGAAGTAGATCTTTCATCTTTTTTATAATTTGGAAGATAGTGTTTCCTCTATGGTTAGTCAAATAGCTACATTAATTGGAATAAATTGGTGCCAGCAATGAACATACTGTAAATATGCTTTTGCAATTATATTCTTAAAAGCTATTTGTGTTCTAATAGGATTGAAGATGTTCTCTTTAAAAAAACATAGAATCAAACTTTTAGAGCCTAAAGAGACCTTGGAGAGGAAACAGAAGGAAAAATAAAGAAGTTAAATAATTCTTTTCTTTTTCCCTCCCTTTGTCCCTTCCTTTCTTCCCTCTTCCCTTCCTTGGAGACATAATGTATGCTGCTTGATAACTGTTTATAAAGCTGTATAATTTAAAGGAGGAATTGTCTCTTCTTTGATCTATGCTCCACTTGTACTATTCATTGTTTTGGGAGAGGAATTAAAAACCTGGGAGAGGGTTAAACTTGATGAGTCTTCATTAAAAACTTTTAAAACTTGGTGAATCTTTGTCTATATACATATATATTATTTTTGCACCCCCCTTAACAAATTATCAACAAAGAAGGGGAACCATACTGTATCTGGGAGTCTACAATTTCAGCTCAGTCTACTCTGAAAAGGTACAAAGTTTCTGTGTGACCTCTGTGAATATCATTTATTGAGATGATAGCCCTAAACTCAACTGATAGATATCATTTTCTGTGTAATAACTGAAATTTTGTGGCAATATAATACAACCAGTTATGAGAAAACAAATATTAGTGCCCCACTACCAAAGACAATTAAACTTTCATTTTCCAAGATTCCTATTTTATGCACACCCTTAACTCCCAAAAGAATAGGAAAGCAGCCTTTATCCCAGTGTGGCTTAGAATCCTCTCTCAATAGTCTTTGGAAGAGGTCTTTGGCCAAGAAAGACTATAGCCTTGGGAGAAACCAAGTTTATCTGTGTTGGAAAACAAAAAGATGTTCACAATTTTCCAAGCCCTCACATATCTCCTTGTCTTATCTTTGGAGAAGCTGCTCTTTGAAAGTCATTGATGCCTAAAGTAACATTCTCCCAGTTATTACACACACACCCTCACCATCTTGTGGTATTAAAAATGAATCTTAAGTATTTCATAACACCAGGAATAATGGTAAACATTTTTATAGATCATCCAACATCTCTACCATATATACAACACATAACTTTATAGAACATTGTAAGTCATCATACTCTGTATGTAGATGAGAAAGAAAACTGATGCTGATGGAACATTTGTATCTCTGCCAAAGTCAAAGAATTTGTGAGTGACAGAGCCAGACAACCTGGCTCTTATGTTGTAAGTGACCCTAAAAATGAATTCCCAGAAGGTGAATAATCAGGATTGGGATGCAGTTATCCACATTGCTGGGATTTCTTTCGATCTGGTTCCTTTCTATATGGTTCCTTATTCAGTTATTTGGAAGTCAGTTGGTTTTGAAACATGAACAACCCCCTTGATAGCCATATGGAGATTTGTTATTCTGCCTACACTTTAAATTAACCTTATTGATGGGTTTCCTGCCAAGCTTAGTTTCATTTATTATGCATGTTCCTTTTGGTGGGTGGAAGAAAAAAATGTGTCAGAATTTTCCTTTAAATAAAGCAATATATAAGGCAAGCTTATAAATTTTCTTAAGTTTATTTTTATTTGCCAAGCTTTTCTGTACTTTGGGAGGGGGCAAATGTGTTTATTAAATAAAAAGAAAAGTGATATCTTGAAATAAGGATATTTTAGTAATACACAGTCAGGCAACCAGGAGTGGATCTTTTTTCCTCTTTCATTCATCATTGTCAGTCGAAGACATTCCCGGCAAGCAGTGAGGTATGAAGTAGTATCAAGATGGGTGAACCAGTTCTTTATTTCTTTCTGAGCCTAAATAAGTTTCAGATTGAAATCCCATTTTTTCTGGACTCTAAAATGTGGCATCATGTAAGTACTATAATAGTTGGTCCTAAGACTCACTACAGGGCTGTAGGTCAGGGTCAGGATTCTCTAACACAATGTGGAAAATAAGCTTTCTGTGGGGTGCTCTCATCAAAGGCTAAAACATATTACACAAAGCAGGAGAATAAGGGAAAATGTCTTCATTTAGTCTTTTTTGATCTCACCTAAGATGGCAGACACTGAGTGCAGTTTGTTTAGAATAGCCGTGGCTTTGGTGATCTGTGAGAAAATATGAAAAAAGAACTTTGGTTCAGTGATTCTCATTAAGAGCTATTTTGTAATTGTTCTGGTTGAGCTATGCTGGAGTTGAGAGGAAAGGGAGTGGTTTCCAAAACAATTCACAGCTTAGTGGTTTCTCTAAATAGCATGGAGCTCTAAAATTTCTTTTTCACACTGAGAAAAATAATGATCCAGTTCATCAGTAACATATGTGGGTTTGTTCAGAATTTCTGATAGAATCTGTGATTCCAAATCCTATCAGATCTCATGCTCCCTTGTATAACAAACATTTGGACACCCCTTTTGCTACCCTGAAATGAAACCTATATATGGCACATTTTAAAAAATCTTGTTCTAAAAAGAGAACAACACGGAAAGTAATCCTCAATAAGATATGTATCTCAATTTGCAAATGTCCAGATAAGACTACTCTTAAAAGGCAATTTTTAAAAAAGATAAAATGGTAACTCTCACCCAGATATAAAAATGAGCACATGTTATATATTTTAATTAACTTAACATGAGAAACCAGGCAAGTGTTATATAACCTGTTTGAGAGAGAAACCACAGAATGGGCTCATTTATAGATCAGGAATATTGAAATGAAAGTACAAATAGAAAAAAATGAACTTCTCTACCAGTGAGAAAGAGATGCTAATTGAACCTTTACCATACCGGACAGAATTGGCGTATATATAGGCAAAATTTTTTGCACTGCTCTCAGTTGTTTGCATATAATAGAGTTACAGAATATCTTCCATGGAATCAGAATCACAGCCCAAAACAGCATATTATAGACATAGTAGTTTCCATTAAGGCACAGATTTTGTTAATTAGACATTTCCAATTATAAACAAAAACATCCCAAATTAAGCATCTATACAGGCTGACTAGCAACATGTTGAATTGTTACTTCCAGCATATTGAACAGTGCTGCCTCAGATAGTTTCTGAAATGGAAGGCAACTTGTTACAGTTCAAATCTAAAACGTCCTTCAAATATCTCTTGCGTTCAGAGGTGATTAAATTGTGAGGGCTGCCGTACTCATCAGTAGCTTATCCACTGAATGTGGATTGTCTAGCTGAGTTGTTGCGAAGGGGTGGGGCCTGGTTGGGGGAGATGGATCACTGGTGGGCATGATCAGGGAGGGTATGCTCTGGTCTTGGTCTCTTCCTCTCTCTTGGACACTTCCCCCTCTTCCTGGCTGCCAAGAGTCAAGTAGCTTTCTTCTGTCCGACCTTTCCACCATAGTAGTCTTGACTTGAAGCCAGCCAACCATGTCTGAACCCTCAGAAATGATGAACCAAACAAACCTCTACCTCTGTACATTGTGAGTATCAGGTATTTTGTCTCAGAAATGGAAAAGTTGACTTTTTTCTCTGTCTTTTTTGAGACAGGGTCTTGCTATGCAGTTCAGGCTGGCCCTGAGCTCACTCTGCAGCCCAGGCTGGTCTCGAACTCGCAACAATCTTCCTGCCTCAGCCTCCCGAGTGCTGGGATTACAGGCATGAGCCACCATGCCCAGCTGCAAAAGTTGACTTTTAATTATAAATGATATGAATATCTAGCAAGATGTTTAAAAGTTGTGGAGGATTTAGCAAATCTTTTATGGTGATGAATGTTCCTGCACGTTGCAGGGAATCTACCTTAGCCACCAAATGTGAACAATCCCCACTCACAACCCAATCATTGTGGTGACCAGAAAAGAATATTTCACAAGTGAAGTCTGTAGAAGTGAAGTCCCTCATGGAGAAGCACTGCCATAGCTGAGGTGTGCCCCCACAGCATCACCCCCACCCCGAGCAATATCATCTGCTCAACCAGGCAACTGTAAAGGCAGGGCTATGCCAAGCATATCTAGAGCTTGAAGAAATAATGCATGTCCTCTGAATCCCTTTCTCCCAAGTCTAAATCCCCAACACAGTGAAAGAAAAGAAGGTCCATTACTGCATGAGGTTACCCTTCTATCTATCCCAGTCTGTTTGAACAGCAATTTACTTTTGTTTTTCTGAAGAGTTCTGGCCATAAAACCATGGTATAGGGTAGGATGTGGGTGGGGCAAAGGTAGTATACACGGAAAACGGCACAGTCAATTGACTAAAAGGGACAGGCTAGTGATGAAATAAGTGAAGTGGTCCTGGAAGTGATGAAACTAAGCATTTACCATGATTTAAGGGGCATCTGCTACCCAAATTCAGCTTAGTGTTGCTAGATATCATGATTTGTTTTCAAGAGAAACTGGAAATCTGGAATTTTATATGCAATTTTTAACAATATGGTTTCTCTTTCTCTCTCTCTCTCTCCTTTTTTTTTTTTAGTACTGGGGATTGAACCCAGGGCTTTGTACATTCTAGGCAAGCACTTTACCAGTGACCTTCAACTCAGCCTGCAATTTTATAACTCTCAAATTTTAGTCATATATTTATACAAATAAATATGTGTGTATGGATACATACATTAATCATACATTCTGCTCCCTTACAGTCATAGCCATGAATGAAAGAGTCTATTTTAGTTACCAGCTAGGTCTCTCCTTTGAATTTGAAGGAAAATTATGAAGTAGATTTTATTACTGTCCTTAAGAGATAAAGGGAGGAGTATTTGGATAAGCCAGGCAACTTGTTCAGAATCAGATAGTCAGTAGCAAGACTGGAATTTAAATTACTCACATTTCCTGATACCAGGTTGTCCTTCAGTATGTGAAGAGATCCCAGGATTTTGTTGTCTTCATCTTTAATGGCTGAAAAATAAAAAAGTGCAAGCAACTGGAGCAACTTCTGCTGAAAATGGCACGTATGCATTTATTTAGATAAGGGCAGTGCTTCTTAGAGAACGCCTTGATCCTCACCCTGTCAGGAGTTTCGGGGGCTCTCTGGCCGAGGAAGAATGTCTGGGTTTTGCTGGTGTTTGCAGCACGCTGGGTGAGTCACTGGCTGTGTTAGCCTGCCATCCATCAGAGTGGTGATGAGAATGAACCCCTGGGGCTGCTTTTGAAAATGTTAAAAGCTTTAATTGAAAGGCTCTCCTACACAGGCCACATGTCATGTTTGGATTGTGAATTCCTGTTTTGCCCTCGGAGGCCCTGAGGCCCGCCAAATGCCAGGACCAGGTCATTCTGGTGTACTTAAGGCATAAGCCTTTGGCAGCCCTTTGCTGATGCTTGGCCTGAAGTCCTGTGCAGCCTTCAAGGGGCAGAAATTATGAGTAATGACATCTGAGTGGGTCCACACATTAAATCAGCCTTATGGAAAAGGGAGAAGTTTAAGACGTCCTGATTGACTGAAACACTCATGATGAAAATGATAGGCCCAACCCCCTGAAAGAACATTTTTTCTCTCAAAGCAGAAAATATTCCACCACAAGCTTTTCATGCACTTCATGAAAATCCTTCAGAGTTCCTTCCTTGTGTGTGTGTGTGTGTGTGTGTGTGTGTGTGTGTGTGCTCATTCATTCATCCCTTGTCTCACTTTAGTTCAGGTGTGGCTCAGGCCAATACTCAATCAGGAAGCATTTCTATTTCCAGGGAAGGGTCTGTAGGGGTCCTAGCCTGCCGGGAGCAGGGGCTGCTAGAAAAAACCTAGAAGCTTTTCAAACAAAAGCTTTAAAAAGTTTTAAAAATGTTTTATAATGTTTTTTAAAAAGTGACACTTTAAAAATATTTTATTACATCCATAGTACATGTTTCTTAGAGACAGAATAGGAAGAAGAAAAAGGAAAATGAAGTTTTGTTATTTTAATTTTTGAAAAAAATGTGTTGTTCAGGCTAAGCTACGGGAAAGACTTAATGTCTTTGAATATGAGGAAAAGTTAGGCAAGAACTAGCCAGGAATTTGCTCTATTCTCTTGTTCATATAGAACATAAGATGATAGTCCAATTCCCTCATCTCTCTCTTTGGATAAATATTTCCTTTTTGATAGATGAGTAGAACAGTTATTATCTGTATTTGGAATAATACAGTATATGAACAGTTTAAGAATTATCCACCAATATATACTCTGAGTTTAAAATCCAAAGCAGTTTAGGACCATTCTCTCTAAGTATATGGCAAATCATACATCATGTTGTGGAGCCTCTCATGCTTAACAAGCAAAACAGAAAAAAAATATGGGAATGAAATGTAGGGCAGCACAAACTGTGTAAATGGAATCTAGACTGTTTCTGGGAACATAATTTCATGAATAAAGATGATCCAGCATCTCTGAACTATGTATTTTAAGATTAATATTTCTCAATAGAACTTGTCAAAGTGAGTGGCAGTAGAATCCATAATAAGTACTTTATTGAATTATATTTAGTTTAAATATAAATGCAAAAAGGCACAGTGAATTCTCATGTCAAATTATGTCACCCAAAAGTTAATCAGTTGTACCATTACTCAAAAAAGAATTCCTTTTAATTTGGGAAAACAAAGGTTTGTGTTTCTAACAATTCAATCAAAGACTTTTTTAAGTAATGGAATTTTTTTTAGAACAGTTACACATTCACAGCAGAACTGAGCTGAAAGTATAGAGTTTCCGTATGTTCCTGGTCCCCACACATGTAGCTCCTCTCCTGGTACGGCCATTGTACACCAGAGTGGTACACTTGTTGCGATCATTGAATGTATGCTGACACACTGTTATCACCCCAAGTACATATTTATTGTTCACATGTGAAACTATGCACTGTGTGTTTTGAAAAATGTACGGTACTATTTATCATTACCTGTCATTAAAGTATATAATACAGAATAGTTTTACTGCCCTAAAAATCTGTGTGCTCTGCCTGTTAACTCCTCCCTCACTCCTGTACCTCTGATCTTTCTCCTGTGTCCATGCTGTAGCCATAGTTTTGCCCTCCCACAATAACATATGGTTGGAATGATACATTATGTAGCCTTTTCAGATTAACTTGTTTCACATAGTAATATGCATTTAAGTTCCTTCTGTGTATTCTCATAGCTTTTAAACTCATATCTTTTTGAACTCAATAATATTCCTTTATTAGGAAATACTTTAGAAATATTCATTTCTTGAAAAACATATTAATTGTTTCAGTTTTTGGTCATTATGAAGATGCTATAAACATCTATGTGCATGTTATTGTATAGCATTGTCTTATGGGAAAAATATTTACTTTTTTATTTTAAAGAGAAAAAAACCAATAAAATAACAACAAAGGCAAAAACAAAACAACACAAAAACAATAAAAACGATACAAAATTTCAAAACAAGATGATAGGAAATTAACAATGGTTGGGATGTGTTTACTTTTGTAACAAACTGCAAAACTCTCTTTCAGTGTGGCTGTGCAGTTTCACATTCATGCCAGCAGTGAGTGAGCGTTCCGCTCTCCTCACTCTTGTTGATCTTCGGTGTCAGCGATCTGGATTTTGGCCATTCTAATAATGCTCATTGTTGTTTCAATTTGCATGTCTCTAATAAAATATGATGATGAGCATCTTTTTATAAACTTCTTCCGCCACCTCTTTCCCTCCCTCCCTGCCTCTGTGTGTGTGTGTGTGTGTGTGTGTGTGTGTGTGTGTCTTCTTTGGAAAGCATTTGTTCAGGTTTTCATTTACTTCTTAATTGTGCTGTTCATTTTCCTATTGTTGAGTTTAAGAGTTACCTGTATATTTTGTATGCTCACCCTTCATCAAGTCTTTCTTTTTTCTAGTATATGCCTACAGTGCTGCCAATTTCCCACTGGGCACTGCATTTGCTGCGTCCCGCAGTGGCAGGAACCAAGCCTGCTTGATAATTCTTGGGCGCACAGTAGGAACTTCAGTATATTTGTTGGATTCATCATTGGTTTATTAGATATGTTACATATGGATCAATCTCATTTATTTAATAGTATTTAAATTTTAAGTATTTAAATTTGATTAAATATTTAAATTTTAAAAAATGTATTATAGTAATATAGACATGGTTATTAATCCCCTCTCAAAATACACCCCCTCAGTGCAAACCCAGTTATCCCATTATTCATGCCTCTTTCTGAGGCAGTTCTAGAAGTCCTCTTTCCTGTCTTTAGTTGTACTGTTGTGGCTGCTTCGTCCCCTAAACTGATTTAAAATGTTTAAACTGATCTAAAGTGACCTTTCATGTGCAGCATATGTAACATATGGGGGATGGCAGAGACCACCAGGCTTGTGTGAAGGCAACATGGCGTGGAATCGATTGTGCCTGGGTGCAGGCAGCAGAGAGCAATGAGACCTTCTGCTTGAACAAAGAGAAGTGGGTTCCTCTTATAGGGATGGAGAGAAGGCAGGGGACATTACGCAGGAAGATTGTAATAAGCATCTGTGGTCAAAGTTTTCTGGCAGTCTTGCACCTCAGAGGACAGGGTCCTTGAAGTGGCCAATGTAAATTCGCAGGTGTCTCCAGATGTCCCTAGATGTGCCCAGGACCTGCACAGCTCTTTGTCCTAACCTGTCTCCTTCAGGACAATGTGCGCTTGCCGATGACAGCTTTGGTACTGAGCTGAGTTCCCTGCAGAGAATAGTGCCCTGCTGGCAGGCAGGCTGGGGGCTGGGAGCGGCAGGTCCGATTTGAACCTTACATGGTCATTCTGACTTTGGAGAGGAGCCAGAAGCTGCATGGTGCCAGATCTGCTGAATAAAGTGGAAGAGGACACGCCATAACGTTTTTACAAGCCTGCGTTTCCGGGGGCTGGCACACAGCAACAGCATTTGTGTATTTTTGATCACGCCTTGAGAAATACTCATGAAAGAGGACTTCCAGAACTGCTTTAGAAAGTAGCAGCTACGATGGGATAAGTGTGCTGGAAGCAAGGGAAATTATTTTGAGGGGATTAATGGCAATATGCCTTTTACTACAATAATTTTTTAAAAAAATTTAGATGTTTCCTGTATATTTTGATCATACCTTTGTCTGTTGGCTACTTTGGATCTATAAAGCTTGGAAAAGTTCACTCCTTGCTTTCAAAGAGTTCACTAAACTGCCAGTCACGGTAATGGGCTATCTTTGTTAAGCCCAAATCCGTTCCACCTCCCTCTTTGCTACCTGTGGAGCACCTCCTAGTGGCTATGGTTTCCAGCATTGCTCTACCTGAAGGCATTTTTTAGCCTTGGATCAGCTCAGAGCCTAAGAGTCAGGTGAGAAGTGCCGGAGACTTAACTCCCAGAACAACTCACAGCCAATAGGGTTACCTGCAGTAGGACACTCTGAGCACGTTCCTCCCAGGTTCCCAAGGGTCTCCCACTGTGCTGAGCCTGGTACTCTTGTCTTTTTTCCTGGTCTCAGATCCTACTGCCTTACAGCATCTCCTGGAATCTCCTAAGTAAATTTTCACCCCCAAATCCTTTCATTAAAGTTGGTTTTCAAGAGATCAGGGAAACCAGAGCATGGTAAGCAAGAGAGGCATAAGCGCAGTGCCCAGGAAGGCCGAAGAGGAGAGGATTAAGTCCACCTGGAGACTTTCCGTGTTTGAAATGAGTTGAGGTAGAGGCTGTGGCTACTAGTCTAGGAAGGAATTGTTCCAGTAGAGAAAAGCAAGGCACACGGGTGCTAAAGACAAAGTGTTGAAGAAACTAAGCAACTGTGTCTAGTGTGCCGTAGGGCAGAGGGGCCTCAGACTTTACTGGAAAGGACTACAGAACCCTCACATTCCAGCAGAGAGGGGGCTCTTTGTGCCCCCTTTGGCCTACATTTCAGCAGAAGCTACTCACCCTCCTTATACTGGCACTTTGCAACTTCCAGACGGTCTTCTTTTGGCAGAAAAACCCAAATATATAAAAGGACAGGCCACACATAAAAGCAGCCATATGGTAATCATAGACCAGCCCACTGTCTTTCTTAAGTGTGGCTTTTTCTTTCTGGCTGTAGATTTTAATTCACTTTTCTAACTTCTTAAATATAAATCAATATTTTACTATTTCTCCCATCCAAGTACTAACCAGGCCCGACCCTGCTTAGCTTCCAAGATCAGATGAGATCGGATGTGTTCAGGGTGGTATGGCCGTAGACAATATTTTACAATTTCTAAAAGCTTACCATCTAAACATAATATTCAGGCCTCAGTTCAGACAGAGATATTTACTGCCCTTTGATAGAGGCTAACCTTTGACTTTTTTGAAAGAGAGAAAGACAGAATGTGTCAGGGAAGTCAAAGAAAATGACCCAAGCAAACTCTACTTTGGTTTTCACTCTATTAATTCACAAGCAAACACAATGCATAGTTGCAGTCCTTCTCATTCTCCATCCCCTTGTCCTGGAAATGGTTTCCTCCTAATGAAGTATTCTGACGAGTCATCCCATCTCCAGCACTGACTCAATTATAGCCTCTTGGGATGGTCAATAACTTCTAGATTGGTTGTAAACCCAGATTGAGAACTGAAAACCGAAAGAGAGAGGTGTGGCAGGAGGACAGGAGTAGAATAATTCCATCATTTTCCCAGAGGAAGAAAGCTGGAATAGGGAAGACAAAATGCACCCTTCTGGAACAGGTATACAATATTGGAAAATAACAGAAATTAAAGAAGTTATTAAAGCTCACAAGAGAACTTGGTGAGAGAACACTACTCATTTCAGCTCAGCGTGAGCCGGTTTGCATTATTATGTTTTGCTCTATACTTAGCCTTGGATAGAGCCACAAATTACTATGGTTAAATAAAGCTTTTGAAAGTGGAAAATAGCAACATTTCAAGTACAGAGCATTTGAAACTTAAACACTTGGAACTTGGTCACTGGGGAGAGTGCTCTCCAAACTGTTCCAAAGCTGGGATGACTGAGGTGGATTTCTAAAATTCCTCCCTGTTCAACCCCTAGGAACTTCGGCCATATCCTCTGAGGCACTCCCATTACTGTAATACTGTTTGTGTAATAAACACAGCTTTGTTTTGTTTTTAAGCTGAGGACTTCCACCAAAAACTGACATAGAAGGAAAGCTGAACTTATACCTGCAGGTTGAATATTTTTGGAAAAGACTATTTCAGGCATACCTGAATGTAGAAGAGCACACTGGTAGTGACATTTACTGAGCTCTTGTATGTCCAAGGAAGCGTTCCATTCACACATTACATGCACAAACTAACTTATCCTCCTACAACCTTACAAGATAGTGCTGTTCATAATTCATTTGGTAGATGAGGAGGCTGGAGATAGAAAGGCTAAGTAATTTACCTGCGGTCACATGGCTGGGTGGCAGATAGGTGGCAGAACCAGGGTTTAGTCTGGCCCTAGAGCCTGTATTCCCAATAACCCCATTGTAATGCCTCCGAAAGCAAGCTATCACCTGAAAGTTTGTGATCTCCAAATTCATCACTTGAAGACCTACTGCCCAGTGATGGTATTGAAGGTGGGAGCCTATGACCGTTAATCCTGATATGTCAACTTCATTGGATTACGACATCCCTAGCAGATTAGTAGAGCACCCTTCATACACAGCACCAAGGCCACGTCTCTGTGGTGCACCCAATCGCCCAGGGTCATGAGGCCCAGCCCGGGCAACACAGGAACACCCTGTCTAGCAAAAAAATTAAAAAAACAAAGAGAAAGAAAGAAAGGAAGGAAGGAAGGGAGAAAGGGAGAGAAGGAGGGAGGGAGGGAAGAAGGAAGAAAAAGAAAACTGGAATTGGGTAAGTTCAGTTGTTCACTTTCCCTCTCACTTATGAATTTTAATGCAATTCTCATGTAGTTGTTTGACATGCTGTGTTTGTTTACCAGATCCCTTTAATTTTGAATGGTAAGTCTAAAGAAAGTATTTTGATTCTAAACTTCTACCATCTTTGCTGCCCTCCTGCTTTGTCATAACAATGCTGCTTCATAAACTGCTTCTTAGGGAATTCCCCACATTGTCTGTGTCACAGCCTGAGGGTTGAAAGATGAAATCAAAGGGACACTGGCCCTTTCGGACAGAAGATGTGGGCCTCAGCAGCACTAGACTCTGGCTCCGCAGGGCTCCTGCTCCCTTCCTCCATGGGGCAGTCCAGGGACCATTCCCAGCGTCCAGAAATGTAAAAGACAGAAATGTAAAAGACAGCACGGCCAGGTATAAGGAAAGCTCTTTCAGCTCCAACTGAAAGAATTTTTATGAAAGGCACAGAGTAGTTTCATCTGCCTGCTTGCAGATAGCATAGTGGGCGAATGATCAATATTCCTTCAAAGTGCCCACAAACCGTTACAGTCTGACCAAACACAGCTAAACAAGTGAACTGCCCTTTGGGGCTGTTAACATTGAACCTTTTAAATGAAGGCAGCTTTCATGGATACAAACACAGACGTGTCCCTTGTGGTCATTGTAAGCATTAATATCAATCAGGGGAGAGTGCTTTTTTTATTTTAAAGAGAAAAAAAAACGAATAAAAACAGTGATACAGAATTTCAAAACAAGATAATAGGAGAGTAACAGTGGTTATTTTATTGCATGTTGCTATCTTTAAAGTAGTTGCTCCAAAGAGAATGCTTTTAAATAGGGAGAAAAAATACATTTTGTTTGGGCTACAATCTCTTAACATTTTTTTAAAAAGAATTCAACAAGGAATAGTTTGTTTTACATGACTTTGTTGTCTTTTCTCTGCATACCAGCCTAATTATAAAATAACCAGTGCTGATGAATTAAAGGGAGAACATGTCAGGACTCAGTCCCTATAAACTGTTGCTTTCTGTTCTGACTTTGATGAGTCACAAAAAAATCTAGTTAAGATATGCTTGTAAGTAGATACTGAGACTGGAAAAAAAGCAATCATCTGCACACACACACACACACACACACACACACACACACACACACAACTTGGCTAGTTAACAAGTGCCAATGCATGGATTCTTTCTGGAATTAAGCATCCTGTTTATGTGCTATCACGCTTAAAAGCTGCCAGGCTTGGAGACTTGCTGTACCACTTGAAGTAGGGTCATACAATGTGTTCTTCTGGTACCTCCGTAGTAGGAATACTGTTGATGCTCTACAATCATATTATTTGTTTTTTTTCAATATCCAAGTATTTGTGTATCATGGGTTAAAACCATATGTGAATTTATGGTCACATTAAGAAATATAACTCTAGTGATATAAGTTACTATTAACCTCCTTATTTATATTTTAAGTCTTTTTAAAATTTTAATTATTTGTACATGTTGCAATGCATAATGAATACATTCATTGTGGGAAGGTGGTACGTGCACATATTATATCATAATTCTTTTTACTTCCTGTCCCCCTTCCCTTCGTCCCCTCTCCCTCTATCCTTAGATCCTCTACCCATCTACGTCATGCCTATCTTCCCGTTCCCTATCATCTAACTTTTATTTTGCTCTTTAAATTATTTATACTTTGGGTTTTTTATTCTTATAGCAAAATTTTTATGTAAAAATTTTTTTCCAGTGTGGAATATAAAAATAAAATTCAGACAGATTCTGGAATATTAAATTAAGCTTCCTTGCTAATGGCTTATAATAAAGATAAAAGTTTTGAGGTTCACGCTAAGGATGCGGGCTACAGAAACAGGCATCTGGACGGGGCAGACAGATGGCAGTTTGCAAGGCTGGTGTGAGAAGTGATGGTAGGAGGGCAGGAGGGCAAGACAAGAGACAAAGTGTCAGTGAGGGTCTTCCTGTTGGACCAGAGGAAGTCCATGTACCTGAGCACACCCCAGGACAAAGTCACTCTGACACCATCTGGAAAACATTTATCCTTCTAAGCCGAGGTCTCCTTGCTTGTTATGAACCCCAGTAGATTTTTCTCTCAGAGAAACCACACCCATTTATGGCAAGTTTAGTCCTTCCTGAGCTAGATAGCAACCTCATCCCCCTAAAGTGCTCTATTCGGAGTCAAATGTTCTGCCTTTTGGCCTAACCTGGACCTCCAAGAGAGATATTTATGTCTGCATTTGTTATCTCAGTGCCCAAGCCTGACACATATATGTGCTAGATAGATACTTGCTATGGGTTGTATCTAGATGTACCCCCAGAAGCCTCATGCAGTCATGGGAAAGGACTTGTAGAGTCTGTGACTGATTCATGGTCCAATGTTGGGATTATGCGTGTGAGTGATACATCACCCTGGGAAGGGCAGGCTGCATATAATATAAGGCAGAGAAAGAGACTTGCTCTCTGCTGCTCCTCCCTTTTTGTTCTTGCTGCTTTTGCTGTCCTCTACTGCCATGAACTGTTGTCCATCTGCCATGGGCCACTCTGCCTTGGAGCCAGCCATGTATGGACTGAAACCTCCACAAACTGTGAGCTAAATAAACCTTTCCTTCCTTAATTTTGGGTGTCAGGTATTTTGTCCCAGCAACAAGAAAAAAGTAACCAACACAATCCTTTATGAATAAATGAGTGTTGAACAAAAAAGTGACCAGGGTGGAGAAATGCTGATGACACATTCTCTTCCGTCTGATAAATCCATCTGCAACAGATCCATCAGTGCCATTAGAGGAACGTCTTTAGTGAAACTGCACCTTTCAGAGTTGCAGAAAATTCATTTCATTCTTCCCTTGGGCTTCTTCCATGTTGTGAGCTTTTGTTGGCATTTCATCTTTGACTCATACACAAGAACTCAAGGAAATTTTTTAAAAATTTAATTTTTATTAGTACATCATTGCAATACATAATAATTATAGTCATCAAAGGAAGTTGGTACGTGTACATCACACATTTTAATTCATTTTTCTGCCTCCTCCCTCCCTTCATCTCTTGGTTGTCTCCTCACCTGCCAAGTATCTCTCTCTCTCTCTCTGTGGCCCATTATCTATCTTTTCTCCATCCTATTACCAATGTTAACATGTATTTTAGCCACAGGTTGCTGAATTTTAAAACGTTAATGCTCTCCTGACACAGAGAAAAGACTAAAGCTCAGAGTAAAATGTCAAGAGGAGAGTAATTTTGTGAATGCTGTAGGCAGACCCATACATAAATATCTGACGTTCCAAGCTAATTTGACAGTGATTACATATAGAAACCACAGCCATGGTGGTGTCTTAGTGGCTACCTTTGTTTGTACACACTTAGCTAAATCTGGAGCTGGTGAATATCGGAAGTTGGAAGATAGACAAGCTCTGGTTAATATTTTTATATTAACATGAATGTAATAACAAAATGAACTTTGGCTTTTAAAATAGATCTTAAATACTGTATGCCAAGCTTTAGTTCATACTTTCTTCCAAAGCACACATCAGAAACAGCTCACAGCTCACATTCATAATATTAGATATTAAGATCTTCTTGCATTTATAACTGTCCTTATACGTTTATTGTGAGAGCACAGATTGGGAAATAGTATTTTCAAAATGTATTTCATCCACCTAAATAGCACTCTTGTCCCCTCTGATCTCTGGCCACAGTACATATATTTAATTTCTTGGTTGCACTGACAGCGGATGCAAATGTGAAACAAGCCATACTTTCCGGGTGGAGACAGCCTCGTGATGGGGCCAAACCAGATGCAGGTTGCCCTTAAACTCTCAGCTGCTAAAAGAGTTTTCCAGTACAGTTTCACCTTTGCGATATGTTAGAATAGGCTGTGGAACTTTTCAAAACGACTGACACACAGGTACTGTGGGAGACCCCCTGTTGACAACGGAGGACAGAGTCCAGGCTTTTGTTTTTATCAAAACTCCCCTGGGGTTCTGATCCCACCTGTGTTGCAGTCCACCAGATTATAACCGCAGGAGCCATGCAGCTGAGGATGTCACTTAGACTAAACTTAGAAGACCCAAGTATCTGTTATCTAGGAAGAAACGCGAATATTTCAAACGTCTCATTTTTCCATGACCTTCGCAATTTTCCCCATGATCATGTATCACGTTTTGTCTGTTGTTCTGTTTTGGTACTGGGGTTGGAACCCAGGGCCTTGCAAATGCTAGGCAGACTATCTACCACTGAACTACACTACCATTTTGTTTGTTTTATTTTGAGACAGAGTCTCACTAGGTTGTCCTGGTTGCCTTCAAACTTGTGATTGTCCTGCCTCAGCCTCCCAAGTAGCCGGGCTTGCAGGTATATACAAAGACATCTGGCTCTACTCTTTAATTAATATTTTTCTATGTATTAATTTATGTGTAAAAACTAAAATTTAAGAGAGTTTTAAAATTCTTTTAAAAACTGTAAATAGGAAATCAGTACCTTTACTATCCAGAGATGGCAAGTGCAAAAAGAAGCAAAATAAACGTCCTCACTTTATCCAAACCCAGTCAGACCTTGCTGCCTACCTGAAGACATATAGCTGGGGACCTGGCTCTCTTTCGGTTGACAAGGGAATGGAAAAAGTTCTGGTTTTACCCACCCTGCTTTCATCCCTTTGCCAAGCACCAGGGGTAGGGCTCAAGGCCTGTTGACCACTGAAACTTCACAAAGGCTGGGTGAACCAGCCTGTGCTGACAGGGACATTTTTCTGGAGGCTTTTGGGGAAAAAAGATTTGGGAGTGCCTGGAAAAGAATGCGTTTTTCTCTCTGAATGCTGACTGGGGCCCATGTTGGGTATAGACCTAAGGCCTTACTGTCCCAGCCATCTGGAAGAGTAGTTTCAGGCTCAAGAGTGAGGCCAACCTCCATGAGCCTGCTGGGCAGACCAGCCAGAGCACCTCCTCCTGACCACTAGGGTGCTGTAGGTATTGTGGGCCTTTTGAGCTGGTTTGCCTATGTTTCTGTGAGCCACCAATCACTTCCCAACGTAGGGGGGGAGACAAGTGTTCAAAACCCTCAACACCTAGCAGAGACTTTCTCTTTGATGCACTCAGGAGGATTAAAAGAAAACTAGAAAGTGATACTTTCATTAATTCAAAGTCACTTAATGCAGGGGCTGGGGATTTAGCTCAGCGGCACAGAGCCTGCCTGGCAAGCGCGAGGTCGAGTTTGATTTCCGGTACCGGAAAACAAAACAAAACAAAACAAAAAGCCATTTAATGCCATGTCCTTTTGTAAAATAAAATCATTTTAGGGCCACAATCCTCTCCTTAGGAAGTATTTGCCTCAGGTTAGAAGGATGATAGATTCATAGAACACACCTTCAGCAGGCTACAATACACTTGGATTTGCTTCCTAATAATTTTCCTCAATGAAAAATCCAAAGTGTACATTGCCAGCCTCACCGAACCTTCTGGAAGTTTTTAAGATGTGGGCTGGAGATAGGAGGAATGAATTTTCTGTGCCTCTGGCATTAAGCATGGGGGCCTGTGAGAAATGCGGTTTCATGCCCCACCCAGACGTACAGAATCAGAATCCGCACGTAACAAGACGCTCTGTGACTTCTGTGCACACGGAGTCTGAGACGCTGTCCTCGCTTCACACCACACGTGTAGCGCTGCTTAGACTAGCATGTGTGCGGAGTGCGGGCTCAGTGTCAAACTCACCTTGACCGTGGGCCAGCTGTACTCTCCTGCCCCAGCCTGGACTGTCTCTTTGTTTCCCTCCAGTTGCCTCTACAACTGCTAGGTCCTTTTCACAGAAGAGCCGTTTTCTGAGAATTCCTTGGGGTTTCATTCAATACTAGCATATCTTGGTCCATCACTGATACCTCACCTTGTCATTGTAGAAGTCATCGATTCTGGGCCAGATGAAACCATTAGGGTCTTACCTTTGCTGTTAAAATTCCCATATCTTATAAATCAGTTTAACTCAAACACAGATTCCTTTTGTGTCATATGTAAGCCACACCTTCCAGATTGTTTTTATCAGTTATGATGATTAGCCATTCCTTGAGGCTTTTTGTAATCCGTAAATTCTGATTTGTTCTGGAGGAGTATTCAGTCAAGAGCTTTCCTGACTGTATCAAAATTTGAAAATTAACTTTTCTTTATTTTTTTCAACAGTCATCAGTCATGTGAGCTACATTCCCATGGCCAGCTAAGAGCTAGGAGAATTCAAGCAGAAAGGAAGAAACAGGGAGGGGAGGAGAAAAATAAAAAGGAGAAAGAGGAAGATAAGGATAAGAAGGAGGAGGAGGAAAAGAAGGAAGGAAGGAAGGGAAGAGGGAAAGAAAGAAAAGAAAAGAAAAGAAAAGAAAAGAAAAGAAAAGAAAGAAGGAAGGAAGGAAGGAAGGGAGGGAGGGAGGGAGGGCGGGGGGAAGTCATAGCTCCTTCCTGTTGGCTGTGCCTGCTGGCCATCGCTGAGCTGAGCTTCCTTCCTCTGTGGAACGGCGCGGTGGTTTTGAGGATGAGGTGTGAGAGAAAGCCCCTGGTGTGATTCGCAGTGGAAGAAAGCGTGCAGTAAACTGAATGCTCTGCACTAAAGTAAATAGGACATTTATGTCATAAAAAGGAAGATAATGTCAAATTCATTTGTTCACCAAAGTGACAGGAGAGGAAGAATTGGAGGGAAATGCTGACAGAAGGGGCCTAGGGCCCAGTCCTCCAAGGAGGAGTTTTGCGTTGGAACCTCAGGATAAAGTTTATGAGGGGAGGGAAAAGCAATACAGCACCTGTGAAAGGTAAAAGGGGGAGTCCTGGGCAGGAAGAGCTTCAGGATACAGTGCCAGTCTGACGGGCTCTGCCAGCTTGTGGCAAGTCTGGAGCACGGTGTCTCTTAAAGGGGGGTCTTGTTGAGCATAAATGGCAATGTCAAGTAGTAGTCATGGTCTCGCCCTTTGTGGAAAAGTACGGCATCAGCACGGAGACCGAGGAAAAGACCTAAGGGTAAATGAGGGTAGAGAGCTAACGCTGTTCTTGCACCTGAGTGGCAAGTTACTTTTTGGGGGAGGGTGTCTGGAATTGAGCTCAGGACCTCATGCTTGCCAGGCAGGCGCTGCACCACTGAGCTAAATCCCCAGACCACAAGTTACTTTCTTAAAAGAAGACCCACACTGCACACTTCCATGGCTGGCACAAACTGGGAGAATGGAAATCCCCAGATAAATGTAGGGGAATCCCAGAGCAGAAGATGCTGTGGCTTAGTCTCAGAGGAGAACTCTGCCAGATACTGAAAACTGTGGAGAAGCCAGGCTTGTAAATGGCACCCCAGTGCTGGAGGAACAATGGCTGGGAGATGTTGAGGAAGATGAACGTACAGGTAGCTTTGCAACATCTTGAGCTGTTTCTGAGCTTGCCCAAGGGAGGTAGAAGCACTGGCAGAGGCCTCCAGATGACTGGAGAAGGAAGAGTGTGTGCGCAGGATTGCTCAAGGCCACAGGGAATAGCTACAGCAGGGACAAAGTGATGCCTAAGATCTGGTGCAACCTCTTGTAGCTCAGAGATTTTCAAGCTAGTAGGCAACTCCGGACCAGATTTGTACCTGCGAGGGCTTCACCTGGGCTTAGATGCTGCTGTGGGAAATCCACAGGGAGAAGCAAGAACCCTAAGCTGATGGGATAGTTACTAAGAACAAATAGAATTTGAAATCACAGGGACTAATTTATCCTGAAGTGATGAGATTATATTTTCTGCAAATTAAGAGAAATAAGGAAATGGGAGCTGGTTAAGTTCAGTTACAAAGAATAAATTCACAAATTATATTTCCGAGTTACATAGCCTATTCCATTCTGTCCCTGCTATACACAAAAATAATATCCTTTGATATAATCACTTTACTTCTGAGAATCTAGCTTTTAAAGTGGAAAAGACCATGCAGAAAGATGTTTTTATGTATTATTTTTAATAATAAAGTAAAATAAATTTCTAGCAGTAGGGGAAAAATTAGGAAAACTGTGGTATATCCACTTGATAGCACATTACATTACTAATCACGATATTTTCATGAATATGTAATAACATGTAAGCATTTTTCTAATAAACGAGTTAATGAAACAGGCAGAGAGAAATATTAGACATAATATTTCTCAAGCCTTTTGACCACAACCCACACTAAACGGTTCCCAGGACCTAGCCATAAAATATGCATATATTTTATTACTGAAACAAAGCCTGCGTGAAACAATGCCTGCCTCCCCTGGGCCTCGTACATTTTGGCATTTTGTATGCTATTCCGTTCTGTCTTTCTCAATGCTAATGAGTTCCACTTCCTGGGTTTCCTCACTGCTGGTGGGCCATGACCCCTCGCTGACTGAGCACAATTACAATGATGAAAAAGAACAAACGACAAAAATGCATGTTTAGAAAATGTGCTTGGAGAGGGTATGCCAAAATATCAACGGGGCAAGGATTCAAGGGGAGTCATTCTTATTTTCCAATTCTCTAATAAACATGTTACCTTTTACAATGGATATAATATTACCATACTAATTTTCGAATTCTTCCCAAGGCTTCTTTTCTCTAGGCCAGGTAATCTCAGTTCCTTCTTATCTGGCAAGTTCCCTTTACACTGCCCATAAAATCCTGAGCCCAAACACAAGGATGCCAGCCAGAGCTACAGGCAGCCTCTGCGTGGAGCAGCTCCACAGATCTAGCGCCTCACGACTCACGCTGCCCACGTGGCTGCTGCTGAACTATGGACATTTTAATGAGGAGGCTCATGTCACAACTACCCAGATCCTTCACTTCTTTCTTTCCTTCGTCCTGCTCTAACACAATTGTATTGACTGCTTATTATGTTGCAAATAGCATTCTAAAAGCTAAAGAAGTTTTTTTCCATGTTCTGTATTTTTTATAATGAGTGTGCATATTTTTCATAAGCATAAAAATACATATTGTCTTAAACAATAGTCTTAAAATATGATTCTTGCCTTCAAAATGCCCATAGCCTGGGAAAGAAGCAGTCATCTAGATAGACACGTTATTGTGGGACTTACCTTTGGTCCCGTACCCACTAGCCAGAAAGTGGCTCAACAGCTTTTATTGGTAAGAGCCAAGGTTTTGACATCTCTTCACTTCCAGAGCACCATGAAATTTGTCTGATTTCCTTCTCTGCACCCTGTCCTCTATTTCCATTTTGAGGGAGAGAAAGGGGACAGGGAGGAGGAAGGAGGGAGAGGAAAGCAGGAGAGAGGGAGGCGAAGCTTTTGGCCAGTGGTGAATCAGGTCTGTGCTTGGTCATGAGCACTTGACTGAGACTCTTGCTGGGAGCAGCCTGAGGTGCTCCGAACACGTCTCACCTTGACGGTCCAGCAGTCTAATGCAAGACTGGTTGGTCCAGCAGGGCCGGACCTGGCCTGTGACCTCCAGGGGGATAAGACAGTAGAACTGATATTTGTTTATTTTCTGTTAATGAGTAACATTCTGATGGTAGTTTCTTCAGTACCTTAACTTCTGACTCTGCTCTGTTCAGGTTGAAGGAAGAGTCTATTTTCCAATCATGGGTAGCCTCTCAAATTTTAATACAATGTTAGAGGCCAACACAATTAGTCAGAGGTATCTTAACTCAGCAAATCCTTGACTTCTGGACTTTTGCCATCTGCTATATTCAGAAATATGTCCCCTGAGCCTATTTCTTAAGAAATCCCTTGGACACCAATGTGAGAGGCTCCTGGGACCCCATCCAGACTGGACTTCTCTGCCTGTCTTCACCCCAGCATGTGCCCACCCTACGGGGGCCTTGTTCGCTGAAACGTGCTTTGCCCATACTAGGGGTGTTCAGGGTCTCCAGAGATACCCCCCCTGCCCCCCCGCCTGTTTGGGAGACATGATTCAGAGTTCTGGAAAACCTGGTGAAAAACATTGCTCTCTTGTGCCTCTTTTGTTTGCACCTCATGATAAATGTTCTTTTGGCAGTTTTATAAACAGACTGCTAAAATGTCACCTTTTTAGAAGTGTGGCAGGTTTGTGGGAGAGGACTGCTGGGAATCAGGCGGTCAGGTGCCCTAAGGAGCTGCACTGGGCTGAGCTGGTGATCTGACAACTAACTAAGGTTGATCTAGGCTGGAGAATTCTGAGGTGTCGTCCTTCACGTAGATTAAAAAAAAGATATTGCTGATCTTCTGAGAGTCAAACATCGGGCTTTCATGTGCATTTCAAGCTTCACAAATGCCTCTTGGAGCTATCTGAGAATGTGCGAAAGACAGCACAGGATGTGAAGACGGTCTTAGGACAGAGAAGCCTGCTGATCTGGAGTAGTCACCCCGCCCAGCCACCCCTGCTCAGACTTCCGTTTCTACTAGTAAGCAGCAACAAGCTCCACCTTCCTGAATAAAGCAGACATGGATTAAATGGGATATTTACCAAGCAAAGCAGCTAGCCTGCAGAGAGAAAATCTAATGGATTTGTGATCTCCAGAACCCTAACATCTTGTGAGGTGAACGAACACATTATTTGAGTTCATGCTCAATGAATGCAGAAATTCCTTGTAGCTGGGTTTAGACTCCTCCTCTGCAGAGCAGATGGGTGTCCATTCTGCTCTGCCCACCATGGATGGAATCCTATGAGAATTCCAGAGATTCCCAAGACGCTCACAAAACACCTCTTAATCATTACCTGGGAATGTTGAAAATCAGAAAAATAAAATTTTAATCTGTAAAGTGAGGAAAAATCCTAGGTGCCTCAGGAAAGGAAAATACCTAAGACTTCACAGCTAGCAGAATGGTCCTTCAGGCAGAAAGCCCGATTCCACTCAATGGCCCCAAGCCTTACGTACAGCAGGCGAGAGGGTTTTCTTAGCTCAACAGTACAAATCCTGTTGGCAAACAAACCCACAAAGAAACCTGCTTTGTTTTTGGATGATTCAAATAACTAACTTCTGACTTAAAGCTTTTATGTTTTAGTTATAATCTTTCCTTTGGGGATGAAGGATTTAAGAGTTCTGTGGTCCAATGTAGTAGTCACAGTAAGCATCTGAAATGTGGTCAGTCCCCATGGGCGTGTTCTACAAAAGTGTAACACACAGCAGTGTTTCAAAGACCCCCCCACACAGGGCTCAGTGATTTCATAAATACTGATTATGTTCTGAAATGATATTTTCAATAATATGAATTAAGTTAGAGCCATACTGCATAAACTGGACATTAACATGCCATCATCTGAGAGTTGGGTTACCTACAATTTATATACCAATAGGGCTGGTTCCCTACTAGGCATGAAATACTATGGGGAGAAGGGATGTAAGCACCAGTAGATATCCTGACCCTGGAGGCCATGAAGCTCTGAACACCGTCATGCCAAAGTCTAGCCACTCTCTGTGGCATGACTCTCTAAGAACCCTGGGTCAGCGCCAAAGAGCAGATTTCAATGCTTCTGCCCAAATAAATTCATCTCAATGTTCTTTACATATCAGGGATAATATTGGTTAATATTAGATTTCATTGGCATTGACTTTGCAATTTTAGGTGGTTAAATTTCCTCCTTCCTTACATTTGGCCATACTAAAGGGCAAATGACTGATGTTGGATCTATTCTTTTCTTTCCTTTTCCTTTCTCTCCTTTCTTTTCTCTCCTTTCTTTTCTTTCTTTCTTTCTTTCTTTCTTTCTTTCTTTCTTTCTTTCTTTCTTTCTTTCTTTCTCTCTTTCCTTTCTTCCCTTCCTTCCTTCCTTCCTTCCTTCCTTCCTTCCTTCCTTCCTTCCAGTACTGGGGATTAAATCCAGTGGTCTGCACACACCAAGCAAGCACTTCACTCTAGAGCTACATCCCAGCCCTTTTCATTATATTTTGAGATAGGGTCTTGTTAAGTTACCCAGGCTGACCTTGCACTTGAGATTCTCCAGCTTTAGCCTATGGAATAGCTAGTATTAAAGGCCTACACCCTGCACCTGGCTATTATGTTTTTGCTTTTTAGTGTTGGAGTTTGCATCCAGCACCGGGGCCTTACATGTTAGGTAAGCACTCAGCTGCTTAATTATATCTCTAGTGCTTTTAATTTTTCTTTTTTTGAGCAGGGTCCCTCTGGTTTTATTTTCAGGCTGACCTCAAACTGCAATCCTCCTGCCTCAGCCTCCAAAGTAGCTGGCTTTACAGGCACGTGCCACCACATCTGGCTATGAAGAGTGCTTTTTAAAATTGTGCATTTTTAAAATTCTATACAATTGACTGAGAAATTCATTATCTTAAGAAGAGTAAGAGAAAGAAGTCAGGAAAGAGTAGATGAGAGGGGCAAGTGAGGTCAGAAAGGGGTTGACATAGGAATAGCCAAGGAAAGACTCTGGAAGGAGAAGAGACTAAGGGCTGAACACAGGGAACTCAGGTGTGTGGGCAGGAAGCGGGGCTGGGTACAGGGCTGGGTCACTGGAAGCAAGAAGCTCCCAAAGCGCATGGTCCATGAGCTGATGTCATCCAGGGTGATGCTGGTGTTGCCTGAGGGGTGGGGTGGAGAGGAAGCCTGGGCTGAAACCCTCAGAAGCCTTCGGGTGATTGATCTGGCTCACAGGATCTACCCCCGAACTGCAAGTGGGGAAGGAGTAATCCCTCAACACAAACCTGCGCCTGTAGTCAGAAGAAAGGGTAATGTGTGCCGGGAGCAAACCCCAAATACTCCAGTGGGTGCTCCGTATGAGCCCAGCCTACCTTGTGGCGCTGGCCCTGGAATTGAGGTCAAAGGACTTCTGTCCCCTTTAGTCTTTAAGATCCATAGTTTATTGACATGGCACTTCCCAGTTCACCTGAAGGCCAGAGACCTAGGTGTTGTGTCAACACCTGTATTCAGACAAAAGCCACATGGCTCAGGAAGTGTTTGGGGTGGTCAGGCTTATGTTTCCTTAAGCTGCAGGTGGAGGGACAGAGCGCTTTTATTTAGAGCAGTTCCTCTCGGTGGTATTTTAACGTATTCCAGAATCACTCAGGGGCCTGTTAAAGCATAGATTACCAGGTCCCAAGCCAAGTGTTTGATTCAGAGAGGTTGGTGGGGGTCAAAGAAGTGATTATGCTGCTGGTGTGCGGGCCACACTTTAAGAGCCACTAATTTGGAGGTTTGGGTCTGAATTCTGCCCGCACTGGAACCACCTGGGGAGTTTTAAAACTCTTGTGGTCTGGGTTGAGGCCTGATTATCAGGAATTTTCCAAGCTCCCCCTGTGACTATGATATACTATGAGGGCTGAGAGCCCCTGACTGAAAGTATGGCCCACTTGAAAAAAGTACGTGACAATCGATTTCTTCCTCTTCGAACAGCGTGGATATTTACTTAATCTATTTGGACAGTCAGTTTCCAAGAGATAGTTCATTCTGTATGTTCATCAGTTATATTGTGGTATAGTCCCTCATTTGACTTCGTGACACCAACCCCCAGATCAGCAGAGTGTGCTTTTCCAGTCCGGAGGGACACCGTGGCATTTGTGTACCTAGAAAGACCTGTTTAGATGGATTTTCAATTCAAAGGGACATTTAGAAATGTGGCATATTTCACTTCATTAATGGAAGGGACAAGGCTCATTAAGCCCTACCAGTAAGTTTCCACTTGAAAAGCTTTATAACTTCCTGGTCAGTCTGGGGGTACAGGGGCCTTGCACACTTGAAAAACACATCTCGCTCTGTAGAGCTTACCATTTGGAAAGAACAGAACTTGCTTCTAGGTTGCCCACATTAAGGAGCTGTTAGCAACCAGGACAAAGGTGCGATGCAGTGATTTTTGCACTCATGAAGTCATGATTTCCTATTTCTCGGTTGATTTATAGTCAGCTAATTACTGCTCTACTGTTAGCCAGTTATCGCTTCCTCTATTTGGGTACACAATTCTAGAAGTTTATAGTTGTGACCAAGTTATAATGAGGTCTTTCCAGTATACCCATAACCAGATTACATTAAACAAGCTACAAAGCTAACTCCAGGTTCTACATTTTTAAAAAAGCCATACACTACTGTTCTGTAATATAATATAATAAAACCTCCTTGTAGTACTGTTTAAGAGTATGAATTTGAAATCTATACACTGGGCTACAATTCCTAGTGAAAGCATTTTAGTTTGAGGGGAAATGACATAATTTCCCTGAATTTTATTACATCATCTGTAAAATGGGTATCTTAAATCACTTGGTTTAACTACCTCACACGCAGGCTTTTATAACAAAAGGTGCAATGAATAAAGGCTTTCTGCAAAGTTAAATAAAATAAAATAAAATACAAGTGTTCACTATTGCTACCACTGTGCTTGAAGAATGTAAAATTCTAAAAGATGTGTTTTTAGGGATAATGGAGGCTTTAGTGCAAATATTTTTATTTCTATTTGAATGGAAACAAAGATTTTCTTTTCTGAATCCAACGGTCCTGGGACCAGACCAAATAACTTGCCAACTTGCCCCAGGAAATACTTGCTCCTACAGGTGAGACTGAAAGCCAGTTAAATGACTTACTGACAGTGACAGCTTGTTCACTAATATATCTAGATCAGAATGTGAACCTTTTACAGGTGACTGTCCAAACTGCACCCCAAGACCCACCTATTTATCAAGAAGTGCTAACACTGCAATTAAACCCAATACTGAAGTTTTAGCTTAAAGAAAACCCAACTCATACGGTAATATCTCTTGTCTTAAAAGAAAAGCAAATAGCATATGTACCACAGGTTCATCACCACAGTTCTAGACCATCTCTTCACTGTGCTCAAACCCCTGAACTAGTGTGTGGTAAACTCCATCCAGTCAGTTTCCTACCTTGCAAGTCTTGCCTTAAAATTCTCCACCCTGGTCCTAAGCACTGCAAATACTGTCTCCAATGTTCCCGTTCTGAGATGCAACTGAGACTGTTAAGACAGTGCTCTCCCTGCTGCAGTAAGCCTGAGAAGCTCGACTTTGCTTGATTAACTGGTTTTTCAGAAGGTCTTTTGGGAAGTAAACAAAATCTTACTGAAAATCTTTCCAAAATATTATGCCAACTTTCTTCCACAGCAAGGTAGCTTAGTGTGCAGCTCCTAATGGAATCTTACTTACTTCCAGGTATTATTCAGAACCTTCAGTAATCTTTTTGAATACTGGTTTTGTCACCTTTCTAGACCACTAAAGTGCCAGTTATTCGAAACCAAATGGTTGAGTCTTTGGAACAAAGTGGAGAGGTCTTCAAAGCTGCAGTCTCAGAAACCCTGGGAAAGAGGCCAAAAAAGGGTAATTCAAGATCTCTGGGGGTTTCTGAGTCTCAGCCAAGGTCTGAGGTGCTCTTCCCTAATGTATCATTAATAATGTTCATTTGAGGATCTCAGAATTCCGTGTGTATCAGACTCATCTGAAGTGCTTATTTAAACTGCAAATTTCAGAATCCCGTCATCAGAGATTCTAATTCATAGGCCAGAGTGGACCCTAGAATCCATGCTTCAATCCAGCATCCCATAGTCATTTGCCGGCCACATTTTGATAAGGGTTGATTAGTGTAAGTGTAGTAAGAGCCTCATAGCTACAGGAACTGGTAATAACGAACATCTATGTAATATCTAATAATGAGGCACAATCTGAAACAACACTGTTGTTCTGAGCTTCACTTTCACTATTTGAAAAATATGACTATTAAAATGTGTTACTCTCAGGAGATACTGCATTTCCCATGTCGGGATCTGACTGCAATATACACATCGAGTGAGCAACTGACAAATTTATTAAGATCTTGTTTTGAATTCTATCATTAATTTTATTAAATTGGTTCAATTCAGTGTGCTGCCTTGAATAGAATTTTCATTCTTTTAGAATAATCTAAAGTATTTATAGGTTTCTCAGATATATTTGATTATTTGTCTCATTGAAATTTCAGTGTGTGTGCATGTATTCATAAATCTAATCAATGTACAGAGTCTTAAATTAACAAATAAAATTTTATCTTCCAAATGTACCAGATACTATGCCTGTAACAGGCTCTTAATAATTATAAAACTAGGATAACTATAATAAAGAAACAAAAAATTATGGGACCAAAGATAAAGTCACAAGAAGATAACACTTTTTTTAAAGAGTGAAAATTAAGATCATGAATACTGAATATACTTGAATATTATACTGAATTATAATTATGCCAGAATAATAATTTATACTGAAAATTCAATAAATAAATCTATTCATGAATTATTATTAATAAATTATTATTAATAAATTCATTAATTTATTAATGAATAAATACATTTCAATAATTTCATAAATAAATTTAATAATTTATATTGAACTATACTTGAATAATATATTGATTTATAACTCATGTGAATTGTATCTCAATAAATCCATTATTCAAAATGCATATTTGGAGAAATACCATAAAGCAAAAATGATAGAAGCTTATTTCATAGATAAAAGAATTGCCTTGGTTTGTTTTCTATTGCTATAACAAAGTGCCTAAGACAGGGTAATTTATGAACAATAGAAGTTTATTTGGCTCATGATTCTGGAGCCTGAGGAGGCCCAGAGTGTGGCACCAGCATCTGCTTGGCACCTGGTGATGTCTTGTTGCTACATCATGTCATGTGCAAGTGGAGCATGATGTGGTGAGGCAGAGCAAGCATGTTAGCTTGGATTTCTTCTTTTCCTATAAAGTCACTGATACCATAATGGGGGCCTCACTGTTACGATGCCACCCAATCCTAATTACTTTCAAAGGTCCAGCTACAAAAACCATTAGCATATGAATTGGGAGATTACATTTCCAACACATGAACTTTTGGGGAACATATGAAAGCTTATCAAAGCCCTGGATGTCTATGCAGAGCTGCTGTGTTGCTCTACATGACCAGGGAATAGATGTATTATTGCTCTGTCATCTTCAGCACGTGGCTTCCACCTTATGGTTCAAAATGGCAGCCACCACTTCTGAGTTCAAACTGGCAGGAGGGAGCAAAGGGGGACAAAAGGCATGGAACTTCCTCTTAAGGTGTTTCCACAGCTCATTATTGGCAGAACTGGCTCACATTGAGGTTGGGAGATGTAGTTCTTCTCTAGCCATGCACCTGGTTAATATTCAGTGGAGGACAGAATATTATGAAGGAGAAGGGATTGAACAAACTGGTGGTCTCCACTACATGGACATTAAATAGAGGGCTTTGAATGTCATCTTGGAACAGCCCATATTTAATTCACCAAGGAATTGGAAAATAATAAATTATTTTGCAGCAAAATGTGACATTATTGCAGGCACATAATCTTTCTGGAAGTGATGTATAGGATGGGTTACAATGAGGAAAAACTTAAAGCAGGGAGGCCAAATAGGAGATTGCAGTAGACAAACTAAGAAGTAATGTGGGAAGAATTTAAGGCGGCAGCAGTAGGATTATAGAGGAGATATTAATTTGAGAGAATGGAACCAAAAATTTGGCGACTGAATATACTGTGTGGATGGGCAAGGAATAAGTCAGCCAATATTCAGTCCTGACTCTCCAGAATGGAGGCGCACAAGCCCAAATGTCTACAAAAGCCCAGTAGATAAGTGATTGGACCAAATGGGCTCCCGTCTCCCCAACAGAAAAGCAGAAGGCTTTCTAGGTACCTAGCAAAACAGCATTTGGGACAAGCAGGAGAAAGTATATGAGACTCCTACACCAGGGAAGATAAAGCAGTTACCAAGTATCTCATATTTTTAATTTCAAACTACTCTATTAAAGAAAACAATTTTCAGGAGTATGTTACCAGCTCCACCCAAAGCTTCCAAGATGGGAAATAATTATAAAGTCAACTTTTCTACCTGTCCAAGTAATACATAAAAGCTAGTATTTATGCAATGTTTTCACAGTTTTTAAAGTATTTTTATTTATTTATTTATTTATCTTTTTGAGACAGGGTCTCACTATGCAGTTCAGGCTGGCCTTGAGTTGACTTTGTAGCCCAGGCTGGTCTCAAATTCACAGTGATCCTCCTGCCTCAGCCTCCCGAATGCTGGGATTACAGGCGTGTGCTATGACGCCCAGCTTAAAGTACTTTTAAAACCATCCATCTAAACACTCCTTTATTGTGTTTCCCATTTCACACGTGCAAGATTGAGAAATAGTTACTCTTAGTGACAGCCAGATTGCCAGGAAAGGATGAAGCTGAGACCCTAATCCCGGTCTTTCTGCCTTCTAATTGCAAGACTCCATCTCTGCTACATGAATGAAGGAAAGTGATCATTTCTGGATTAAGCTTGTGTGCATACATGCTGCACACTTTGGTTACTGCAAAGAACTAAGACTGTCCCAACTAATTTGGGTATCATGATTGACCTACTGGCTTCTATGTGGATGCATTGAACCAGTGCTATGTGATAGGAGTTTTCTTTATTTTGGTCATTTAGAACTGGCAATGTTTCTGGCTTTCCTCAGTCTCTTGTACACATTTTTGGTTGGTGTGGCATCTACTCTTCTTGCTCTTGATTGAGGCAAGCTTTGCACGCTGCTCAGTGAAATTCCTGAGACTTCTGGTTGGCTCGTGACCCATTACATTTTGTTAAACTCTTCTCACCTGCACTCACAAAGACACAAACCCTGCTCTGAGCCTCTCTACCATAATTAAAATTCTATTAACATGGAATAACATTTATCTGGTAAGACAAGTTTAAGTATACTGTAGTAATTGATAACACAAAGAATTTGGAAACATCCTAAATATCTTCTAGTAGGATTTAGATGCCATGTTTATTTATCACTAGGAGCAAATGATGATACAGCCACTTATTAATTCACTGCAAAGTGGTGGTTATAATAACTACATAGCCACACAAACCAATAAATTATCTAGTGAAGGAGAAAAGAGCAACCAAGAAATTAAATGTGCCATGTGCTTTGTATCATATTTTTTTTCAGTTTTTATTTTTTATTATTACATGTTTTCAGTACATAAAGATTACATTTCTTGTGGAGAGTTGGTAAATGTACATAACACACCTTCATTATCTTTTTCATCCCCTTTCCCTCCCCTGCCTCCTCACTGCATCTCTTGAGCTGCTTCCTATTTAAACAAAATCTATCTCCCTACTTCCTATTGAGATAGGAGATAGAGTGTGGCAAAGCTGGTTGGGAAAATAAGCAGGACCAGTCAACTACAAGACCCCAGAACAGTACCAAATAATTCCCAGGTTCCCATATGCAGAACTTCTCATGGGCTCCCACAAGACGTGGATTGGCATATAAGGACACAGATGCCACAGGGAGCCTGTTATTGTGACTCTTCACAGTAGCTCACCCTGTGTCTTCCAGACCAGGTGCACTTTTATTTTTGCTTTTTCTCTTTTCCTTTTTTGTTTGGCCCAAGCTTGTTCTGTAGATCCAGTATCTCCCTTACCCCATCACCCCTCAGTTTTCAAGTAAGCTTTTGGTACCATTTTTGGCTTGTCTCATTCAATTCTTTGTTTGAGGTGAAAACAACCTGGAATAACTTTAACTGGTGAGCCATTTCTAAAGGAATTACCTGATAACTCTATTACAGTGTCTCTTCTATTTTGCTCTTTATTTATGTTTTGAGTTTCTGATATAAAGGAAACCATGCCATATTTAAGCTTGTGTGTCTGATTTATTTCACTTAATATTATGGTGTCAAGGTGCATCCATTTTCCTGAAAATGACTCGTTTATCTTTCTTTGTGGCAGAAGATTACTGCCTTGTGTGTAAATACCACATTTTCCTTATCCCTTCGTCTTTTGATGGACATATAGACCACTTCCAAGATTTAGCTATTATGAATTGTGCTGCTACAAGGAAAATGGTAGGAAAGAAATAGAGCAATATGCTAACACGGGTTATGCAACATGTAGCATACTCAAGGAGAAAGAAGTCTGTCAAAGCAACATTTTCTAAGAATTGCAAAATAACTGAACATTAGCATCTCAACTTTTGTAGCAGGTTTGGTTTAGATATTGATTAACAGTACTACCAGGAGGGAATCCTTTAACTAGAAACTTGAATTGGGTGAAGGGATGGAAATGACTGATCCAAACTATGAGACATGAATGACGCAGTTTTACCACAAAATTAACCAAAACACAATGAAGGGCTAGGCTCTGAGTTCAGACTATTAATTATCTGCATGACTTTGGGAAAGTTATCTACCTCTTGGTGCCTCAGTTTCCTTTTCTTTACAGTGGTTATGCTGTTGAGAATGAAACTGAACAGCATGTCATACAGTAAATGTTCAATAAATGTCACTGAGAACATTCTGATATCGATTCACTTTCTTTTCTGGGTAATAAAATATTGATACGCATTAGTCATGTGTAGCAAAAGAATGACTGTACCAAGTGTTTGGCAACTTTATTGGCCTCTCCATCTACTTGATTGCCAGAAGCTTCTCCCTGGGTGGTAGTAGCCTGGAGCTTTCTCTCTCTCTCTGATCGGAAAACTCTGTAGTTTCTTCTCTGAGTTTAAAATTAGCACCATCTATAGGATCCAAAGTGAAATTGACTTCCACAGATTAGCAGAAAAACAGATATCATGACGTTTTCTACGTGTGGCTTTCTTTAATCCCTTCCCCACTTGCAGCACACCAGAACCATCAAAGCTCCTATATGTAGCGTGCACTGTATCGGGCAAGAATAGAGGAAAGATTGAAGGCCCCTGAGAGAGTCAGCTGCAGGAGGCAGAGCGTTCTTAGGAGGGGAGCAGAATGGGAAAATGGGCCAGTAATCACACTCTGGCCCACATTAGCTCGGAGGCCTCAAGAAAGTGGATTTACTCTGACCATCAATCAGTTCCTTCTCAGGTAAATAAGAGGGCGATTCCTTCCAGCACTAACATTCCGTGACTCCATGCACCCCTCCCCAGACCACTTCCTCTGAGAAGACAGCAAACAGTTCAGGCTGCATTGCCCCTGCTGACTCACAGCACCCCCCCCCCCCCACCCCGCAGCTGCTCACATCACCAAGCCTTTCTCCCTTGTAAAGTCCAGCTGGTATTAGGCAGAATTCAGAGAGGTTCACCATGGTCCTGCTTGGAGTTGGAGGTAGAGGAGGTGAGCTCCCTCCCGTGTGAGCTGGGGGCTCTGCGTTTCTGGGTTGTCCTTGCTGTCATGGGCTAATGCCATCTCATTTTTAAAGAGCTCTTTGCACCACCTACCCTGCCTCTGTCTTTCCCTGCACCCTTCTCATTGGTATTGGCGGATTTCTCTCTTTCCTTTTCAGAAGTTCAGTTTACTTTTGGCTTTAGCTTATAGCTTTGGTGATGAAAGGAAGGAGATCATATTTCCTCTAGTCAGAGCTATATTTTCAGGACACAGCTGCTGGACCCATTAGAAATAAAACAAGAGGAGAGATGAGGTCATGGGCAAACCGTACCCAGATTTCTCTTGGTGGGAGAAGAGCCGGGTGAGAATTTAGTGTCAAGGGAGGTCGAGCCCAAGCTGGCTTGTGGGTGGGTGCTGGCACCTGACTGAAGGAGAACTCTTTTCTGGGCTCTAGGAAGAGGTACCTCCTAAAAGCTCAACATTGTCTGAGGGCTAGGAGAGGCCTTACCCACTGACCCAGGGAGAGGTAGAAGGAAAGAGTTCCAAGACCTGTCATGCAATGACCCTGAAACTCTTTGGCATTCCCTGAAAACCATAGCAAATATAGCTTGAGCAGTACAGTTTGCAGGAGGCCATCTAGTTGGGTTAGGGACCTGGTGATTTCTATTTATGTCATGTGTGTGTGTGTGCCTAGTATACGCACATGCACAGACTTGTGTATGAATAGGTGACTGAAGAAAGAAAAACTTGCTTACAAAGTTACAAATATTAGAAATATTCACTCCAGGATAACAAATAGTAAGCAGTAAGTCTAGATCTTATGATCTGGTAATAATATCTCTCCCTACAAGATAGTTATTGGGCTATTAGGATATTCCAGGCATTATTCTGAGGGCTTGATAAGGATTATATTGTTAACGTTCACTACAATTTTTTCAGACTGAGCCTACTGTTATTCACATTATATGGATGGTAAAACAGAGACTTAGATATTTTAGATAACTTCTTCAAACTCATAAAACAGGTAATTTTTAAAACAGAATTTAAATAGAAGTTTCAGTCTATAGGACCTGTGTGTCTATCAAGCAAACTTTACTATTTCCCAACATGTGGGATCTGTCTCAGTGACATGCTGGATACTTTTCATTTTTTAGGATGAACTTTATTCAGTGTAGGTTGAGAACCAGATTTTGGAGCTTTACTCTCTAATTTCAAGTCCCAACTCTGCTATCAATTTATTGGCATAATCTTGAGCAAGTTGCTTAGCTCCCATGCCTTCGTTACCTCATGTATAAAATGCGGATAGCAAAAGTATCAGTCTCAGGGTTGCTGTGAGGATTAAATGAGATAATACCCATAAAGCTCTTAGAATGTAGCAATGCTGGTCCCTCTAGCTAATATCAATACAGACATTTACGCATCTTCTATATAACTTAAGAAGCAGGTTCTTAGATATAGGCAAAGAGGACAAGGCATGGTTAACAAGAAAGGACTGACAGGGGGCAGATAATTCTGTGAAAGAGGTTCGATGAAGCCTTGGAAGGACAAGGGAAATGCATGTGCTTTGTTTTTGTAGACAACCAAGGTGACTGTTTTAAAACCAAGGGTGACACGATAACTTAAGGGCTTTAATCTCTGTCACAACCCTGTTTAATCAGAGATGAGCATAAGGAAAAACTCAAGAGGATAGCAATGGTCTTTATTCAAACACTCTTTTGATAGATTTTTAAAAAGTCCGTTCATAGATCTATATATTTTATATAACACAAAGATATTCTCCATGCTAAAAAGGAATCCAAATCACTTTATATCCTGATCCAATATCCATCTCGCAGATGACTTTCATTGACTTAATACCTTTGGCATCCTCTGGCATGTATAAAACATGCTTTATAAATAGTAACATAGCCCACGTTGCCATGGGCTCCTCTTGACTAAGGCAAACATGACAGTGTATTCTCTTAAGAAGATGATATAATGCTTGAGCCAGTTCTTTCATTACATGTGCCAGAGAAGATTTGAGCTGGGGCATAATCTATAGGGAATGGAAACAATTTTAAGACTTAAAGCTGGGGTTGGTTGGTTTTTATAGCAGTAAACTCAACCTGTTCCACCAGTTCTAATCCACTTGGCTGATTAAGTGACCAGCATGACCAGCCAGGTGTTCTCTGCTATGTATGACTAGCTCAGAAAAACAAAGTTAAAAGAAGTGGAAAAACACAGATTAATAGGGAAGAACCAAAGCTGTCTGCCAAGATTTAGCATATAATGTTAATCACAGTGCTGATTTTAATAGTAAGAGTGCTCAATGGCTGGTAAAGTGTTTAAAAATATTTAGTACATCTGCAAGATTCACTACTCTATAGTTATTGAAAATGATATGGAAGGGATGAAAATGATAATCAGAGGGAATTATTTTAATGATTTTTATAAAAAGCCACTAATGTGGCATTTAGAATAAAACACTATTTTGTAAAAGATAAAAAGATGCATATTTTAATAACTGTTACCTCTAGGTGGTAAAATTATGGGTGATTTTTGTTTTATTCTTTTGCTTATATGTACTATTTAATTTTTCTCTAGTGAAGATCTATTAATGACATATCAAAGTTACTTAAAAGAAAAACAAGAAAAGCATTTTCCCTTCCCTTCCAAGGAGCTACCTCAGAGCGGCAACAATCTCTTACTCAGCATTGTGCCCACCCTCAGATCCCTGCTTGAACTTCTGGATCTTCAAAATGGGCCCAGAAGTGCATCCATCATTAGTCAAAATGAATGCTGAAATTACATGTGACCAGCAAAAGCCCAGAGTCACTGACAACCGGGCACAGAGAAGATTCAAGGGCCAGATCACGATGCCCAGTAGCGGGAAAAGGAGCAACAAGAAAAAAGCACAAGGTACCCAGTGGCTCCCAGAAGTTCCTAGTCCACAGGGTCCAAGAGCTGGAAGCGCTGATGGGAAACAAACCCACTGTGCTGAGACTGCTCAGCACATTTCCTCTCACAACAGCTAAAGCCACCATGGAAAGAGCAGCTCCGCCTGCATCAGAGTCATCAGTACCAGTGCCAGGTTTCACAGCGAGGAGAGTGAACTGACAGCTCACAGGCCTGCTTTATTTACGTTCAATAAAACCTAAAAATCTAAGTAAAATGAATAAATCATATTTGTAGGTGCTTAATATGTGTTGCTCATTCAGTTCTCTCAACAATCCTGTAAGATATTATGGCTGAAACCACTGTTATTTTACACAATACATGTGTTTTGGTGCAATTCCCAGCCTTCCTGGACTCCAATCTGTGGCCCAATAAAAGTACCCCAGATGTTCAGAGATTTCTTGTGCAGGTTAGCCACCCATCTGTACTTACCTCATGGGAAAAAAGAATAAACTTTTAGACTTATGGTTTCTAGTCCAACAGATATGAAGTTAAAAGTCACTATTCACTCCTAAAAACAAAGAAAGTACTGAACAAACTGAAAAACTCTTTATGGATTTGTCAGGGAGGTGACATCACAGGGCAAATCATTGTCCTACAAAATGGAGAGACCAACAAATCAATGAAGAGACAGACGTGTGGTCAGAAACCCGGGAGCAAAAACTACGCAGGCACCAGCACCACGGTGCAAAAACCTGAACTACACCTGATGGATTGGAACATGGACAAGTGTGAGAGAAAAACTGCAGGGGATCCAGTAATTGGAAGACCCTCACCTTGTGGAGTTTCATCCCTAAGGGAACTATCAGGTTCCTCGGTGACTATCAGGAGAAAATCGCCTCATGCTTCCCTCAGGAGGAGAGGGAAAGGAATGATTTTGAAATATGCCAGGGCATTCTGTTTTTATTAACAAGGTGTGCCCTCATCAAAGACTCCTAAACCAGGAATCTTCCCGGGTTTTATCAGACCATAGCTGATCTGTGGTGGGGAAATACCCAGCTCCACCAAATATAGCCATTCTGTCCCACCTAAGGTGTCAAAGTTTGGGGTGAGTAGAGCACTTAGAAAGGTCACAAGCCAGAATCTCAGATGAATACTGAGACATAATCACAGGTCTTATAGAACCCCTCCCACCAACACCTTACCACCAACTCAGGTTTGGCTATCAAGAAAAAAATTACAAGAAATATTAAAAAGAAAACAAGAAGTATCAAGGAGATAGAGCAAGCATCAGAACCAGACTTGGGTATGGCAGGACTGTTAGAATTATCAGACTGGGAATTTTTTTTAAAAAAATGATTAAGATGCTAAGAGATCTAAGGGCAAAAAAGTAATGTATAAGAATAGATAGATAACATAAGAAGAGGTATGGAAAATCTATGAAAAATTGCTAGAGATCAAAAATGCCATAATTACCTCATTAGTTGATGAGGCATGGCTGAGGAAAGAATCTCTGAACTTGAAAATATGCCAATAGAAACTTCTAAAACTGAAATTAAAGAGAAAAAACACCAGAAAAAATCAGAAAAGAATATCCCAAACCTATTAGACAACTACAAAAGACATAAATACATACAATGGGAATATAAAAGGGAGAAAAAAGATAAAAACAGAAGAAATATGTGAAGCAATAATGACATTACCCAAATTAATGTCAGACACCAAACTACAGATCCAGGAAGTTTAGAGAACACCGTGCAGGACAAACACCGAACAACTATACTCAGCATTATCATTTTCAAGCTTTAAAGAAAATTAAAGATAATGAAAAAAAAATTCTGAAAGAAGGGATATTAAAAAAAACCTTACCCTTGAAGGTACAAATGTGAGAATTATGTATGAGTTCTCAGAAATCATGAAAACAAGAAAAGATTAAAGTGAATTATTTAAAGTTCTGAGAGGAAAAAACACCAACATAGAAATTTATACCCTGTGAAATTACCCTCTAAAAGTGAAAGAGAGATAAAGACTTTTAAAGGCAAACAAAAATTGAGGGAATTTGTTGTGAGTAGACATGTTTTGCAAGAAATGTAATAAAAATTTCAGAGAATAAAAACAGTATAGATCACAAACAGATCTAAATAAAGAAATGAAGAGCACTGGGGAAGGACTATGTGTGAGTAAAAGAAAAGCCATTATTTTTCTTATTAGTTAATCTAACAGTTTTCTCAAACCAATAATAGAAACTATGTATTCATATAGCTACGTAAGTGCTCTGTATAAGTGAAATGAGTGACAGAAATGATAAAAAGCGTGAGAGGGAGGAATTGCAAATATTTTGTTATTATAAAGCGAACACACTCCCTACAAAACAGTACAGTGTCATTTGAAGATGGACTTCCATTGCTGTGTCTATTACAAGCTCTGAGCAACCACAAAAATTTCTAAAAAGAAGCATAATTTACATATGAATAAAGGGGAGGAAAATTCACTTAAAACCACAAATGGCAGAAAGTGTGAAAGGCAAAAAAATGGGAACAAAGAACAAGGTTACCAAATAGAAAATAAGAAATATGTTCGATATTAATCCAACTATATCAATAATCTCTTGACCATCAAATTATTTCAATGCACTATCTTGGGAAGTTTGGGCTGGTGTAACATATTGTTGTATATTGGATAGCTTATAAACAACAGAAGTTACTTTGTTTTTGGCCTTTGTTTTGGCCTTTCCCCCACTGTTATAAGCTCCTTCTTCTCAGGCTAAAGTGTGTTCCAGAGAAATGGAGTATAGGATATTATCAAAATGGAGGGGAAAACCACACCATTGCTTTGATTCATGTAGAAAAGGCATTTGACAATTCCACATCTTTCCAAAGAAAAAACAGCTAGGAATGGCAAGAAAAACTACCTGAACATAATAAGAGGTATAAGGTGTATCACATGAAACCCTCGGTAAATATACTCAGTAGTGAAAGCTGATGGCTTTTAATGTCAAAAACAAAGCAACTTCACAGTTCTGAAGGTTGGAAATCTAAAGTCAGGCTGCCAGCATGGTTGGGTTCTAGTGAGGGCTCCCTTCCAGGTCTCAGACTTTCATTTGCTCCTTGTATCCTGAAATCAGGGAGCCAGGAGAATCTCCAAAAAAGGGCACAATCTCTTATTCACTAGGATTTTACCCTTATGAACTATTCACCTCCTAAAGACCCAACTGCCTAACCCTAAAACACTGAAGCTTAGGATTTCAACCTAAGAATTTTGGGTGGACACAAACATTTACCAATTAAAAGAGAGTGTCATTCAGGGGGAATAAAAAACAAGACCTAACTATGTATATGTTATCTACCAGAAACTCACTTTAAATATAAAGACACATGTTGATTAAAAGGAATTGAATGAAGATATATACCATACTAACACTAATCAAAAGAAAGCAGGGGTAACTATACTAATTTCAAAGCTGACAGACTATGTACAAAGGAAAGTTGTAAGGGATAGAAAGGCATTACATAATGATAAAGGCGTCAAGTCTCCAAGAACGCATAGCAATCCTTAATGTGCATGCATCTAACAGCAGTGCATAAAATACATGAGGAAAAGCTGATAGAACTGCAGAGGAGGTTTCTGGAAAATACGGCTTCAGAAAGCACCAGGAATATGTTTCCCTGGCTAAACAGCAATTCTATTGGCAGATCTGTCTGATGTAATGCCTTTGGAACTCTAAACTCTACTGAAACCTTATAACTTCCAGGGGAAGGCTTGGATGACAAATTGTAGTTAATTTCAGCTCTCAGCATAACAGCAGCTACCCATCCCCACCCTCCAGCCCCTTGGCAGGCAGCAGGATATGTTGCACATGTTCCAGAAGCAGCCTGCACACGGCATGTGGGAGCCAGGTTGGGGGAAAAAATTCTTGTCTTTCAATTTGAGAGATCTATGCTCTTCTTATCTCAGAATCACAAAGAGATGGTTGGCCATTGTTTTGGCCTTTCCCCCATTGTTATAAGCTCCTTCTTCTCAGGCTAAAGTGTCTTCCAGAGAAACAGAGTATAGGATATTATCAATATGGAGGGGAGACCACATCATTGCCTCGATTGATGCAGAAAAGGCGTTTGGCAATTCCACATCTTTCCAAAGAAAAAACACCTAGATATGGCAAGAAAAACTACTTGAACATAATAAAAGGTATATCACATAAAACCCTCAGTAAACCTTCAATAGCGAAAGCTGAAGGCCTTTAATGTCAAAAACAAAGCAAGAATACACACTTTTATCACTGGTTCAGCAAAGTACTGAAAGTTCTAGCAAGAGCCGTCAGGTAGGAAAAAGAAATAAAAATCATCCAAACAGGAAAGGCAGAAGTAAAATTATCTTTGTTCACAAATGCTATAATCTCATATGTGGAAGTCCCTAAAGAGTCAAAAAAGGAAAACCTGTTAGAGTTCATAGTTGAGTTCAGCAAATTAACAGAGAACAAAGCCAACACACACAAAAATCAGTGGACTCTCTATGTGCTTACAATGAATACTCTGAAAAGGCAATAGACAGATCCAGAAAATCAGTAAGGACATACTTAACAACACCATCAATCAATGGGATAAAGCTGACATCCATAAACTACTTCAGCCACCAAGAGCAGACTATTCATGCTTCTCAAAGTCACATGGAACATTCACGAAGAGACCACATTCTGAAGCAGGAAACAGACTCTAACAAATTTATAAGACAGATGCATTGCTGGAAGTGCTAAGAGGGAAGCTTCTACTTTAATAAATTTAAAAGAATTAAAATCATACAATGTGTCTTAAGATTACGGTGGAATTAAACTAGAAATCCACAACCCAAAGTAGCCAGGAAGTCCCATAAACACATAGAAATTAAACAGCATTTCTAAATAACATAAGGGTCAAAGAAGAAATCATAAGATACGTTTAAAAATAGTTTGAGCTAAGTGAAAATCAGAGTATAACTTATCAAATTTTGGGGGATGTAGCAAAAGCAGTGCTGAGGAAAATTTATAGCATTGAATGAGTATATTATAAAAGAACTAAGATTTACAGTGAGTACTCTAAGCTTCCACCTTAGGAAGGTACACAAAGAAGAACAATTTAAATCCAAAATAAGACAAAGAAAAGAAATAATAAAAGAGCAGAAATCATTGTGATAAAAAACAGAAATCAATAGAGAAAATCAACAAAGCCAAAAGCTTTTGAAAAAAATCAATAAAATTGAGAATTCTCTAGCCAAGCTAACTAAGCAAAAGAAAGGACAACATTACTGACACGAAAGTGAGAGAGGGAACAATGGTGCAGTTCCCATGGACATGAAAAGGATCATTTTTAAAAATACAATAAACATTTATGATAACCTAGATGAATGGGCTCTGAAAGACACAATCTTCCAAAGCACAAACACATAAACACAGTCATTTTTATAGACCTATTTGCATATTAAAGAAATTGAGTTAATAATTAGTAACTTACAGTACAGAAAGAACCAGGCCTAGATTTGTTCACTGGTAAGTTCTTCCAAACATTTGAGGAAAAAATCCATAATAATTTTCTAAAATTTTTTCCAGAAGATAAAAGCAGAGGGAATTATTTCCTAACTCATTCTATAAAGCCAGTTATTACTCAAATACCCCAAACAAGGATATTTCAAGGAAACAAAAATACAGGCCAAAGTCTCTCATGAACATAAATACAAAGTCCTCAAAAAATTAGCAAATTGAATACAACAGTAGGTAAAACAAATTGCATTCCACAAACAAGTGAGATTTATTCCAGGTGTGAAAAACTGGTTCAATATTTGAAAATCAATTAGTATAATTCATTAAATAAAGAAGAAAACCACATGATCATATCAATATATACAGAAAAAACATTTGATAAAATGCAACATTACCCACCATAGAAACCCTTAGTAAAGTAGAAACAGAAAAGAATTTTTTCAATGTAACAAAGAATATCTATAAAAACCTACAGTAAACATCATAACCAGTGGGAAATACAAAGCTTTCCTACTTACCTTGGGAACAAGGCAAAGATAGGATGTACTTGTTCACCTTTGCTGAACGTCGTACTAGATGTCCTCCTTAATGCATTAGGACACAAACAGGAGATAAAGGAATAAAGGTTAGGAAAGAAATAATAAAATTGAAGCATTTTAATGTAATTATCTATGTAGAAAATCTGAAAGAATCCACAAAAATCTCCTGAAACTAAAGTTCTTATAACACTTTTGCAAAACACCAGTTTAATAGACATGAGTAAGTCACCTTCCCATAAACCAGCACTGAATAAGTGGAGTTTACAACTAAAAACACAGTGCTATTCACATTAGCCCCCTAAAATGAAATACTTAGGCATAAATCAAACAACCTACAAGATCTATAAGAGGAAAAAAATTCTGATGAAAGAAATCAAGAAAAATCCAATTAAACTAAGAAGTATTCCATGTTCATGGGTAGGAAAATTCAATATTGTTAAGGTGTTGATGTCAGTTCTTCCCAATTTGATCTAAGGATTTACCACAATCCAAATAAATATCCTAATAAGTTATTTTGTAGCTACTGACAAATTAATTATAAAATTTATATGAAGAGGCAAGCATGGTAGCACACATCTATAATTCCAGCACTTGGGCACCTGAGTCAGAAGGATTGCTGACAGTTTGAGGCCAGCCTTAACTACATAGTTAATTGAAGACCAGTCTGAACTACATATTGAGACCCTGTTTCAAAATAAATTTTAAAAAAATTATATGGAGAGGCAAAAGATCCCAAAACAGCCAATTTGATATTTAAAGAAAAGAACAAAGCTGGTAGACTGGTATCACCTAATATCAAAGCCTACTAAAAAGCTACAGTAATCAAGACAGTGTAATAATTGCAAAAGAGATTTAAAGAAAACCAGATAAATGGAGTAGAATGCAGAGGCCATAGATAGATCCACATAAGTGTACTCCAATGATATTTGATAAAGGAGCAAAGGTAATACAATAGAGAATAGATAGTCTCTCAACAAATGGTACTGGAACAACCGCACATACACATGCAAAATTTTTTAAAAGATGTAACTAGATACAGATCTTATGCCCTTTACAAAGCTACAAGACTAAAACTAACCCCAAATAGGTCATAAACCTAAATATAAAAACTATAAAACTCCTATGATGTAACATAGGCAAAATCTAGAGAAATTTGCCTTGGGTGATGACTTTTTATTTTGCAACAACAAAAGCAGGATCTATGAAAGGATAATTTGGTAAACTCTATCACATTAAAATTAAAATCTTCCAAATGTTTGGGGACTTGATATGTGTGCTATGATTTAAACAATACATAATGAATATGTGTCCTGAAAAATCACATGATATCCCATAGATATGTATAATTTTTACATTTGTATCTGTTAAAAGTAAGTTAATTTCAAATTTTAATAAGTCTGGAGGTACCTACTGGTCATTGATTTTTTTAACGTCGACTGTGGTAGGCAGGATGTTTGCATGTCTTTACAGGATGTCTTCCAAAGATATTTACATTCTAATTCTCAAAATGAGTAAATATGTTAGATTAAATTAAGAAATCAGTAAAATTAATAACTTCCATTCTCCAAACAATATGCAATGTATTAATTACTATTACTCTCCTATTATCTTGTTTTGAAATTCTGTTTTATTTTTTCCTTCCTTTTAAAATAAAAAAATTTTTAAAAAAGAACAAGAGTATTAGCCACAGACTTTGAGAAAGCATTTGCAAGAGACATATCAGATAAAGGATTGTTATCCAAAATATACAAAGAATACTAAAAAATCCACTTAAGAATGCAATCATTTAAAATATGGGCCAAAGTCTGCCTTAGTCACTGTCTTTATCACGGGGACAGAATACCCAATGTTCTCAACTTAGAGGAGAAGAGGTTTACTTCAGCTTTCAATAAGAGTACATGGTCAGCTTGGCAGAACTGGCTGGGGGAATAAGCACAACCAAATAATTCCCAAGGCCACATACCGGGAGTTCTGAAGAGTTCCTGTGATACATAGAAGAAATGAAGATGAGATGCCACTGAAAGGGTGCTACCATGGCTTTTTCTCCTGGTAGCCTGCCCTATGTTCCTCAGGATGTACTTTTATTTTTGGTTTTATTTTTTCTCCCTAACTTTGCCCTCCATAGCGTTTCTCCCTTACACTTCATTGTTCATTGTCAAATAAATGTTGTCAATGTTTTTGGATTATTTTGTTCAATTCTTTGTTCAAGATGAGAAGAACAAGCACAAGCACCCCTAAACCTAGTAATGTTTATTTGGCAAGCTATTTCTAGAAGGAGCTACCCAATAACAAGCTGGCTCCAAGACAGAAACAACATGGTAGAGGGGCATAGCAGAGGAAAGTTGTTCACATCATGATGGTTAGGAAGTAGAAAGAGACGGGAGGAGCCAGGCAGGGAGATACAACCCTCCAGGTCATGCACCCAGTGAACTGACTCTTTGACCAGGCCCCACCTTCTAACAGCAATTTAGCCATCAGTGGATAAATTCACTGACAAGTAAAGTGCCCCCACGATCTAAGCATCTTCCAAAAGCCACCTCTGAACATCCGAGACTTTGGGCGTAGATTGTATATTTAAACTATAGCATTCCACCACTGGCCCGCTCACCACTCATGTCCATCTCATTATGCAAAATGATCTAGTAGATCTCTAAGAGTTGCCAAAGTCTTAATAATTCCAGCATTGCTGAAAATATCGAGTCCAAAGTCTCCTCTGAAACTCAAGGTAAACTCTTAGCTGTGAGCCTCTGTAAAAAATTAAAAAGAAAGTTAAATAAAAAAAAAAAAGAAAGTTAAATAAATGCAATGGCACAGGGTAAACAGTCACATTCTAAAAGTGAAGAATAGAAGAATAAAAAAAAAAAAAATCAGACAAAAGCAGGACTGAAACCCCAACCGGGCAAACCTTAAATCCTGTAGCTCCATGTCCAGTACTGGGAGCAAGTTGCAGCAAGGTGTTAGCTCCAAAGGGTTTGGGCAGCCTGACCTTTGTAGCCTTGCTGGTTGCAGCCCACATCATTTCTCTGTCTCACTCTGACTCCTTTCTTTGTCTGTCTTGTGTGTGTGTGTGTGTGTGTGTGTGTGTGTGTGTGTGTGTTCCACTCATTGCTTGTAGCTTTCCTCAGCAGACATTCCATGTTCCTGGTATCTTCAATTTCCTGGGGTCTCCATAGCACTTTTGCTTTCACTCTTAGAGCTTCATGCATTGCCTTTGCAGGACCACACTGGATGTTCTTGCACATCTTCTAAAATCTGGACGAAAACTTCCACCATGCTTGTAAAACTAGCACCACGTGGATGATGCTAAGATCTGCCGTCAGCTCAAGCAGCGGTAAATGGACTCCCTTGCGTCAGATCCCCAGAGGCCTCTGAATGCCTGTATGCCTGAGCACTGTGAACTAAATCTCAGGGAGTCAATTTACTAGGCAGCTGTTTTCAAGGAGAGCTCCTTGGAGCTCTCTTAAAACAGGGTCTTTCAAAAGAATTTACTCTACCTTTTCCCTTCTTGAGCCAGTGAAAGATGGGGTTTTATTGGTACCTGCAATTCCTTTTATTAGTTCACCATCCTTAATTTTGGTCTTTTGCAAAGTCTCAGGACACAGGCAAACTGTAGATAAATTTTCTGCCAGAGGACAACACATACTGCCTCTAGCTCAACAGCCAATGGAGTCCTTACTCCCAAATGAAACCTCCTGAGCCTGGTCTTTACTGTCTGCATTTCTATCAGCAACCTGGTCTTTTGATTTCTAACCTGAATCTCCATCAAACTTGGCTTAAAATATTCTAGGGCTTCTCTAGCCAGCATCTCTAAATCTTTCCACATTTTTCTCATGAACCACTCCAAAGGCATCTAAACCACATGGTCAGGTGTAATCATAGTAACAACCCCACTTCTCTGGATCAAAATCCATTTTAGTCACTTTCTTGTTCAGACAAAATACCTGACCCCTACATCTTAAAGGAGAAGTTTATTTTGGCTCATAGTTGCAGTCCATGGTTGGCTGGTTACAATGCAGAAATGGCATGGCAGAGGGGCATAAGGGAGGAAAGCTGCTCTTGCCATAAATGGCCAGGAATCAGAGAGAGAAGGAAGAAGTCAGAAAGGGTGAAGTCAGAAGCCTTCCAAGTCATGTTCTCAGGGAACTCCTTCTTCCAAGAAGGCCCCACCGTCCAATAGCAATAACCTATGGGTAGATAGTAGCCCTATGATCCAATCACTTTCCCAAGGTCCCACCTCTGAACACATGAGCATTTGGGAGGACAGTCTAGATCTGAACCATCACAAGAACCTTAACAGACACCTCATCAAAGAAGATACACAGGTGCTAAATAAGTGTATGAAAAGATGTCCCACACGATGTGTCATCAGGGAATGCAAACTGTGGACTGGCTAAAATCCAGAATACTGTAGTCAGATGCTGGCAAAAGTGAGGAGCAGCAAGAACTTTTACTTATTCCTGGTGGGAGTGCAAGATGGTACAGCCACCTTGGAAGACAGCTTAGCTGATTCTTACAAAAGTAATCATTTCCTAACATATGATCCAGGTATCACTCTTCTTTATATTTATTCAAGGAAGTTGAAAATTTATATCTACACAAAAACCTACACATGGATGTTTATAGCAGCTTTATTCATATTTGTCAAAACTTGGAAGCAACCACTATGTCCTTCTGTAAGTGAATGGGTAAAACGTGGTGCATCTAGTGATGGAATATTTCTCAGTGTTAAAAGGATATGACTGATCATACCAGGAAAAGGCATGGAGGAGACCTAAGTACATATTACCAAGTGAAAGAAGTCGATTTGGACAGCCTACATACTGTATGATTCCAAATATATCCAATTCTGGAAACAGCAAAACTACAAGGACGTGAAAAGATCAGTGGTAGTTGGTGGCTAAGGATGAGGAAGAGATAAATAGGCACAGCACTGGGGGTATTTAGGGCAGTGAAACTACTCTGTACAATGCTATGATAGTGGATACATGCCATCATACATTTGTGAAAATCCTTAGAATCCAAAAGTACAACTGCAGACATACAATCTAATGTAAACTGTAGCCACTGGGTGATGATGACATGTCAGTGTAGGCCCATCACTGCAACAAATGAAAAAAAATGAAAAACAACAACAAAACATTGTAACAAATGTGCTACTTTGGGGGACGACGTTGATGAGGAAAGGGGGTGACAATGCATCTGCAGGGCAGGGGTTGTGTTGGAAGTTTACAACTTTTGAATTTTTCTATAAACTGAAACTGCTCTTTGAAATAGTCTATGAGAGAGGAGAGAGAAGGAGAGAGAGAGAGAGAGAGAGAGAGAGAGAGAGGCTTTACTATGTTAAGTCATTAAGACTTTAGTCTATCTGTTACAGCAGCAGTATAGCTTGTTGCGCCTTAACTAATGCAGGCTTGTATTATTATTGTTCCATTTTACAGATGAAGCAGATTTTCTGAAGTTGAAAAGCTATACAAGATAGAATTGGAGCTACACAATCCCTATTGCACTGTAAATCCATAGAGGGTATAGTCATGGCCTGGGCTCTACCGCTCATATGTTCCCACCCCAGATTGGATCCAAAGGTACTGAAGGGAAAATAAAAGGCTGAGAGGCACTAACTTCGGTTCCAATCTGGGTTAAAGGTTTATACTTTATTTCCCAGGTGCCTGTATGGGTAGGCAATAATGTTAACATACCTGGATTTTTAGCCTGATTATCAGATGTATTCATGGGGGTATGTTATGGTTTGTATCTAGCTGTCCCTCTAGAGGCCTCATATGCTCATAGGAAGGACTTTTGGAGGTGACTGGATCATGGGAACATGGTACTCATCTGTAGATTAGTCACTGATGAGTTTATAGCTAAATGTGATATCAAGAGGTAAAACCTGGTCACAGGAGGTGGTCCCTGGGGTGTGGTCTGGAAGGGTCCATCTCCCTCTCTCCTCCCTTGATCTCCCTCTGCTTCCTGCTTGCTGTGCCACGAGGAATTCTCTTCTGTGATGCCCTCTGCCACACTGCCCTGCCTTGGAGCCAGCCAACTGTGGACTGAAACCCGTTCAAACTGGGCCAAAATAAACCTTTCTTCTTCTAAGTTGTGGGTCCTTATCATTTGAGATGCTTGTTTAAAATGCCACTTCCAGGAAACCATTCACATAGTTTCTGATTTAGTAGCTTAGAAGAAGGGACAAGGAGTCTGCATTTTTAATAAGCACTCAAGAATAAATCTGTGCCTATAACATTATATTGTAGTGCATGTCAGTGGTAGATAATTAATGTCAGTGGCAGTAGACCAGTGCCATCTTTCTGGCTGCTCTGCTCACGACATCCTACTACATTCTAAATCTAGTATTTAGGGAAATCCTCCTCCTTTTGAGTCAAGGTGTAAGAGAGACCCCACTGCTTATCATAGGAAGCGGAAAAATTACAATTACACACTTTCCCATGTATAAGGCAAATGGCCCGTGCTCTATGTTCCCGCCCCAGGTTGGATCCGAAGGCAGTGAAGGGAAAACAAAGAGCTGAGAGAAACTAACTTTGGTTCCAATCTGGGTGGGAGGGGTCTGAGAGGCCAACCTCACACCGCTTGCCTGGGATTAGGAAAGTGTATAACTGATATTTTTCTTCTTATATGCCATAATTGATGTCAGTGGTAGACAAGTTCAGTCTTTCTGGTCCCTGCTATGACTTCCACTAATATTTAAGGAAATGTTGCTTTAGGGCCCTTTAGTTGGAAGTAGTAATGGGCTTTTGCACAGGGAAACCAGTGTCCTAATTAGTGTTGTTATGCTGCCTACTAGAGCATGATGAGCGGACAATGGCAGTACACTGCAACCCCGAAACTTGCACTCTGGAAAACCACGTGGCCCATTTCCAATTTTGCCGGAGACGTTCTTTGTTTTTCTTTAATAACTGTGTTCATATTTTAGCCTTAATCTTGCCTAGTGGCAAAAACTTACTCTAATATAGGACTCTCCTTTCTTTCTGAGTTTTCATTTAAGTTCCAGGAGACTTACGCTATGTCATGGCTTTGGAAAAGGACATCTGGCTTTTGGTAACCATCTACGAGGCAAGCGTCTATCAGGGTGCACGGTGTTTCTTCTCCACATTGGTCTGCACTGTGCTACTCCCATTTCTGACCTCTGGACCTCTCAAACCTGGTTCTTTTTGCTTCTGTCAACCTACTTTTGGGTCTACTTTTGGTACATGTCTCATTTTTGCTTAGGACAAAGTGATAATTCTAGGGGGTTTCTTCAGGCCCATCATCCAAGACACCACACAGAAGCAGCTTTATTTGTTGTTCCTGTTCAAGGCAGGATAAATCGAAAAGGCTTGTGCCCTTCAGATTTCACCTGGAAAACAAGAATAGATCCCTCTGTGCTTGCATCCCTCAAACCTGTCTGGATTTCTATCATTCCCCACTCCCACGCGCATTCCTAGCCGTAGCACACAGCCCAGTGAAGCCAAGGCACAGGACGTTTCTTTGGCTTTTCAGACTTCCTCTCTAGTCCTGTTCTCCCATCGACCTGGGGGTTTTTGTAAAGCTATGATTGAGCATGGGAAACCCAGACTGGGAATCATTACTTATTCTTTGGGATCTTTTGTCCTGTGCTGCTTCTGATCCCTTCTGCAGAGCAGTCATTAAAAACTAAAAGAGCTTCTTTCCCTCTCTGCTGCGTCCTTCCTACCCTGAGGCAAAGTGCACCAACATCCTCCCAAGGAAGACTGACACAGCAATATCCTGCTGCCTGGTGGGGGCCCAAAAATTAATATCTTAAAATATTATTCTGCCACAGGGGTCTGGTATGTAATGTTTCTCTGAGAGTCTATTCTTTGTTTGTTTTTAAATAAATTTTCAAGAACATCGTGCTTCTACAATTTACTCAATGAAGTGGTGATTAGATTAGAAGGTACTGGGTTCAGAATGGTCAACATAACTGACCATTTGATCATATATCCATCTAATTAAAGAGCACAGACTGTTTTGTATTAATGTGTTATATAAGTGCAACTTTTATGTATCCTTAAGATTAATTGCTGCATAATGAAGTAAATGATTTCCCTCTTGACTTTCATATAAATGGAAATATAGTACATAGTCTGTTGTGTCTAGATTCTTTTGCTAGGCTTAAACTTTGTGAAATTTAGTCACTTTGCCTTGTGCATTTTTTGTTACTGTACCATATTCCATTGCATATTTAGGCCAGAATTTATTTATTCTTTTGTTGGTGGACATTTACCCAATTTATGATTATGAAAAAATTGCTATGAACATTCTTGAGTATGTCTCCTAGTAGAACACAAGCTTCCTTTATTTTTCCTGGGTCCATATTTAGGAAAGAAATTGCTGAGTTAAAGAAAAGTTATATATTTATCACGTATATGTTACCTATGATTTATATATACACTCAGACACAGTGTGTAAGAATTTTACTTGCTTAAACTCCTAACCAATCATTTGTATCATCAGTCATTAATCTTTTCTTTCTTTCTTTCCTTTTCTTTCTTTCTTTCTTTCTTTCTTTCTTTCTTTCTTTCTTTCTTTCTTTCTTCCTTTCTTTGTGCTACTGTACCAGGCATTGAATTTGTAACCTTCTCACTGAGCTACATCTCCAACTTTTAAAAAAAAGTTTATTTTGAGGTCTTGTGCCACAAGTCCAGGCTGGACTGGAACTTATGATCTTGTATACATAGACTTACAGTATTTCTAAGATCTTTATTTTATTAGTTTACTTGCCTATCCTTGGGCAAATTCCATGCTGTCTGAATCATTGTAGCTCTACGGGAAATCTTGAAATTTGTAGTGTAAATCCATCAGCTTTGTACTTTTTTTCAGGATTTTCCTCGCTATTTTAGGCTATTTGCATTTCTACATAAATAGTATAAATGCTCACAAAAAATTTACTGGAATTTCAATTTTAATTCCTTTGAATCCATAGATAAATTGGGAAGAAATGGCAATTTCACAATATTGAACAGTGTATCCTATAATTTTTCTCCTATATATTGTTTTATTTTGTTTGATTTTTGTTTTGATTTGGTTTGGTTTGGTTTTAGTTTTTGAGACAGCCTTGCTGTGTAGTCCAAGATGGCCTTAAACTCACTTTGTAGCCCAGGCCAGCCTTGAACTTGCAGTGATCCTCCTGCCTCAGCCTCCCAAGTGCTGGGATTATAGGCATGTGCCACTACCTGGCCCTATATACTGTTATTTTGGTGAATTACACTGAGTTTTGAAAGATAAATTTTGCAATTTTATAAAACTGGACTTGGTCATAAAATATAACCTCTTAGTCATCCCTTGATTCAATTACTAATATTATTTATAATGTTATGTCATTGATTTTCAACCTTTCTTTTTCTAAAGCTAAAAAATCTCCCTCAAGCACTGTTTTAGCTGTTATACAAATTTTGATATGTCACAGTTTTATTTCTTGATTTATTATTTTTATTGTTTGTCTTGTGCTTAAAGTAAGCACATGGAAAATTTTTTAAGTGGTACAAATACATATTCAGTGAAAACTAAGTTTCCTATCTGTACCACTTAAATCTGTCAAGAAATGAAAATTTCTCCAATTTAGATGACTCAAGGACAGACATTTCAATAAGGAATTACTATAGAAGTATTAATAGAACTGAAAGTTCAAACAAGGGATGTGAAATCACCTAGAGGTGATTTGTCATCAGAGGATGTCATTATTGCTTCCAGGTCTTAAGGGACACTGGGAAGAAGCAGAGTGGTTAGAAGCTGTTAAAAGTTAGAACATAGGGATGGGACTATGCAGGTGCTGCAGTTAGGGAGGGTGAGGCCACTGCCAGTGCAGGAAGATTAGGAGGAGAACTTATCCTGGTCACACTGCTCCCATCCTTCTGTCTTCTCCCACAGCTTTTCTTCAGCTGAGTCAAAACTAGTCCTCAGAGAGTGAGATGTCCCCAGGACAGAGAACAGGGCAAAGAAGGTTGGTGAATAGGGGAATGGAGGAAGGCAACTGGAGGATAACAAGCATTGGGAAACATTTCCATGCTGCCTGGAAAATACGGGTGAAGCTATGACTTTGCTTTGAATGCCTGGGGTTGCTGCATAGCTCACGGTTGTAGGGAAAGGCACTATGGCAACTGAGAAGACCTGGAGATAAATGGTCCATGAGCTCCTTTCCAAAGAAAGCAGGCCCTCAAGGATCACAACTATACAGCCAAAGTAGTGTTCCATACTGTCCTCAGAGAGAGGTGTAGACCATGATGGTACACAAAATAGTGCCAGCACACAGTGTAAGTCTACACTGAATCACATGCCAAGAAATACATTCTTTTTTAATATTCCTGTTTTAATTAGGCTTCAGCCTTTCTGATTAAATGAAGAACAAGTTTGCACTTGAAAGCTTTAACAGTTCTAACTTTTGCCCATTTTGCTGATTGTCTTTCGTAAACAGAGTTAGAAGAGGGAGAGGCAGGACAGGAACTCAACAGTTCGAGCAGGTTTATTGGCAAACCTGAGGACTTCTCTGCTCTGGCAGGCAGAAAGAGGTGTTTCCTTACAGACTCAGGGGTGCTAAGGGTTTGGAAGGGGTGGAAGCAGTTTCTGAGAGATTTCCAGGAGACTCAGCAGGGGACTTTTGAGTCCCTTTTTTGGTAATCTAGCAGCTTTGCCCAGGACCTAAGGTTAAATAAACAGAGACTTAGTTCTGCTGAAATGGGGGGGCTTTATTTTGTAGCTTGAATTTGATAATCAGAATGACTGATCTGAAAACAATATGCAGTATAAGAACCATTGTTGCACTCCTACCATCTTGTATGGTGAAGCTCTGCGTCATTTCCAATGTTGTTTTTTATTATTACTTGTTACTGTCTTTGATTATTTGATCATCTTACATTCTTACGTCTGGTTGACTGAGCAACTTTGTTGAAGATATCAGTATGTAATATAGCACCCACTGTTAATTTTTATCATTTTGTTTTGAAGTCATGTATTGCTTTTGTTGTTTTGATTTTGTCTTCATTGTTGTTTTGTTAGTTTTTTTTAATTTTTAAAATAAAAAAAAGAGAAAGCAATACTCTTTTCAGTCTCTATCACAGAGTACAAGCCCAAGTTCAGAGTTTTTGTCAAACAGGCTTAACCTGCAAATTAGTAACATTGGTTTTCATGCCTGTGACTTTGGAAATTACTTTCTGTTCATGGAAAATAATACTGGTCTTCCACATAGAGAAGATACAAAGTTTCTTTTGAAAATAGATATAGGTAAGCCAAAAGCAAATAATTTTAAAGGAAATTGTGAAATAAATAATAATACAGGAGGCAATTTGTTGTGGCAAGCAAAGTGACGGGGTGGTGGGAGAATGACTGAGGTGGGCACACAGATTCTACTAGACGTGTTATTGTCATGTATTCAACTCTTCTACTCCAGACAGCAGTGTTCCAAAGCCTTCCCTGCCTTTGTGCTGAAACCGTGGATGTCCCAGGTAGACAAATCGGCACTTGATTTTAAGATGTCATCTTTTCCCTTGGTTTTCTTCAAGGGCAGAGCACACAGTGTAAACTCATATTCAGAGTTGTTTAAACATTTTTGTAGTTCTTTTATTTTATTATAGGGCTTTTAATAATAGAAAAGTCTTTTTCTTTTCCTTTTTCTTTTTGAAAAAAATATGCTCATCTTCTTCCACACTCCAACAATACTTACACACAAACAAAAACATTCCTGTTTCCTGCCTTTGTGCAAATACTTTTCTGGGATGGGTGAGTTGAAAAGGGGCATGGAAAGCTGGCCTTTGAGGTGCTTATCGGACATAATAGGCCCAAGTAGGGTGCTGGCAGGGAAAGTCTTATTCAGTTCCTGCTGTGTACATCTCAGTTGTCGGACAAAATACGTTCAGAAACATCAAGCAAAGCAAAATAGGCAAACCCAATTTTTAGAAAAATTCTAACTAGATACAGACATGTGTTAGGGAGCAGATATAGTAAGATGTTAATTGTGAATATAAGCTGTAAGCATATGCGTGTCCAGACGCCTTTCAAAACTTTTGATTGAAAAATTTTATAACAAGAGGTTAGGAAAAAAAGCCCTTAAAAGTCCCACTTAGTATTTTCCATAGGAAATATGTAGGAAACAGGACCTTTCAGGTCTTGATGCAGTCATGGTGAAATGGTCTATTTGCTTCTCTAAGCAGTGTCCAGTTCATCTTGATAATTCACCAAATGCTGCCTGGGTTGCACATTTGAAAGCCTGTTTAGGTTTCAAAGCCCATTCACATTCACAGTCGCACTGACTGCCACCAGCCTGCGATACCGCCTGGGTGGCTGGCAGGGCAGATGTCACCCCACCATCCTACTCTTTTTTGTAAAACAGGAGACCGAAGCTCCAGATAACTAATGGCCCTCAGGGATGAGTCGGGCCTCAAACATCCAGTCCTTTGTGGTTTATTCTCTGCCTTTTCATCCCCTGTTTGTTGGGTGCTATTTTATCAGGGAGACAAAGGGGATCTGATAAACAGAGGGGAACAGAGTTAGCCAAGGTGATACAAAGGTGCTAAATACACTTCTTTTCCCAAAGGTGTTTGTGGTTTTAGAAAGACAAATAGAGCAATAACTAAGCCTTTAACTATGCAGCTTCAGACACAGTTGAAGGGACTGTTGTGGAAAGCTGGGGAGTAGATGGGTGGTTAGCGAAGGCACTGTAGGCCAGTTGCTAATCACTCCCTGTAAGTGACCGGCTAGCTTCTGGCCCACACACAAAGCCAGCACTGTTGAAACAAGCCCATCAGCTAAGGAGTTTTCATATTATGGTAGATCAACTAAATTGCAAACATAACTCATTCATTCTAATTACATTTAAATGTTTATACTTCTGACAGAAAATTCATCTTTAAGCTAATAATATTTGTCATCTATCTCAATCTAATCTGAATTTCCAAGTCTTTTTATCTTAGCAGATGTTCATGGACTCAGTGGCAATTGAGTGCTACAAGAAGATGGGAAAAGTCAACTGGCCTGAGGTCCTATACCTCCTTTAACTCAAATCTAGCAACCTTGTTGCCTCAACACTACTGACACCACTAACGTACCGATGAATTCTGTCATCACGTCAGAAAGAAGGCTCATTTAACTAGATTTAGCCTTGACAATTTGCCAAGGTTTCACAACTAATGAAACACCTATATTTTAGTATTCTCAAAAAATCTAGGATGAGATCGCTGTAAACATAGATATACTGGCAAGACAGGAGGGAGCATATCATAAAAGGTAGGGCTTCCCCAAAAAGAGAAGGAAAGCACAAACCCTTAAGGCACAGAGAACCACCACCTGGGTGGAGGAAGGGTTCAGGGGTCTTAAGAACTACACCCCTCTAGTGCAGAAGACTTTCTATCAATTTCCTTAGATAACTTCCATATTATAAGTCACCTATGTAAGCGTGTAATTCAGGGTGTTGTACTCTCACAGAGCCAGGCTTCCTTTCCATACGAAAGGAGGAGAGCTGGGACTGAGGCAGCAAGCTGGAGGTGTGTGCCATCTCACTGCACCCCTCCCCGCTGTTCCTTGCTGCAAGAGACCCTTCTACAGCTGCACACAGCGAGATGGCGAATTGAGGCAAATGAGGCCTCACTATCTCCTTACAGATCTGTGAATAAAATTTTTTCCCTTTTCACCAAAGTAAATGGTCCCCTTTGATTTGGTCAGCAGCAAGAAATGAACCTGTCTAGATCTCAGTGATTGGTAACATTAGCAGCTACTACCCATCCTACCTTCCTGAGCGCCCTGGCAGCCATTAACCTACTTTCTGTCTGTATGTGTTCATTTCTTCTGGGCATTTCATGTAAATAGAATTATATAGTATTTAGCTTTTTGTGATTGGTTTCTTTCACTTAACAAATGTTCAAGGTTCATCCATTTTGTGGCATATATCAGGATTTCCTATTTATTGCTGAATAATATTCCCTTGTGTGAATATTCTACTTTTCATCCATTTATCAGTTTGTGTGCATTTGGGTTATTCCCACTATTGGGGATATTATGAGTTAATGTGGCCATGCTCCTTTGTGAACAGGTGATTTGTGGAGATACATTTTCATTTCTCTCGGGTATATATTCCTAGGAGTAGAATTTCTGACTCATATGATAACTCTATGTTTAGCGTTCTGAGACTTCCAGACTCTTTTCCAAATGGGCTGTTCCATTTTATGTTACCACTGACAGTGCATGAAAGTGCATTGCTTGAAAAGAAACTGAGATTAACCTCAGAAATCTGCGTCATCAGGACTGGAACCAATGGCATGGACTCAGACACTCTAAGCCTAAGATCGTTGATGGCCATTGCTGACACAAATCCTATAGATCCGTGGTATTCAAAGCTTGTACCTTGGGCCAGAAGCACTTACATCATCTCAGAGCTGGTTAAAATGTAAATTCTCAGGCTCCACCTTGGACCCACTGGATCAGAATCATTTTAATGATGTCAGTGATCTGAACTCACACAAGAGTCCGGCAATCAGTGCTGTATACACTTAAAGTAGATTTCACACTGTGTTGCAGAAGGCCTGCCTGGGTACCTGTCCAGATGGGGCTGACAGGTGCTCAAGACTGGCTCAGGGAAAAACAGTCATGCAGGCAAATTTATCTCCAGGGTCCCCAAGACAACCAACCCTCTCAGTTCTAAGTCTTCATTTTTTATGTTTTGAAGTTTCCTCTCAATCTCTCCCTCCCTCCCTCCCTCCCTCCCCCCCTCCTTCCCTCTATCTCTGCTAATGCCTTCTTCTTATTTTATCCCTTTCCTATAGTATAGTGTCTTTTGAACAACTCTCCAGTTGCCATTACAGTGCAGGGAATAATGGTATCCACAATTTTTTTGTTCAACTATGAAATGAGAAGACCTAAATCTTTTGGAGAAAATTGAATAGATTGGGAAGTTAAAATCTTTTTCTTGGTACTGACATGACACTAGAGATCATCTTTTTTATGTCCTATATCCTGCATGGTACAGAAAAAAAAAATTAATGAAAAAATGACAAGAAAAAGTATGAAAAAACCAATAGGGGTAGAGTGTGCATACCAAATGGATGTTATATTGTAACAGACAGTAAGTTAGCTCATAAGTAGGCTGTCAGCAACAGACAGACCTAAGATAGAGTCAGCTTGGGCCTAAGATAGAGCCAGCTGGATACAAGGAAAATAACACATACACCAAGTTAAGAGCTAATTTAAGCTGTGTAGTTAGTTAAGTTTAGAAATCTAAAAGAAAACAGAGGACGAAAGGTAAAGAGTTAAGGTGAGAGCTCCAACTCTCATGGAAATACTTCCTGGGTAGAATACACCAAGTTAACAACCCCTCCCTCCCTCTGGGCTGGACTTCCAGGAACATGACAAATACAAATAAGCCAGTTTTCTTTAGACTCAGCCAACTGAGTAACTGATCTTTTTAAAATCCACATTACAAAGCCCCCTGTGCGCTACTTATCCATATAAGGCCGGGACAGAAAGACATCCTGGCACCCCACTTTCTGGGATCCTTTTATTTCCAATAAACACTGTAACTTCCTCCTTCTGTCCATGGTTTCATCCCTCAGCTTTGTGAGACAATGAGCTAGTGTTTACATGGTTTGTATAGTGACGGCTGCTTCAATATGAAATTGTACGCTTTACTGGAAATGTGTTGCATGCCTGGTGTGGAGATGCCTAACAGCCAACAAGAACAAAATACTATGCGTTACTTATTCAGTCCCCATGGGCTGGAGACCAATTGGCTGCTCACGGGTTGCCCAGACATTCTTAGTGTTGAGGTTAAAAAGTTTCCTCTTCAGTCCGAAAGCGGAGAGATCCAAATTCACGAAAACTCAGTGAGGCAACAAGCTCTTAAGAAACCCAAGAACTCTAGTGCAAGCACTCTGGTCAGCACAGGGGTGAACCAAAGACAGCCTCTAAGGGAGGACCTGGCCCTGGGAGCCACACTGACACACCCACATGCCTCAGAGAGACAAATGGAACGCGGACGGTTGTACCTGTAGACCAACTGTCCTACGTAGGTGACCACTTGGAGGGGGATTGTCTCATGAGCTAAACTTTGTGAGGTTTTTTTCTCTTCTTTCTTCATCAGCTATTACCCTACTACAATTTTTTAAAATTAAATTTATTTTTAGCAGATAATAAAACTTGCAAATATTTACGGGGTATCACGTGGTTTCCAGGCATGAATATTTTGTAATTTTGAAATCATATTAAACATGTATAGCTCCTCACTTATCATTTCTGTAAAGTAAAAATATTTAAATACTTTCTTCTGGCTTTTTAAAATTTCTAGTACATTTTAACTATAGCCATCCTTCTACACGATCGCACACTAGAACTTCTTGTTCTGCTGTACCTATAACCTCGTACCCCCGATCAACCTCCGCTCATCCGCCCCTCCTCTGTGCTCTCCCCGATCCCTAGCAGTCATCACTGTACTCTCAACTTCTATAAGATCAACTTTTTTATATTCCAATCTTAAGATACAGACAACTGAGTTCAAGGACCTTTTCTCTTCTATCTAGCAGGGGGAAACTGCCTCTGCTTTCTTAGCTCCAATCATCTTATACCTTGGAAGCAACAGGACCTTGGAGATCATCCAGGTTATTCTCCACTGTCACCGAGCCGGAAAGCCCCACAAATTGGCTGCTTCCATGGCGCAGTTGCAGTAGACCTCGCCAGCGCAAAAGTGCTGGCGTCATTCGTGATGGGAGTATTTGCCTGTCAAGTCCTTAAGGTAAAAAGGGTCAAGGTAGTGGAGGCTTGTGCGGAGTGGAAAGGAGGGCACAGCAGGAATCATATGCAAGAGGGGGTGGTGCAATGTGATGGGAAGGGTACAGGGCTGGTTACCCACAACCTGGACAAGTCACTGATCTCCCTGGACTTTCCTCCCCTTCAATAAATAATCTAAGCAGTTAACATCTACTAGACTCTTAGTTATATACACAAGCTATTCAGGTTGAAACTTCACAATAATTATTAGACAGAGTCTACTACTTTCTCCATTTTACAGGTGAAGAAACTGAGGCACAAAGAGGATAGTTTATTTGCTCAAGGCCACACGACTGAATCCAGGCAGGCTGCTGCAGAGCCTGAGCTCTGTGAACCAAGAGGATTGGAATAGATGGGTGTGAATGACTCTTTCTCACTCTGCTATTAATTTTCTCTCCTGTTAAGTTGGGATAATAATAGAACTATTGTGAAGATTGTGAGATAACACAGGTTAAGTGATCAGCACAGTGCCTAGAGCAAGTGCTCAGTAAATGTCTGCTATCACTATTGTTCATACTTTTACCATTTTACGGAACAAGTGACTTCTGTCTTCTCCTCACAGCTGTCTAAGTGCACAGTTAGTCTAACTGAACTGATTAATAAATTCAAACAATGGGTCAATTCAGTCATAAAATCAAGCAGGCCCGAGCTGATGCTGGAGGGAGTTGCCTGGTTAGTCTTAAGCAGCACTCTGCAAAAGAACTTTCCGCCACGGTAGAAATGCTGTGTGCCCTCTGCTCAGTACAGTAGCCACTAGCTCCATGTGCCTGTCAGGCACACACAATGTGGCTCGTGTAGCTGAGGGACTGAATACTTAATATATTTAATTTTACTTGATTTAAAATTTTTTTTGCAGTAGCCACATGTGGCTACAAGCTACCACATAGGGCAGCTGAGGCTCAAGCTGATCTGGCAGCTGGGAGCGCTTGCTGGGCAGGCGCTGTGGCACCAGCCACAAGAAGGAACCCTGGGAGCCCCTCTGGCACAGCGCCGTTTTGTTGCAGGTGCCGCGGGGAATCGGGACAGCAGAACGCTCAGGCGTCGCACAGCTCCCTCCACCTGGTAAGCAGGAATGTGCATTTCAGTGCTGTGGCAGAAGACAGTTCTGCCATCCTCACACGGGTGCCCCCAACTGATTCTCAGTAGATTTTGATTCCTTGTTATTGTTCAAAATTATTCTCGGCGGAGGACATTTATGTAGCATCAGAGCACCATGATGTTCTATCTTTCAAAGTCTTGGTTTTCCCACCTGCAGAAACTGAAAGGTGATTTCAGGTCAGAGCTTGAATGTTTAATTAGGACAAAGATAATTAAAGTAGATGATCAAAGAATCATGGGTTTGGAGGGGACTGTCTCATCAGTGTGGCATAAACTGGTACCCCAAGGAAGCCACACACACACACCCTCAGGATGCAAGAGCTTTGCTTTTTGGACAGACTGCTCTTGGCTCAGGAGAGGAGGGGCAGTCGGTAAGATGGCGATAGTGCTGCCCTTAGCTCTCACCCTGGTTCTCCAAGAATCCTGATCATCCCCCCACAAACACCTTTAAATGAAAGAATTTTCTGATCATATGACAGTATCAGCGAGCACATTGAAGTCAAAGCATGTGGCATCTGTCCTAGTACAAATTACCGGGATTTGTGTCATGTTCTGATTCTAAATGCTTTGAGCAATGAAAAGTCCCCAGCTCCTCTGATCACCTCCTCTGCCTCCAGCACTGCTTGGGTGAATAATTCAAGGACTGCCAACATTTTGAGAAAACTAAATTGAAATCTAATGAGGCTTGCTTGTGTTAAACCAATTTTTAAATGATAGTAATTAAGGGAGTTTTCATATAAGAAGGGCTTTGTTTGGATTGCAGTGTTAAAAGCCACACCAGGAATATGAGAGCTTTATGCATAGAGTATTCTCTCTTTGCTGCCTCAAAATCGCACTGGTCAGTGTTAGAGCAGTGAATGTAACATAGGGGGCTGCCCTGGCATTTGCCCCACTCCACCACTGTCCTGTTGAGTTCACCTCGGAGAATGCCTTGTGCCAGGGCTGTGACTGCTCAGGCTGTCTGTAAACAGACAGCAGGCCATCTGCCCTCTAGCCTTCCACCCAAACACAGCTGTTGGGCTCCATCCCAGCTCTAGCCATCTGGAGGAGAAACAAAGACCACCCCTCACCCTCCTCCTGGCTGCTGAGGGGAGCCTGGGAAGCCTGGGCGCTCTCTTGGCCTCAGTAAGGTAAGGCAAATGGAAGAAGCAGCAAGATCTGGCTACTAGGGGCAGGCCGCTCCTCCTGTTTGTGAAGATCAATGATTCCTCATTCATTCCCCAAACACGGATTGAACTCTTGCAAGTGTGGACCTGTGGAGCAGGCTCCTGGGTTGCAAGAACGACAAGCAGTCCCCAGCATCCAGGAGCTCATCCTCTAGAGAGGGAGATAGGCCTGTGCATAGCAAAGCGAATGGCAAAGAGGTGCTCGACCCAGAGAGGGGCCCGAGAAGTAGTCCTGTACTGGCTTACACTGGGCCTGACATTTTAAAACAAGACCGTGCTGGTTGTCAGAAAATCAAACAGGGAAAGTCTGGCTAGGGGTTGAGGGACTGGGAGCAGGAAGAGAGGGTGATAAGAAGAGAAGGGGACAGGGAAAGTAGCACTGTAGCCGGTCTTGATGAGCAACAGAGAACAAGAGGGAGACTGTGCGGGGCTGGGAGTGTGGGAGGCCCTCAGGCAGCTGAAAGAAAGATTCTTCAGGCGGTAGGTGGGGGGTTCGAAACAACGAAACCAAGTAAGAGCAGCCATAGGAATCCAAAAGAGAAATAGTGATGTCTGCACAAAGTGATGGTGGAGATTATTTTTAAATCTGCCAGGCCAGTTCCCAAATAATTCAACTACCAACTCTAAGGGCTCCAAAGGAGCAACTCAGAACTGCTCTTCAGTATATCTGAACCCTCTCTGTAGATACATCTTTCAAATGTCGGAGCAGCTGTCACCTTGGTGGGCCCAAGAACGCACAGCAGCCAAGGTGGTGTCAGGGTACCATCACCTAGATGATGAGACGGGCACATCACACCCCTCTCAGAAGGCCTATTTGCCAAGGATATCTGACTTTTAGAGTTTACTCAAATCCTCACAGTATTGTTCATGATCCTCATTCTAATGGGGTCTCAAGGCCACCACGGGAGACCTCCCTTCTGAAGACCGCTTACTGACCTGGCTGTGGTCAGCTCTTGGGTACTTTGGGCCTGACCAGGAGAAATTCCAAGCTGTGAAGGCAGGTCAGTGGCAGCCTCTTACCCTCCCCTGCTCTCTATAGGTACAGAAGCTACTCACAAAGTCTGGCATGTCAGAGGCCAATAAAATGTTAGTTTATTTCTTCAATCACAGGGGAAGAAGGCTGCCATGGTTTGAATGTTCCCAAATTTATGTTGAAATTTAATCCCCAATGCAGTACTATAAAAGGTGGGACATTTAAAAGGTGATTAGATCATGACAGCTCCTTCCTCATGAACGGGGTCGAGGCCTTTATGAAACAGGCTTTACACAGTGCTCAGTCCTTTCTGTCTCATCTGCCATGTGAAGACATGACACTCAAGCTGCCATCTTGGAAGCAGAGACCCAAGTCTGTACTAGACACTGAACTTGCTGGCATCTTGATCTTGGATTTCAAGCCTCCAGAACTGTGAGGAATATTTCTTTATGTTTTTGTGTATAAACTACCTAGTCTAAGTTATTTTCTTATAGTAGCAGGACTAGATTAAGGCAAAGGCCAAGGCTCTTTCTCTTGGGAAGCTCTCCTTCCTGGCCTCCTTCAGGTATGACAAGTTCATCATTTCAAGAACTCTCGCAGATCACTGGCTGTCTTAGAAAGCCACAGACTGTTAGTGACAATCTGATTTAAGACAGAAAAGGAAACAAATAACAATAGCACTGTGTCTTGGACTCATTCGGTGGATTCTTACCGGCTACAAAAGAGAAACCAAGGCCTGGTGGAAAACCTGTTTCTAATCATAAAAATAGTTTCCCAAGCATCTTGCTATTTTTCTCTTTGCATAGTTTCTGCCGTGTTTTGAAAATGAGAGACATGAAGAATGGCAGCAGACCTAGCAGCTAAATTAAACCTTTTCTTTCAATGTTATCTGCCTTGGTGGATTTTTACACACTGTATATTTCTATTAATTATCATACTGTTCCCCATACTTTTGTACAGTTAAATAATAATTTATAATACATAAATAGAACTAAGCTACTGAAAACTCACACCATTTTTTCTTTCTCAGTGATGAATCAATTTCAATTCTGATTCATTCTTTTTCACTTTTAACACATAAAATTTTAAAAATTACAACTGCTAAAAATAACCACTGGTTGTTTTTCTATTCTCTTTCTTTTTTTTCCCAGTTTTTCCTTGTGTCACTGTTGCTTCTCTCTAAGGAGAGGGGTTTGTGTTTCATAGGTTTCTTAAATATATATTGTGTACCACTTTAACTATTTTAGATACTTTTTGTTATTAGTGTTAGATCCTAAATAATACTTATAAAGACAAAATAGATTGTTATTAATTTAGCTGATTTATAATTTCATGTATATAAAAAGCAAATCCATTTTAGAAGATACAAATTAATACTATAACCTCAAAACATTGCTAACGGGTCCAAAAGTTACTATTTAATAATTTTGGGGGGAATTTCTCTTGTTATTATTCTCACATTTGAGAGAGTGAGAGAATATTTTCTGAGCACCAATCATATTTTGAAATTCACACCGCTTTTCAGCCCCAACACATCGATTCCCGCAGCACTGATCCTTGTGAGGTTCCCCCACTTCCGGGAGCCTCAGGGTCTCCGCGTATGAGTAGGTGCAGGAGAAGTAAGTGACATGGAGATGGCAAGAGTTTCCTGTTGCATAATTCATTCACTGCAAATGCTGCTGCTTCGTTCTGTGTGACGCAGCACACACTGTGTACTCCTGTGGTGGAGCCTAACAGCCCCAATTACTGCGCTCCCCGACATCTTCCTCATCCCCCTGCCGTGAGCGCCCCGTTACTGTGGTCCTTGAATCGTGTCCTTCCAGCCTGAGAACCCTCAGCAGTGTACCCACATACTCTTGTTGGACCAGAAGTGCAGGCCACATGACTTCCTTTCACTGTGTCTGAAAATTGCTCTGTCTAAAGATTTCTCAGCATTTCTTTCACTTCATTTATTCCAGATCCTTCAAATCCCACTGTGTTCTCATGTTCGGAATCTCAGCAGATGGTCCTCTAAAAGGAAAAATATGTTGTGATGTTCAACTCCTCTTTGCCTTATCTTTCACTTACCTATCCTTGAAATCTTTTTCACATCCTACCTTCTTCTGAGATTATACATATATTTTTATTTTTGGAGTATAGTAACTTCCTTAACCATAATTACCTTGTTCTTTCTTGTTTGCAATAGAAGCTTATACCTTCAGACAAATGCTGAGGTCTTCATTGTAATAGTCTTCTTTGGTTCTTATTAAAGAAATGTTTTAGGAATTTCAAAGTCTAGTTTTATGGGAAAATACACAGATATAGAATCAGTGTATGGTAGAGGGAGAGCAGACCTTTGAGAGGATTAGATGCATTGTCTCAATTTTACAGGTAGGAAACCAACAGTGCAGATGTGGGATGCTCAAAGGCATGTTCGAAGAGTGGAAGAGTCGAAGCCAGAGGCAGTGAAGGCCACGTCCCTAGCCAGAGTCTCCTCTGCCTCAGTTTCTTCAGTTCTGAAGTTCAAGGGGTAACATAAGCATAGAGTGAAGTACCTGGCTCACAGGAGTGTTAGGAAAGAGAAGCGATTTAATATGAATATGGATTGAGAATGGTGCCTGGCAAAGAGTCAATGCTCTGCAAACAGTAGCTTTTACTAACAAAAGTTCTGAAGATAACTACAGAGTTATAGGACATAGGCATTCCTTCTGCAATTAAAAAAAAGTGGAAGGCAGTGTCTTCGCTGAGCTGGTCTATGGGACCGCGAGAGCAGTGGTTGAGGGAAAAGGTCACTGCCAGTAAGAATGATCTACTGGCACTGAACACACACGACGGCCAAACCCTGGGCTTAGACCTCTCACAGCACTGCCTCATTCAGTCCTCATGACCACTTTTAAGGCGGCCGTCCATTTCCGAAGACACTGAATGTCAGAGAATTTTAGCAAGTTATCTGAGATCATTCCACTAGTGGACGAGATCCAATGAAATGAAAATAAAATGGACAAGGAAGAAGTATTGCTCCAAGCTTGTTGGGGGCAACTGGCCTTGATTCATGGTCAAGCTTGTCAGAGGTGAGGCAGGGAGCAGCTAAGAAACCAGAAGAGAGCCTGGCAGCTGAGGTGGTGCTCGGGGTGACTGCTTTCCTACTGCCGCCTTGCTCTACAGAGTACGTGCAATCTCAAAACCGTGAAGAGAGTGGAGGTGAGGGAGATGTGGAGAGAGATACAGAGAGAGACAGAGAGAGGGAGAGACAGGGAGAGAGAGAGAGAGGGAGAGAGAGAGAAAGAGAAAACATTTCTGATGTGATAGACTGCTCTGGCTTTTATGAGATTCACGTCTGGGGTCACTGCAGTAGACAGGGTGGAAGACTGCAGGGGTCCTTAACCGTTCTCTTCTTATGTTCTTTGCTTTTTTGATGAGGCTGTTAGGATATGGAGTCAGTTTTAATCTTGCACAAGCGGAGCTAACCCATGCCAGTGCAACATACATTATTCATGTAGTCTAAATGACTGCCATCTTGCTAGAGAGGCAAACATCTGGCAGTGCATGTTGGGAAAAAAAATTAGGAGCTAGTTTTCCATCTTCTAAAAGGAAAGTTCTTAAGAAACAGGGAGAAAAGTCATGCACACAGACACACATCCATTCATTTGCATATATATCATACATGTGCACGCTCATGCACACACCCAAGTACTTATAGTGTGGACATTTACGCAGGAACAAAAACCCAGAAATTTTATTTTATTTCTTATTTCAGATTGGGCTTTCTTGGAAGCACTCTCTAAAAGGAAGGTCAGTGTGTAGGAATTTTGCTCAGCAGTGCCCTTGGAGTCATCTGCAGAGGGCGAAAGCAAGATACAAGGTGGGCCCAAAGTAGACCCAATAGTCTCATCCAGCCCCAGGAGCCTTGCGGGTGAAACGACCCACCAGGGTGTCCACACGAAATCGATACTTGCATCTCTATCAGTTACTGGGTATGGGCTACCAAGGAAGAGTTTGTTCTTGGGCATCTGAGGCAAACCCTAAACGGGTTGATACCTAAAGGCTTTCTGCTGCATACCTTGCTAACAACAGAGGCGAAAATCCTGCTTTTAAGAGAGATCTGCGGGCCCACCACTTAGACCTCTGTAGATCTGGTCTTAACTTATAACTTCTCATGGGCAGATCATTTTTGCCTCTGGGTTTTAACTTTATCCCCCCAGGTGGGCTGTTTAAATCTCTAGAATTTCTTTTAGCTCTAAAATCTTAAATTTCCATAAATCAAATTCCATTTTCATAGCCTAGCTTACACTTTGTCAAATGTAGAAAATAATCCTATATTTTATAGAAAAAATAATAAATATGATATGTAGCATATGCAAGATGAAAATTACACATGCGTACTCTACCTGAAAGTCTTCTTGTTTCTTTGGTCGTACTAGGAGTTTGTCCTGAAAGCAAAAGCAAGAGGAAAAAAACCAGGGTGCTTAGACAAGAACTGCATCCTCACACGGCTTCAGGCGCTATGAGGTGGCTGTACAATGTGTGTTCCTGGAGTGTAAAATATAAAAATAAAGTTGTTTGCTTAAGACTCTAGATGTTCCAGACTTCTCATCTGACAGTAAGAGTTGACTTTTTCTCTCTCAAAATATGTTGATGAGGTCCAATCGTAGGAACATTAAGGGGAAAAAGTCCTCTTCTCCTTTCTTCCTTTGTCAGCCAGCCCACAGGATCTTCCACCTCCTCCCCTGCTAGAGTTTCCAAGGCTCATGTGGGCATCTGCAGCACGGAAAGCAGATGGCAGTTTTCTTGATTCTGCTTGTTCTACTTTAACAGCCTCTTGACAAAATGCTCCCCAGAAGAGGATGCTGCAGGTGGGGTCAGCATGAGAAAACAGCAGAATCAGGTCATCTGAGAACAAGAGAGTGCCGAATACCAAATAGATATGAAGACAGCTGAAAGGTAAAGCTCAGGATGGAGACTTTAACGGGGCTATCATGGGTACAATATGTGATATAGTGAAACATATCGAGGAAGTGTGTCTGTTTATTTAAGTTGTAGAAATGGTTGTCAATTTGCAAGTAGGGGATGATGGGTAGGGAGAGTGCTGATGTCTAGTAGAGCCTGCCATTTGCTAAGACTGCGAGCATATCTTTGTCTCATGGTGAGAATCTCAGGATGGTCCAACTTGGTTACTTGGTTGCTAAGAGAAAATAGTTAAGGCAGCACGGGGAGTGAAGAAAGGAAGATATTATAGGATTCTGGGGTGAAGAAAGATAGAGTGGTCCACTGGTTTTTAAATGGCAGTCTGCAGGGTGAGAACAAGCCGGCTGCTTCAGAATCCCTGGGGAAGCTTATTAAAAATAGAGATTTATAAAACTTATCCCCAGAAATTTGGATATAGTATCAACTTGGATATAGTATCTCCCACTTATTCTGATACTGCTAGGTTTAGCAACTAAAGGAGTAGTTAGTATGTAAGATTCAGAAGACTGGACTGCATCTATCATTCAAGTTTATGGTTATTAAGCATCATCTTCTGAGAAGTTGTTCAGTTCAGTTTTGTGGGGCCTATAAATACACAGAAGACATGTTATGATGGTTAATCTTGTCAACTTGACTGGATTCAGACACCTAGAAAGGTGATGGAGCACACTTCTGGGTGTGTCTGCGAGATGTTTCTAGAGACAGTTGGCACGTGTGCTATCAATCTAAACAGGGAAGACCTGCTCTGGATGTAGGCAGCACTGTCCAATGGGCTGGGGAACCAAAGAAATCAAAAGTAGAAAGGGGAAGCTTATGGTGCATACTGCACAACTCTTCTTGAGCAGGTGTTTTTGTTGACATCAGATTTCAAATTCTGCAGCCTTCAAATGTGGATTTGCACCAGTGACTCTCAGGGTGCTTCCAGGCCTTCAGCCTTGGACTAAGGCTGCGTCATTGGTCTTTTTCCTTTTGAGGCTTCTAGATTCTTGGATTGAGAAGCTACTGGTTTCCCAAGCTCTCCAGCCTACAGGTGGCCATTGTGGAGCAATTCAGTTTTTGATCATATAAGTTAATCTAATAAATTCTTATGATTATGTATATGTACGATTTTAAAAATACAATGAATGTTTAAATTAAAATTTTAAAAAATTGATCTGGGTGTGGTGGTGTACACCTGTAATCCCAGAACTGAGGAGGCTGAGGCAGGAGGATCACTGTGAATTCAAAGCCAGTGGGGGCTACATAATGAGTTCAAGGCCAGCCTGAAATACAGAGTGAGACCCTGTCTCAAAAAAATAAAAGGAGAAAAAGAAGGAAAGTGGTGAGAATGATAGGAAGAGTGTGTCTGAAGTGAGGGGGCGGACTTTAGTGGCATTAATGGCAACGTGTCTTTTACTGTAATGAATTTTTAATTTTCTCTTTAGCATTAACTCTATATTTTGATTACACCTTTGTACATATGAACAGAATCCAGGAGAGTGGGGCGAGAAGAAACAGAGCTGAGCCCAGGCTACCTGTCCTAGGGCGTCGTCAGCCATCCTGAAAGTGAGAACTATATTTTGGTCAACCTATTAGTTTTTTGCCCCTTCTGGAGGACCTGAGTCATACACACCAGCTGCCTCAAATCTCTTTGAACACGGAGAACTGGATAGGTAATCAGGAAGGTTCCAGACAGACAGAAATATTTACAAACACAAGTTTATAGTTCAACTGGATGGAGAGAAGAGAGTGCAAGTATGATGCCTAGGGAAAATAAGTAGATGCTTTAAACCATGTGATGAAAGAAGAGGAAGTGCGCCTGGCATATTTCCCAAGAATGGTTCTTAATTCAGATGTTCAAAGGTTGAGCAATACAAATATTAAATCAGCTCACAAGTCTGTAAAAGAAAAACAAGTTCAATGAAAGCACGTTTGTAGTACTCAGCACAATGTATGGTACATGACAGTAAATGTAGAACATTTACGAAGCGATGGAAATGTAATGTTTTTCAAATATACCTCTTTCCCTTCCTATCACAGTATTTTAACTCCATATGACAAATCCCTTTTCAATTATTTTCCAGTTTCAAGTCTCTTTTATCAAAGAAATGATTTAAAAAGACTTGAACCTTTAATAGTTAATCTAGGATAAAGAATACATAAGGGGACAGTGGCCAGATGAAAGGGCAGAAGTTAGAAAAAAGATAGAGCAGCATCAGGGGCTAACTTTCAAGTACCTGGCACTATTTGCTAGTGGCCACCATCCTGAAAGTGGGTCAGGAGCCCATGGAGCTTTGAATGACCTTGTGATCATTTGGAGCCCAGGCATCCTCCACTCAGTGGCTCCTCTTACCCCTCCACAGCAGGTAGATGAGGAAAGAGACTAATGGGAAGACACCTCTGCTTCCCAAAGTTTGGGGTCCCTACAGAACCCACATTTTGTTTGGAACTTCTGCTGATGTTCCATTGGTGAGAACCAGTCACTTGGGCCATCCAGACATAAGTAGGTATAAGGTAGAGGATGCTGGGAAACGTAGTCCCTAGCTAGGCGGGGAAACCAGGATTCTCCAGGTCTAGAGGACTCCTGAGAATATGACAACACATTCATGAAGAGGAGTCAGAAGTAGGGAGGCATGGCTTGGAAAAAAATCATCACATAGATGCTCCCAAACAAATGATTTTTTCAAGGGGAGAAAGATGTTAAGCTGGAGTACAAGTTTAAGAAAAGGGAAAACTGGAAGAATTATAAGAAATTAATGGTAGAAGCCTTGGGCTTAAAAAAATGAGAAATGATTCCAGAAGAATGTAGGGAGGCCAACTATATGAGACTAAGATACAGATTTGAGTTTTCAGAGATATCACAAACACAGTTGACCACAAAAGACTCATGCTCCCTCCCCCACCAGCCAGGGGTCACATATCCCAAACCCTTATCTATGGGTGGCCATGTGATTGCTTCTCACCCATGGAATACGAGCAGAAGAATCTTATAAAGGGCCAGCAGATACAGAAACAGATATATTTTCCCCACAGTCCCTTTCTCTACCTGCCAGCTGCTGAAAGGACTAAGATGAAGAAGAGTTCGTCAGGTAGAGGGGCCCTGGACCTCTGAATGATCACATAGAAAGTGATACGATCTGCCTTGGACTTCAGCAAATGGAAAAGAAGCCTGACAGGTGTAGTTAAGACTCTGGGATTATAGGAGTTATTGCTCTCAGCAGATAACTTTACTTAACACTTAAAAGGTTAAAAGAGGCCCACGGGGAACAGAGGAAATTCAGGAATGAAGGTGATGACTCCTTTAACTCCTGCATCTTACAAATAAGAAACCTAGGGCTGATAAATACAGACACCTTGCACACCTCTTTAGGCAGCTGCCGAGGTGAGGAGTCCCATTCCCTTTCTATGCCTAGCCTTCTGGCTCCAGACTTTTAGATGACTTATCCACGTTCTTCAAGGTCCCCATCTGTCCTCTTTTAAATGACTTTTACTCTAGACAAAAATATTGGGGGATAGGAAGGAGACTGGGTCTTTACTTCAGCATTTGGGAAGATAAGCAAAATAACAATTAGATGAACAGGTGAAAATCTTTGTTGCAAAGAAGGGAGGATGTTGAGGTGGTACTGTAACAGCACTTTGTTTTGTCTCTAGCCTTTGGGTTTGCTAAGGCGCATGTTTCTTTGGTTTGGCTAATATGTTCATGGGGTCTAAGTGGCAAGCCTGGGCGTAGAGTTCAGTTTGGGAACAGGAACTAGGAAGAGTTGAGTTATTCTGCATAAAATATCAATAAGAAAGTTATGTGGTTTCCAATGGCAGGGCACTCACCTAGCATGCATGAAGTCCTGGGTTTGAAGCCCACTGTCGCCCGAACAAATGAACAAAAAGGTGGATGGAAAAGAAGTGACAGCAAGGACCTGACCTGAGAGGCCAGAGATCTGTGGGATGAGGACATTTGGGATGGTCAGATGAGAGGGCAGCAAGCAACTGTTTTCGTTCATGAAACACTAATGTTCAGGGTGAAGCTCTTTAAGCACTTACGTGTAATTCTCTCTTTCCTCCCTGATTCTCCCAGCAGGCTTCACACCAGAGGCGTCTTCTGCAGGAATTTTTCAAGGATATTCGAGGAAGGGCTATAGTTCCACAAGCGAGTTGACAAAAACTGTGGCACAGGGACAGCATGCACAGGCGGGAGGAGACCCACGCACAGATGCAGGTGGAGCTTGGAGTAACGTCCAATCCACAAAGCATTCACTGAGCGCCCAGTAGGCGCCCAACACTCTTCTAGGGCACGACGGCAATGCTTAGAGGAGACTAGGTACCCGGGGAAGTCACAGTCTTGTGCAGTGACAGACCATAAAGAAAGGAACAAATAAACAGAAGAAAAAGCACTGCGGAGAACACGATGGTGGCTGGTGGGTCTATTGGGAACGGATGGTCCCGGGGCAGAGGTCAGAGCGAAGCCCTCTAGGGCCAGGAGTCTACAGTGCCCAGCGCGGGGCTGGCTAGCCAGACCTGAGAGGGAGAGTGACCCAGTACGCCCTAGGGAGTTTATGGACCAATCCTGCTAAGTCCCTTCTCCCCACGATGATGTAATGTTACTTCTCAGCAGACAATACACAGGCACTGAACCCTTCTTTGTGCCTTTCTGTAGGGATATATTCGCTTCTGAGAAGGATAAATCAAGGTTGTCGCAGAAGAGCACGTTTATGGATTCTGCTTCTGCTGAGTCCCTAAGGTAGAGGCAGTGAACCCCTGGTTTGAATCACTTGATCTCTCGCTTCCAGAGGCAGAAGAGCAGAGCTGACTAGCAGGCTCGCAAGCCCCCTAGCTGTCCCGGCGAAAGATACGCTCCACCCTGCAGCAGAGGACCGCGTCTCCTCCGGGGCTCGGCTGGCGGATGGCGCTGTCCTTGTCCTGCAGCCGGCCGGAGCGCCGCTGCGGGCGCCAGGAGGTGCTGAGCCCTGGAAGGCAAAGAAGCAGCTCCATCTAGTGTTCTTAGGAGACACCACCAAGGGCATCGGGACGATTAACCCATTTCTTAAGGGCGACTATCAATCTCCCGTCAAGAAAAAACATTAGGGAAAGACCCGGAGCTGCTAGGTTGGGGGAAAATAGCACAAAGCTTGGTCTTTGGCTGGGAGCGGTTCGGGAACGAGAGGAGGATAAGCTACCTTAAGCCCTTGCTCACCACGACTACGCACGCACCCTTCCTCCTTAGGCGGGCGGGCCAGAGTCCGCGCAGGCTCCTGCGTGCCTGTGAATTCATGCTCGGGGACTCGGCCACCTCCAGAGGAACTGGGGGAGGCACATCAGCCCCGTCCTGTTCATGTGCGGCTTTTGAACCATGCGTGCACGTATCTGTAACCGATGGATTATAGGCTTCTCATACCTCAGCTTCAGCAAATCAGGCCGAAGTGTTTTCCAAGGGAAGACGATTTATGGTCTTACCAACACCTTGAGGGTCCTCCTTGCTCCTTACCATCAGCGAAACGAGATACTGCCATTTTCTCTCTGTGATTCTGGTGGTTGTGGTAGTGCTGCTCCATGGTGTTTTAATTTTCATTTTCCGAGTTACTTAGGAAGTCAGTCTTTCTCCATGAGTTCCTTGGTTATTTTTTATTTTTATTTTTCTCGTTTTATTTTTCCGGTACCAGGAATTGAACTCACAGCCTGTGCTTGCCACGCAGGTGCTGTGCCGCTGAGCTAAATCTCCAGCCACTGCTGGGCTATTTGAAAAGCCTCCTTTGTGCATTACTTGTTTAAGACTATCGCCGTTTCCCAAGGTGTGCTTTCTTAATTATCTGTAGAGGTTCTTTATATATTCTGGTCAAGAAACCTCGTGAGTCACACGTGTCATGTGGTTTGTCGTGGCTTGTTTTTTCAGTTTTTTAGTGTGTCTCTAAAGGAATGCAGGCTCTTAATTAGAATCAAATACTTAAATACTTTCTTTTATGATTTGTGTTTTTGTGTCATATTTTAAAAATATTTCCTCCCTATCTTGGGAGCAAGAAGATATTAAACTATATTATCTTCCAAAAGCTTTACTGTTTTGCCCTTTGCATTTAGGCCTGAATCTCCTAGAACTGACAATTTCTTGGATAGAAAGTAGCACTTGAATTTTATGTTTTCCAACATATTTCCAGTTGTTTCATTCTTTTTATTGTATTGAAAATCCTCTTTCCTGTATTCTTCAGTACGATTGCTTTGGAATCATCTACCCTTCTATTCTTTATCCTAGCTTGCCTCAATATTAAACTGTCCTAGCTACTGGAATTAATATATCATCATATCCTAGAAAGCAAGTCATCTCATCAAGTCAGAGTCCAGGCCACTCAGAAATCTTTGCATTTCCTATAAAATTTATTTATTTATTTATTTATTTATTTATTTATTTATTTATTTATTTATTTATTTTCTCTTTCTTTTGAGGCAGGGTCTCGCTATGCAGTTCAGGCTAGCCTTGAACTCACTTTGTAGCCCAGGCTGGTCTCGAACTTGCAGTGATCCTCCTGCCTCAGCCTCCTGAGTGCTGGGATTACAGGCATATGCCCCCACTCCTATAAAATTTAGAATCATAGCTCTGTATTATCTGTAGGATATGAGATGAGAAGTGTCATTTTCATAATATTAAATATACAATCAATGAATATGGCACAGCTTCTATTAGGGTCTTTATTGTGGACATCTTTCTTAGCTTTATTTCTGGGTATTTGATATTTTATGCTTCTGTAAATATTCTCTTTTTAAAACAGTAGAACTATTTTAGAATACTGTTAGGTTTATAGATCAACTGAGAGGTTTTTCCATATACCTTATACACACATCTGCTCTCTTACACACACACACACACACACACACACACACACACACACACAGCCTCTTCCATTATCCATATGCGTTATCAGAGTGATAGAGCTGTCATAACTGATGAAACTACACTGGCACATCCTGATAACTTAGTCTGCAGTTTACACTGGAATTCACTCCTGGCGTATATTTTGTAAGTTTTAACAAATGTGCTAATGTGTAGCCAGTATGATATCATACAGAGCATTTTAACTGCCCTAGAAATCCTCTGTGTTGTGTTTGTCCATCCCTCCCCACCTTTCCTTCTACCCGCTGATAACCGCTCATCCTTGTACTGTCTCCGTAGTTTTGCCTTCTCCAGAACATCCTGTAGTTGCGTACAAATGGGCTTCTTTCACTTAGTAATGTACATTTACAGCTTCCTCATGTATTTTCATGGTGTGGTAGCTGTTTTTTTTTTTTTTTTTTTTAGCGCTGAATGCTATTCCATCATCTGGATGGAGCACAGTTTATCCACTCGCTTACTGAAGGACAGTATGTTTTTTTTTCAATTTTTGACAGCTATGCATAAAGCTACTATAAACATACATGTGCTGGTGAAAGGGAAAAACTACACAAGAGAAGTTGTTCTTTTTAAAAACATTTTTCTTTTGAAACTGCCTAGCTTTGTGACTGCTTCATGGCTTTGTAATGGCTTTCCTGACTCCTGTAACCATGAAAGCATAATCGAACTTGCAGAGTGCCTGATCGTACCAGTGCACCAAGGGTCATGAACTGATGATCATTAATCTACACTTGTAACCAATGATCTGACCCTGCTGGCTAATCAGAACTTCCAGGCTGTTCTGTCTCGCCTTTTTACCTCCTGCGTGTGCATCATATGAAAGCCCTAGACCACCAGCGATAAGGGCCTCATATTCTGGGAATGATCCCGATCGGTGCTTGCTTATGTAAATAAATCTGCCTCCAAATCCTGGGTGTTATTTTGGTGTTTGTGCTTGCCATTGCACTGGCATTTTTGTGAACACAAGTTTTAAACTTATTTGGGTAAATACCATGAAACAGAAGTGTGGGATCATAGGTTAAGCATATGTGTCATTTTATGAAATTCCACTAAACTGCGTTCCTAGTTGCTGTAGTATTTTGCAATCCCATCGACACCAGATGAGCACTCCTGTTGCTCCACATCTCTGTCAGTGCTCGGTGCTGTCAGTATCTAAGTTTTGTCCATTCTGGTAGGGATATAGTGATGTCACATTGTTTTTTAAATGTGATTTTCATTGTAACATACAATGCTGAATATCTTTCCATGTGCTTATTTACTATCTGCATATCATCTTTATTGAGATGTGCAAGTCTTTTGCCAATTTTTTATTGTATGTAAGAGTTCTTTGTATGGAATAACAATCCCTTATTAGATTTCTTTCTTTCCTTCTTTCTTTTGTTCATTCCTTTTTGGTACTAGGGATTGAACTCAAGGCTTTCTGTCTAAGCTACATTCCCAATCATTTTTTATAATTTTTAAAAAGTTTGAAACAGTGTTTCTGGAAGTCACTAAGCCCAGGCAGGTTTGAAGTTGCAATTCTTCTGCCTCAGCCTCCCAGAATTCTGGTACTACAGAGGTGCACCATCATGTCTGGCCCCAGATGTGTCATTAGTATTTGCTCTCAAGTCTGTGGCTTGTGTTTCCATTCTCTTGACTGTCCTTTGCAGTGCAGACTTTTTAATTGTAGTAAAATCTAGTTTTTCAGTTATTTTTTTCATGAATTATGTCTTGGGTTTTGTCTAAAAAGTCATCACCATATTCAAGGTCATCAAGATAGTTTTCTGTGGCATATTTTAGTAGTTTATAGTTTTGCATTTTACATTTAGGTCTATAATCTATTTTGAGTTAATTTTTCTGAAGCAGGTAAGGTCTGTATTTAGATTCTTATCCTCTTTCTCCTCCTCCAACAACTCTTCCTCCCCACCCATGCCGTTCCTGCTCCTTCTTCTTCTTCTCCTTTATGTGTGGCTGTCCAATTACCCCTGTATTATTTATTAAAAAGTCTATCTTTCCTCCACTGTGTTGCCTTTATTCCTTTGTTAGATCAGTTGACTATGTTTATGTGGATCTGTCTCTGGTCTGTCCATTCTGCTTCATTGATCCATTTGTGTACTCTTTCGCTAATATTGCGCTATCTTGATTATGGTAGCTGCATAATAAATCCTGAGGTCTGACAGCATCAGAGCCTCCACATTGTTCTGCTTCCGTGTTGTGTTGGCTGTTCGGGTCTTTTGCCTCCTCATATCGATCTTAAAATCAGTTTCTTGATAACCAGAAAATAACCTATGGAGATTTTGATTGCGATTGTGTCAAATCCATAGAGGAGGTTGGGAAGTACAGGTATCTTGACAGTATTGAGATCTCCCACCAATAAATATGGAATATCTTTCTCTTTATGTCCTTTTTTCTTTTTTCATAAAAATTTTGTAGTTTTTCTAACTAGTTCTCATATATATTTTGTTAAATTATTATCTATGAATTTTTCTTTTAGGAAGTGCTAATGTAAGTAGCATTGATTTTAATTTTCAATTCTACTTACTCATTGCTAATATATGGGAAAGTGATTTTTTGTGTGTGTACTAGCTTTGCATCTGCTGCCTTACAATAATTCCTCTTGCAAGTGTGTTTCGTCAGTTTTTTCAGATTTTCTATAGACAGTCATATGATCTGTAAACAACAGTTTTATTTCTTTCTTCTCCATCAGTTTACCTTTTATTTTCTCTTCTTGTCTTACTGTATTAGCTAGAATGTCTACTACTATACGATAGTTGTGTGAGGAGATATCCCTGTGTTATTTCTGATTTCAGCAAGAAAGCTTCTAGTTTCTTGCCATTAAATATAATGTTAGATGTCAGTATTTTTATAGATACAATTTTTCAAAGTGAGGACATTTTCTTCTATTCCTAGTTTACTGAGAATTTTTATCATAAATATGTATTGGATTTTCCAAATGCTTTTCCTGTATCAATTAATATGAGATGTAATTTTCCTTCTTTAGTCTGCTTATATAATTAATTATATTAATTGATTTTCAAGTGGTAATCCAACTTTGTGTACCTGGATTAAATCCTACTTATTCATGGTGTGTAATTCTTTTATACATTATTGAATTGACTTTGTTAATAATTTGTTGAAGTTTTTGTATCTGTGTTCATGAGAAATACTGGCTTACAGTTTCTTTTCCTGTAATGTCCTGGTTTTGGTGCTACAGTATTTCTGACCTCACAGAATTAGTTAGGAAGTAGTGTCTACTTTTAGAAGAGATTATACATAGTTGGTATAATTTCTTTTGGTGGCAGTATTGGGGATTGAAACCAAAGCATTTGAGTGGAGTTAGATCCCCAAACCTTTTAATTAATTTTGATACTGAATCTTGCTAAGTCAGTGACTGCTGAGGCTGAATGTGAACTTGCAGTCCCCCTGCCGTGGCCACCCAGAGGGAGGGTTTATGTGTGTGCTACCCTACCCAGCATCCTTACATTTTTGGTAGAATTCACCAGTGGACCACCTGAACCCGGTGTTTTTGCTTTGGAAGTTACTAATTATTGATCTGAATTCTTTCATACATATAAGCCTATTCAGAATACTCATTTTTTATTGTGTGTATTTTGGCAGATTGTCTCTCACTGAACTGGTTCACACCATAGGTTATCAAATTTGTGGCCAGAGAGTTGTTTGTAATATCACTTTATTATCTTTTTAACATATGTGAGATCTGTAGGGTCATCTCCTCTTTCATTTCTAATATTAATAACCTAGGTATTTTTTACTTTTTGATTAGATTTGCTAGCATTTTATCAGTTTTATTGATCTTTTCACTGAATTATGTTTTGATTTCCTTGATTTTATCCATGGATTTCTTACTTTTAATTAATTGCTAATCAATGTTTTATTATTTCTTTCCTCATGCTTATTGTGGACTTAATCTTTTTTATCTAGTTTCTAAAGGTAGGTTATTTATTTTAGATATTTCTTCTTTTCTAATATATGCATCCAATGTTATGTTTCCTATAAGCACTGTTTTTACTGCATCCTATAAATTTGAGAAGTTATGCTTCTATTTTCACATGGTTCAAATATCTTTAAAATTTGTCTCGAGATTTCTTCTTTGACCCATCTGTTATTTAGTTAACACATTGCTGTTAATCCTTCTCAAAATGTTTCACCTCACGTGAAATACACTTATCGCATTGTTCTTGGCCATGTGTCTTTTACTATAATAAAAGTTTTAAAAATATTTTAAAATTCATTGTATTTTATCATCCTTTCTACAAGTATAATAATCATCCCTTCTACATTTACAACATCTATATTTATAATTTTCTACATTTATAACTAGAAATGTGTCTTTTAAAATTGTTTTTTATTTTAAAAGAATAGTAAAAAAAGAACAATAGCAAAATACAAACAAAACAAAGCAAGGACATTAAAAATGATATGGGATTTCAAAGCAAATGATAGGGATTAACAGTGGTTGCTATATAACATGTTGTTATCTTCAACAAAGTTGCTCAGACTACCAGATGTAAGACTGGAATATTGATCAAACCATTAAAGAGAATAAGAAAATAATAATTTAAAAAAATATTAGAGACAATACAGAGTTTCACTAGACAGGATGCTAGGAATTCACCAATGGTTGTTATATTGCATATTGTTATCTTCACATAAATTGCTCAGACTACCAGATATAAGCATGCAAAATTGGTAAAAATATATAAAAAAAATAAGCATTAACTGTTCCTTTAGTAAACCACCAGACATCAGCAGTATAGTTATCCCAGCTATCATATATATATATATATATATATATATATACATACACATTACTTTCTTTCTGTTTCTTCTTTCCCTCATCCCAGTTGTTCCTTCCTTTGAGCAATTACTTTCCCTTTCATATTATGTATTGTACATTTTGGGTTTTATTTACTCTTTCATGTTTTTACACTAGGGGACAATGTGATGTTTACACATGTAAGTCATTTATTTCACTTATGAGTATGTTCTCTGGTTGCATCTGTTTACCTATGAAAGCCTTGAGTTTATCTTTTTTGTAGCTGAGTAGTACTCCATTGTACAAAAATACCACATCTTTTTTTATCCATTCCTCAGCTGATGGGCATTTGGGATGTTTCCAAGATTTACCTATGATAAACTGTGCTATTATAAACATGGGTGCACATATATCACTGTGGTATGATGTTTTTAATTCTTCCGGGAAAATATCCAGAAGGGGTATAGCTGGGTTAAGTGGGACCTTCAATCCTAGTTTTGTGAGGAATCTCCACACTGATTTCCACAATGGTTTCACCAATCTGCACTCCTCTTCGATCTCTTTTTTCCAAATACTGTAATTTTCACTATATAGATATTTTACTTCTTTTGATAGATTGATTCCTAAGTATTTCATTGTTTTATGTGCTATGATAAAAGGTGTAGTTTCACTAAATTGTCTCTCAGTGTGTTTGTTGTTTGTTTACAGGCATGCTATTGATTTTTGAGTGTTGACTTTATATCCAGCTATACTATTGAATTTGGTTATTAAATCCATAAGCCTTTTGGTGGAGTTTTTGGGGTCTTCTATGTAGAGCATCATGTCATCTGCAGATAATAATAATTTAACTTCTTCCTTTTCTATCCTTATTCCTCTTATTTTTCTCCCTTGTCTAATTGCGCTAGCTAATATTTCCAGAACTATATTGGAGTGGTGACAGTGGACATCCTTACCTTGTTCCTGATTTTAAAGTGAAAGCTTTCAGTTTTTGACCATTTAGAATGATGTTAGCTGTTGGTTTGTCATAGATGGCTTTTATCAGATTGAGGTAAAGTCCATCTATGCTAATTTTCTGTAGGGCTTTTATCATGAGTAAGTGTTGGACTTCATTAAAAGCTTTTTCTGCATCAACTGAGATGATCATATGATTTTTGTCTTTGGCTCCATCAATATGGTGTCTTACATTAATTGATTAGCATATATTGAACTATCCCTGAATTCCTGGAGTGAATCCCACTTGGTCATGGCGTATAATCTTCTGGATGATGTGTTGCATTCTGTTTGTTAGTATTTTATTGAGAATTTTTGCATCTACATTAGAGAGATTGGCCTGTAGTTCTCTTTTTTGATTGGGTATTTCTCTGGTTTTGGTATCAGGATAATACTTGCCTCCAGAAATGAGCTGGGGAGAATTCCTTCTCTTTCAATTTCACTAAAGAGTTTTAGAAGAATTGGCATTAAATCTGATCTAAATTTCTTGTAGAATTCAGCAGTGAATCCATCAGGACCTGGGCTTTTCTTCATTGGCAAGTTTTTTTATTACATTTTCAATTTCATTTGCTGATGTAGAGTTATTCAGGATTTTTATATCTTCTTCATTCAGCTTTGATAATTCATATGTATCTAGGAATCTGTCCATTTCTTCTATGTTTTCCATCCTGTGAGAGTAAAGATTTTCAAAAGAGGTATTGATGATCTTCTGAAAATGTACAGGATCTATAGTGAGTTCATCTCTTTCATTCATTATTGCATATATTTCAGTTTTTTCTTTCCTTTTTTAGAAAATAAGATTGGCTAGGGGCTTATCAATTTTATTTATTTTTTCAAAGAACAAACTCTTTGATTCATTAATTCCTTGTATGGTTTTTTTTTGTCTCCATTGCATTAATTTCTACCCTGAGCTTTATAATTTCCTGCCTTTTCTGGGCTTTGTGTTTGACTTGTTCTTCTTTTTCTAGAAGCTTGAGGTGCAGCATAAGATTGTTTATTTGTGCTCGTTCTGTTTTCTTGAAGTGGGAATTCACTGCTATAAATTTCCCTCTGAGGACTGCTTTCACTGCATCACACAGCTTCCTGTAAGTTGTATCTATATTTTCATTTGATTGTACATAGTGTTTAATTTCTTCTTTGGTTTCATATGTGACCCATTGATTGCTCATGAGGGTGCTGTTTAATTTCCATGTATTTATGGAGTCCTTGCAATTTCCTTTATCATTAATTTCCAATTTCATTGCACTATGGTCTGATAGTATGCATGAGATAATTTCAACTCCTTTGCATTTCCTTAATCATGTTTTATTTACTAGTATATGGTGTATTTTAGAGAATGGCCCATGAGAAGAACGTGCATTCTAATGCTGCTGGGTGGAACACTCAGTACAGGTCTACTAAGTCCATTTGTTCACAGATATGGTATAGTTCTGTTATTTCTTTGCTAATTTTTGTCTAGTTGATCTCTTTGCAACAATGGGATATTAAAGTCCCCTGCTATGATTGTGTTGCTGCTTATTTCATTTTTCATGTCTGTTAGAATTTGTCTCATATAGTTGCATGCTCCTGTGTTTGTGCATAGATGCTTATGATTGTTACCTCTTCCTCTTGAAGTTTTCCTCTCACAAGTATGTAATCACCTTCTTTATCTCTTTCAATTGTTCTTAGTTTGAAGTTCCCATTGTCTGCAAACAGAATCGCTATACTCACTTTTTTTCAGGGTACATGTTGCATGGAGTATTATTTTCTATCCTTTGATTTTCAGTCTATGAATTTCTTTTGGAGTTAAATGTGTTTCTTGAATACAACATATTGCTGGATTTTGTTTCTTGATCCAATCTGCCAGTCTACTTCTTTTGGTTGGTGAACTGAGTCCGTTTACATTGATGGTTATAACTGATATGCTATGGCTTATCTTTGTCATGTTGTTTTCCTGCTGTTGGTCTCTCTTGTTTCCTTCGGTTTAATTGCTTGCTCTGCTTAGTGGTTCCTTTCTGTTCTTGTTTTTGAAGTTGTGGTCTTTTTTTTAAAAATCTCTTTCTAGAACATCTTTTAGTACTCTTTGTAAGGTTGGTTTGCCACTCATGAAGTTCTTCAGTTGATATTTATTGTGGAAATATTTTATTTCTCCATTCATTTTGAAGGATAGTTTTTCAGGGTACATCAGTCTGGGTTGGAAATTGTTTTCTTTCAGGATCTGAAATATTTCACTCCAAGCTCTTCTTGACTTGAAGGTTTGTGTTGAAAAATCTGCCATGATTCTGATGGTCTTTCCTTTATAGGTGATCTGTTTCTTTTTTCTAACAGCTTTTAATATTCTGTTCTTTTGTTGAATGTCTGGGATCTTAATCACTAAATGTCTGCATGTAGATTTATTTTGATTATGGCTAGTTGGAGTTCTATATGCCTTACATATCTGGATCTCCAATTCTTTTTCCATGCTTGGGAAATTTTCTGCTATTACTTCTGCAAATAGGCTTTTTATGTCATTTGTGCTGACACCTTCTTTTTTATTGATACCTATTAATCTTACATTATTTTTCTTTGCTTCATCTTGCAGCTGTTGCATTGTTAGTTCTAAGTTTCTTGTTATTTTTAAGAGATCCTTCATTTCACTGTCATTCACAGCAATGCTGTCTTCAAGGTCTGAAAGTCTACTTGCAGCTTCATTCAAGCAGTTTTGCCAGCTTTCAATGGAAGTTTTAATTTCCTGGATATGTTTGAATCTATTTCATGCATTCCAATTCTTTCCTCATTCATTCAAGGTTTCCATTAATTTACTATGCTCCTCTGTTTTCTTTTCTATGTCTTCTTTAGATGTGCTAAGCAATTCTTTCATTTTTGTTGTCATTTCTTTTTTTACCTCAGAAAGGGTCTGGAGACTTGGTCTCTGACCAGCTGGTTCAGGGCCCATCTTGCAAGCCCCTCTCATGCTGCAGGTTATAGTAACAGTTCTGGCAAACTCACACCAGAGAGGAGATTTTCAGGCATTTGAGAGATTATTTCTGATCTGATGTGTTCTGTGGCCTGATGGAATTGTTTCTTTACTTCAGCTGCTATCATTTCAGAAATTTCAGGTGTATGACTTCCAAGTTCTTTTGTGTCTATGTCTCCTGGACTTGTTCTGGTTGGGGTGGAGATCTGCAATTGCATTTTGCTCCTTTGTTTTGTCATTTCCAGAGATCCAGAGGTTCCCTGGAGCTCAGTCTCACTCCCAGGATGACGTCAGAGTGGCAGGGCAAGGACCCAAAAGTCCCTGGTGCTCAGTGTGGCTCCCTCAATGGTGTGTTCAGGTGGGATGCAATCCCCAGTGCTCCCACAGCTGTCTGGGGCTCAGCGTGGTTCCCACTCAGGGTTTCCCAAAGCTGTCTGGGGTTCAGCCCTGTTTCCACTGGGGTGTAGTAGTAGGTGGGTCGTGGTCACCAAGGAGGCTCTAGACACTGCCTGGGACCCAGACTGGTTCCCGTGACAGTGGGTGGTGGGTGAGTGCACAATCACTGAGGATGCTGAAGCTCTCTGAGGTTCATATTAGCTTCCCTGAGCATGTGGGGTGGGAGCAGGGAGTGGCATCCAAGGCCCCTAAAGTTGTCTGGGGATCTGCCCAGCTCCCAAACTGGTGGGACAGAGGTGGGGTTGGCTCACAGGTGTTTCCAAAGCTGTTCAAGGTTCAGCTCAGCTCCAAAGGGGGTAGAGAGATGGAAGGTGGCCCCCCAGGCCCCTGAAGATGTCCAGAACTCTGCCTGGATCCCCAGCTCATGAGGGAGGGGTGTCAGCAGCTCACCGGCATTCCTGAAGCTGACCAAGGTTCAGCTCAACTCCAATGGGGCTGGGGAAGGGGCAGAAAGTGGCCCTCAGAGCAATGTGTTTTTTACTATGATTAAAATTTTAAAAAATATTTTTAAATTCATTGTATTTTTATCACCTCATAATTTATAATTTGCAAATAACACTATACCAATTGATAGACAAGTACCTTATAGTAGCAAAATATTCATAATTCTTCCATTCTGTCCCTTGCATGCCATCAGTTCCTCATTTCACTTATGTGTAAGCATATATTAATCAAGTGCATTTTACTAATTTTGAACAAAAGAGTGTCTGATCAATTGATAACAGGAAAAATAAAACAGAAAATTGAAAAAATAAGAAAAACAAATGTTTTTCTTTTACCTTCATTTTGTTTTTCCTTCTTTGATGCCTACTTTAAGTAGGCATGAGATTTGACCTATACTACTTTTCTATGTCTGAAGAACTTCTTTTAGCACTCTTTACATGGCAGGTCTAGTGGTAACAAATTACCTTAATTTTAGATTGCCTTATCCTTCACTTTTGAATTCCAATATATCTGTCATATTGAACCTGTGTCTGATGTTTGTTCTGTCTTTTTAAAGGTGTGAGTGGGTGTGTGTGTCTGTGTGTGTTTAACTTTCAATGTGCTTTGTAAGTTTTTCCTTGATAGCCAGACATGGTGTTCTGGATAAAAGGAATCTGGCACTGATTTTCATGGAGGTTTCTGCTTGTGAGTTTTATTCCAGTAAGTAACAATTTTCTGTATTCACCTGTCTGTCTCTCCAATTTTGAAAGCAGTGCTTTGTCTTATGATCTCATTTATCTGACAGATCTAAAAAGAACTGCTGATTTTTTAAATTTGTTCAGCCTTGTAGTTGTTAGGATGGAATATTTCCAATCTATTTATATGCCAACCTAGAAACAAGACACTAATTTTTTTTAAAAAACAATTTTAAAATTTTTCAACTCAAAGATTTATTGTATCATAGTGTTGCAATTGAGAGATGTATCTGATTGTTATTGTTGTTATTATTTGTATCCCTTTCACTCATACCATTCTTTTTCTTGACTTCATTCGAATTAACTGAATATTCAGCTATCAAGTGAGGTTTTCCCTCTACTTTGTTTGGGTTTTTCTGTTTTCTGTTTATTTTTTGCTAGGTGTCTCTCTGTATATGTATTTTCCCTGTTGGGAATTGATTTGGATTCTTGAGTGGATTAATCTATTTCAAAACTTTTGCATAATTATTATCTATTGTCTTTTCAAATATTGCTCACAACCTATTTTCTCTTTCTCTCTATCTCTGATTTACATAATTTAATTTTTCAACATGTTCTCTATACTACTTACATTCATCTCTCTTTGTTCTTTTGTACCTCTCTGCTTTTTTGTTCACATTTTCTTCAGATTTATTTCCAGTGCACTAATTTTTTTAACTGTAAATATAAGTTCCATTCCATGTACTTCTCTCTTCTACCCATTGATTAGTCCACGGATCATATGGTATATAGTGTTGGTCATTTTAGTGAGCAAACCACAACTTACTATCAACAACTTCATTTGCTAAGGGACCATTTATCTTTATTTAGATATAAAAGTGGATTTTCATGCTCTGTCTATCACACATAAAAGAACAAAAGCAATTTTAAAAGGTGAGGGAAAGTTTGATTAAGTCTACACATTTTGAGGGTTGTGCTTAAGTTTAGGAAATGCCTGACAGTATAGGTCACGTTATTATTTATGTGCACTGATGAGAACTTAGAATTCTGTGCCTGCATCTAACTGACATTTACTCCAGAGACTGTGTTCCTGTTTGGTGTATTCCCTGGACTTGATTGTCTTGATGAAAAAGAAAAAGAAAGAAAAACTATACACAATTTAAATTTCAGTAAAATAAAATTCATATTTTGAAATAAAACAATTCCTAAGACAAATAAGTGAATTGAACAAGTCACAGGATATAAGATCAACATGCAAAAATCAACTGTTTTAACACACTAATACCTTGGTTCACCAACACTTCTGTTTGCAAACAATTTGGTTCATGAACAGAAGTGTCTGGCAAAATTTTGCTTCCATTTTCAAACTCCATATCAAGTGACCAACACAGTCGTGATCATCTTCTCCCCATGAACAGGAATGCAGTCATTTTCCCCAGAACTGAGGTACTGCTGAACAGTCCAATTAACAGAAACCAAAAACGTTTTAAAATACTATTTATAATCACTGAAAAAATATAAATAAATCTAATAAAACATGTATCTGACTTGTATGCTGAGAATAAAAAATGCTGATGAAAGAAATTATAGATCTGTAAAAAATGAAAAGAGGAGTTGGGGATAGTGGTGCATCCTTATTCGCTCAGCACTTGGGAGGCTGAGGCAGAAGGACTTCTGGGAGTTTGAGGCCACCTGGGCAGTATATTGAATTAAATGCCATCTTAGAGTATGTAGGAGACCCTATTCCAAAGGAAAAAAAAAAGAACAAAAGAAAGAAAGAAAAAGAAAAGAAGGAAGGGAAGAAAGAAGCAAGAAGATGTACTATGTTTATGGACTGGAACTTCAACATGGTAAAGATATCAATTCTCCCCAAGTGAACTATAACTTTTTTTTAAAAAACTACATTTTTGTCACAGATTTTTATACTCCTTTCTTCAAAAAAATCTTTATAAAGCATTCTAATAAGTAGCAAATTGGGGGTGCTTTATGAGTCTAGTCTTCACAACTTTACGACAGGGACTCTGAACTGAAGTGAAATATCTGCAAAGCCACCTAGCAAAAGAAGGAAAAAAATCAAGAAATGTGGATAGGACAGGAAGTATTATGTGCAATCCTTCTGAAAGCAGGATTTTTCTCAAAGTATTTGTTATTACTGATTTGAGTAAACAAATTAAGTCAGAGCAGCTGGCTAGGCTTACACAATCAGTGCTGCAAGCGGAGAGAAGGGACACTCCTTGGGGCAATAAATAACAATGAGGATGACAAAGAAGAGATTTGACACACTCAAAATAGAAGGTGAGGGGAAGGTGCTATAAATTTAAAGCTTAAAAGATCCAAAGAGGTAGACTTGGATACAATTACAGGGCATTTTAACTCATTACCCACCACTCAGCTATAGCTACTCTCTGCAGTGTCCATGAGTCTCTGAATAACATTTGCTGAGGTGAAAAAGATCTCCACAGAATCCAGGAATATTTGACAATGGGTATTTACCATACAAGCCTTAAAGGGAAAATATCCTGTTTCAACAATATAATTGCTGCCTGATTGTCTTGTCTTTTGTTACCAAGTAAACAAAACACAAACTGTTTGTTTTCAAATGTTCTTTAGTGTTCTAGTGGTATTTGCATTACCTCCAAAGAGATAATTGGATCAAGATAAAAGTGGAAAAATCTTGAGCTTTGGCAACAAACAGGACTGGGTTAGAGTTACTGCCTCAGCGCTGACCAGAGTAACACTCTACCTCCCTGAACTGTACCTTTCAAATGCAGACAGCAAAAACTTCAGTGCTACTCTGAAGATTAAAACAGTCAGATAAGAAGACGCTCACAGCACAGCGTCAACACATTTCTGGCGTATAGTCATTGATAAATATTCTTAATACTCACTTATTATTTAGCAAAATTTCAATATAACACTAGTCACTTATCAAATATCGTTGTGTGTTTTGAATCCTCCTGGACCAATCAGTCCAAAGGAGATGGATTGTTGATATGATGCAAAGACAAGATTGCTATATAAAGCAGTCTTATTTTACAAAGCTAATCCTTAAATGGATCTCAAGGATCTTATAACATTTATTCTGAAACAAAACATAAAGCTTGCTAGTAGAAAATAGTATCAAGATGACAAAAATGTACTACAGAAACTTTCTTTTAGAATACTAAATTTTGTTTATTCACAATATAACCATAAAATACTTGGTAAATTTGCCTAGATACCATAAGAAGTTACAGCAAAAGTCATACACTTTGTGCCTCAGAAACCCAGGTTTAAGAAACCTCTTAAAGTTCCAACTCACCATAGTGCCCTGGTCACTTAAGTGTTTCATGAGTTCACTGGATATCGCCAAATTTTTAGTAGATTAAATTACATTTTATTTCTACAATCTTTGAAGAGCACAAGTAAGGTTGTCCCACTACCAAATTCAATATTACACTTCTAGGCATTCATCTGTCAATCATGCAGGGATCCCCTTTTCCTAACCAAACCCCAAGTTTCTCCTCTGAGGTTCTTGTTCATTCACTTTGTTATTGAGACTTCTCAGATTCCCAAGTGGTAAAAGAACCCAATGAGCCCTGGGAACATTTGGCCTTAGTCAGTTGGCTTGTCAGATTCCAAGGGCAATGGAAACATTTTATACTATAATTTTAAAAAGAGAACAGCGGGGAAAGTTTAGAAAGAACAAGTTCTCAGGGAAACCCAGGGAAATCAAATTAGCTGGGAAGATTTAATTTTCACAAAAATATTGCCTTTACCCTGAGTTCTCTCTGAGGTCTGCTCTATAAATGAACTATGTCTGTGGAAGAAAGTGCAGTGGAATTTGGCTACAGAAAGTTTGTTATTCTTAAGAGTTAAGGAAAGAAATCATGACTCCAGCTCTTTTTTCATAATCATAAATAGTGATGACCCAGACTCATAAAACTTTACAGTGGAAGAAATCTCAGGGATTATAAAATCCAGTCATTTACTGAGGAGGACACTGAAGCCCAAAGGTCTTTCTGGATTTTCTCATTCTGACAAAGACCCTTAGCACTGAACTGAAGATGGAACCAGGACTCCCCCTCTGTAGACCGGGCTCATTATCCATCACAAGAGCCACCTTGGCTCACTACAAGTCTTTAAATGTATCTTTTAAGAGTAACCCCGCCTTGTACGTCCAGTGAGAACCTTGTTGGGAATCAGGACATGCCATTCCAAAATATGACAATAGAAGGCCAGAGTGTGCCACCCTAAAATATTTCTCTGGCACAGATTGAGCTCATTATCCTAGGCAACTAAGGCACAAAGGTAGCTCTGAAAAGCTGCCCTTTTATGAAAGAAAGTTATCTCTATAAAGGAAATCTCCACTAATAGGTTATCTGTATCAGGAAGACGGTTACTAATAAAGACAACTTGTACTACACAAGAGGCTTTTTTCTCTGCAAATGAGGCAATCTTCAAAGCACACACTTCTGCGTTTGCCCCTCACACCTCCTCCTCGCTGCCTTATCCAGCCCTTCTTTGAGTCTTGCGTCCTATGGGATTCCTGTGTGCTGTATACATGTCTTGTTCTTTTTTCTCTTGTTCTGTCTCAAGTCAATAAATTCATAGCCTAACCAAAGAACATGGAATCGTGGAAGGACAGCATATTTTTCCTCCACTTTAGCTACAAACCTAACACAAAGGGACCTTATTGGCTATACTGTGTTCCCTGTGCCTCAGTTGCTTCCTGAGACTTTGAGGACTCTCTGTCTACCTGAAGCACAGCACCAATGGTGAATATTAGGCCTACTCTCAGATATAGATCTGTCTACTGTGAGCCTGCAGATCAAATTAGTCAAAGTCACTCTGTGACCCATTGCCCCTGTGACTGATTAAAGCTGGCCGCATATTATTTGGAAATAGTCCCAGCAAGAGGTAGATCTAAGTTCCCTTCCCCCAAAATTTACAGACTCTGTAACTGGTTTGACCAACATAATACTGCAGAAGCCACATAGTAACTATTTCCAGGCCCAGGTGTGAAGAACTGGAAACTTCTGTTCACTCTGGAGCTCTTTCTCTCCAAGCATGTGAGCTGCCATGAGATGTCTGGCCAGCCTGAGACCATCACACTGGAAAAGCTGCAGCAGAGCTTCAGTGACAGACCCTGCTGTGCCCTGCTCTCTGGGCTTCCCTGGAGCCCCTCCACCAATCACCTCATTAATGCTGTCCAACTGACACTGCCTCAATTTCTCATTCACAAAGCCAGGAGATACAATTGTTGCCTTAAGGCAAGCTGTCAGTTTTAGCGTAATGTGTTGTGTAATAATAACTAATAATAAAACCTCTCTGTTTTCTTCTGGGGGGACCTCAACTATAAATATTATTGACTGCAAATAACAGAAAACCCAATTTAGTGACTGAAACAGAAAACAGACCTCCAGAGCTAGGCAGCCTGGAATTAGTACAGCTTGTTCAGGCTGCCATCAGGGACTCAGACTCCTTCAATTTTCCTGCTCTGGGTAACTCTGGATATCCCACGCTGGATAACTGCTCTGTCTCTGGCCACTGAAGCAATATTTTAGACATGAAAAAGAGGCAAGGGGAAAGCAGTGAAGAGACAAAAACCTATGAGACTGGCAAGCAAACTTGCTTCTTTTGACATATTTTTCTGGAGGTTTCATTATGATTTTCCCTTACATTTCACTCCCTAGATTTTGGTCTCACAGGCCACCTCTAGCTGCAAGGGAGTCTGAGAAGACAAGTACTGTTGGCTCAGCACATTATCATCCTCACAGTAATTGGTCTCTCCTAGGAAAGAAGGATATTATAATAGCAGGTGGTGTCTGCAACAGGAATTCTTTCTTTCCTCGGGCCTCACACTGTGCAATAACTTCTTGCTGCTACAGTTCCTGAATTCCTACAGAGAAGTGGTTTACTACATAAATCTTTTGGGCTTAGTATGTCAGCGTATTATATTGAAATTGAGCTTTCATAGAAAGTCCACTTTTTTGTGTGCTTAAATTGTACATTTGTGGGAGTGGCTTAGGGAAGTCTATAAAGATTTTTTTTGTAGGAGAGCACTTCCCTTCCCCCTACTAAGTACCCACTGGAGCTGACACTGTCTTCTTGGGCGTTGAAGCAACAGCAGTTATCACAGCTCTAAGGAATGATTTGAAATTTGCTCTTCACAAATATAAAAGGCCTTAATAACTAGGTCAACCTGTAATAATCATTTCTGTGTGTCTTTGCATGACAAATGAACAAAGATGCAAATCCACTTTCAATAGCACTCATACATACAAAAACTCATTATAAAAATGGAGGCTTGTCATGTTTGGAACAAGAATTAAAAAAAAAAAACCCTCATCTGAAATCCAAATACCTCATGAGCACTTGAACATGTAAACACGGCCTAAATGTTAATGAAGCAATTTGACTCACTCAGCAGGATGAGCAACAAAAGAAACCCTTTTCCAGACACAGCTGTCAACAATTACACTTGGTGGGGTGGAGCTGGCTGATATTCAGCATCTTAAAGCTCATGGAAATGTGGAGACTGTTTGACAGAAAATCATTCCAGACTCCAGCGGAGACAGAAAATCCCTGTTTCCTTGGCAGGCCAAAGAATGGGATATTCTGGTCAGCTGGGTATCTCCACCCAGCTCAGAAATAAGTGACAGTGTTTTTTAAAGATTAGAATGATAAAGAAAACAGGAAAAAGGACACAGTATCTAACTCACCCTTTCTTGATCAGAGATTCAAATGGCATTTGTGGCCCCAGCAATGTCCTGATGATTTGATCATCGGAAAGATTTTTCTTTTTTAGTTTTCACATTCTAGTTACCTAATACTTGTATAAATGAAAGTTCATTTCACTATTTTATGACTATTTAGAAGAAAGAGCCTCTGTTCTGGCTAAGGGGCGTTCCTTTGAGAATTATTCCTCTTTTCTCAACACAAATGCTCCTGGACCTGGTAGATAGATTTGTACCATCGCCCACTGAAGGCAGGGAGCTGGGTGAGGAGAACTTCTTAACCACAATGAGATCATCAGTTCTCTTTCCTAGGAGATCAGGGATCAGAATTTAGAAAACCCCACAGTCCTTCCCATCTTCCCTGAATGTTTCCTTGAATGTGAGACATTTTTTGAATGTGTGACTATTTTTGACTATATGGAAAGAGAAGCAAGGAGCCAAGCTGAAGAAAAACAAAGTAAGAGGGAGCTGTGCTAAGTGAACAGCAGACTAGGTACCACTCAGCCCCGGAGACAGTCCCAGAGCAGCCATGTTTCCAAGCCCAGGGTTCCTGGTTCTTGCCTTCCCTGCAGCCAAACTTTCTGCTGTCAGCTTCCCTGCAGCTCCCCTGTATGGAGGCTCCTTTCCTGTCACCCCAGCACTGGGGATTGAACCCAGGGCCTTCGAAGTAGCTACATCAACAGACCTTTTTTATCTTATATTTTGAGGCAGGGTTTTGCTAAGTCACATAATCTGCCCAGACTGGGCTCGAACTTGTGATCCTCATGCTTCAGCCTAGCAGACTTCATCTTTCCCTTTCGACACAAACTAACTTGCATGACTTGGCTATTAGTCACCTTCAATTCTCATTCTCTCCTTCTTTCTCAGTAACTGAAACAGTTTTATCCAGAGCAGCTAAGAAGATTCCAATTCAGGGCTTTTCTTAGGATGGAAAGTAATTAATTGGAAGTCATTGGGTGGGGTTTCTGAGAAGTCACCTGAAGAAGACAGATTTAGACGATTCCCCTTCTGTCTTGCTGCACAGAAAGCAGATATGATTGTTGGAGTCCCAGCAGCCACCTGTGGTCACATGGCAACCACGAGGATTGGCAGAAGAGAGAAGGGAGCCTAGTGCCTGGTAACAAGGTAAATCTTCCTTATGAACCCAAGATTGTCCCCTCCTCTGACCCATGTAGGTGTTAGTGCTTCATAGCCAGTTCCAAAGAGTTTCATGTATCCTTTTACAAATTTTACCAAGTGTGCTCATAGATGGTCTGAGGAGCACCTGCATCATTTACTGTGTGTTTAAATTCCCAGCAAGGGAAAGTAATGCAGAAAACTACTCCTGTATCATCTGCAGCTCTTACTCAGCACTGGTGGGTATAACCCAGGAGGCCTGTGTTGGGGTAGGTCCTCCTTGTTCTCTTCCTGCCTAGATAGAGCTGAGAGAGAAAACACTTCTTCCTCTATGAAAGGAGTAAGGCAGTGCCACATGCCAGAGGTAGCCAGGCCTAGATTGACTCACTGGGTTATTGCCAACATCTAGAGAAAGAAAAACGTTTCATCCTAGTTGCCATGCGTGGTGGCACATGCCTATAATCCTAGCACTCCAGAGGCTGAGCCAGGAGGATCACAGTGAGTTGAAGGCCAGCTTGGGCTACATAGTGAGACCATGTCAAAAAAAAAAAAAAAAAAAGAGAGAGATAAAGAGAGAGGAGACCATATCAAAAGACAGAGAGGAGACAATGTCAAGAGAAAGACAGAAAGAAAGGAAGGAGGAAGGAAGAGACAGAGACAGAGACAGAGACAGAGACAGAGTGAGAAAGAAAGAAAGAAAAAAAAAAAGGGGGGGGGTTGCTGGGGATTTAGCTCAGAGGCACAGCGCCTGCCTGGCAAGCACAAGATGGTGAGTTTGATTCCCATTACTGGAAACCACCCCCCCACAAAAAAAAAGAGAAAGAAAGAAAGAAAGGAAGGAAGAAAGGAAGAAAGAAAGAAATAGCCTTTCCATCCTAAAGTCACATATTTATACAGGACTTACAGATCACAAACTAGTTTTGCTCTAATATCTCATTTCACATTGAAAGAACTACCTTAAACCAGGCTCCAAATTCCCAACTGCCCGGTAGTTCCTGGTAATACCCCAGCTGTCCTTCCTATGTGAATATCTTGCCAGGCTCTGTCAGGGTAGCACAGAGGGCGCGAATTCAGTTCTTCCTTATCTGATATTGTGGGAAACCGCACTCAACAAGACAAAGACTAAAAGGGATAAGCAAAAATGTTATTTAATTAATTTTTATTTCCACAAAAAGCACCAGTTTGGGTACATCTGGGAAAAGTCACTGTGATATAATTTTAAGGAATTATTAATTTTCTTAAATGCAATTATGCCTTTTGACTCAATATTTTAGATGTGTCCTAAAGCATTCAGAGGTGCAGTATCATGTTTACAATTTTCAGATCCATGAGAATAAAACTATATAAAGCTTTCTATCTGTATCTCTATATCTACATCTACATCATTTCTGGGACTCAAGTGTAAGAGTGGCCTGTGTACACACTTATAAAGAGACATAGAGGAGAGGATGAGAACAAATATAGATAGAGAGAGAGAAGGCAAATATGGCAAAATGTTAATGATACTTAAAAGCCAGGTAGAATGTGTATAGTTTATTGTTATACTTCTTCTCCTTCCTATACTCCTTCACCTTTTCTACATGTGTGAAAATGTTGAGGAAATAAGAATTTGAAATGTGGGTATCATGAACTAGATCTAATATGTCCCCCCCAAAGTCTTTTTTTTTTTTTAATCTTTTTGAGACAGAGTTTTACTGTGCGATTTAGGCTGGCCTTGAACTCACTTTGTACCCCAGGCTGGCTTTAAACTCACAGTGATCCTCCTGCCTCAGCCTCCCGAGTGCTGAGATTACAGGCATGTGCCAACATATCTGTCCCCCTCTCCCAAAGTCTCATGCATTAAAAGATGGCACTTTTTAAAGGTGATTTAATCATCGAGACACTAAAATCATCAGTGGATTAGTCTATTGATGAGCTCATAGCTGAATGTGTTGTTAGGAAGTAGAGCCTGATTGGAGGAGATGGGTCATTGGAAGCATGCCTTTGGAGGGTCTGTCTCTCACTCTGGATCTCTTGCTTTCTCTGCTTCTTGGCTGCCACAGGTTGAGCAGCTCTCCTCCACCAGGCTCTTCCATCACGCCATTTCTGCCTTGGAGCCATCCTTCCATAGACTGACCCCTCTGAAGCCATGAGCCAAATAAACTTCTCCTTCTTCAAATTGCAAGTGTTAGGTACCTTATATCAAAGACATGAAAGTTTACTAGTACAGGGTGAAACTGACTTTATTTTTCAAATGGAGACAAGCAATTCTGTCATTATTTTTAGAGTAAAAATATATTTGCCTTACAAAAATAGACATGTAGACTGGTGGAACAGAATAGAGATATAGAAACAATTCCATTCATCTTTAGCCATCTGATCTTTGCCAAAGGGACTGAAAATACACTCTGGAGAAAAGGTAGTGTGTTTAAGAAATAGTACTGGAAAAAACAGTTATGCTCATGCGAAGGAATGAAACTAGATCCATATCTCATCCTGTACTGAAATCAAATCAAAATGGATCAGAGACCTAGATGTAAAAACAGAAACGCTAAAACTGCTGGAAGGTGAAAACAGGGAAAGCCCTTGAAGACATAGGCACAGGCAAGGACTTCCCGAACAGAGCTCCCTAACATAGGCAATAATACCCAGAATAAAAAATTGAGTCTTATTAAATTAAAAGGCTTCTCCATGGCAAAGGAAATAACCAAAAGAGTGAAGAGACAGCCTACGTAATGGGACAAGTTCCCTGAAAATTTTTTTCCAATAGAGAATTAATATCTAAAATACACAGTGTAAAGAACACAAAACTAGGGGCCGGGGATTTAGCTCAGCCACACAGCACCTGCCTGGCAAGCGTGAGGTCATGAGTTCGATTCCCGGTACCGGAAAACAAACAAACAAACAACAACAAAAAAACCCCACAAAACTTTAGACTTTAAAAAAGAAATGACCTAAGGAAAAATGAGCAAATGAAATGAACAGACATGTGTCCAAAGAAGAAGTACGAATATCCAACATGTCCAGGAAAAAGTGCTCAGCATCATTAATATTATGGAAATAAAAATCAAAACAACTGTGAGATTTCATCTTATTCCAATCAGAATAAAAAGAATACAAGTTTTTATCAAGAACACACACACAAGCACACGTACACATACACACACAACAAATACTGGCAAGAGTATGGGGGAAAGGAACCCTTCTTCATTGTTGATGGGAATATAAACTAGTACAACCACTATGGGAATCAGTATGAAGATGCCTCGGAGAACTAAAGCTAGAAATTCCAATTGGCCCACTATAACTCTTTTAAGTATTTTCTCAAAAGAATTAAAGACGTCATACTATACTTATACATGTGCACTTGTGTTTATAGCAGCACAATTCGCAATATCTAAACTATAGAAACAGTCTAGATGTCCATCACCTGAGGACTGATAAAGAAAATGCAGCATATATACACCATAGGGTATTACTTATTAAAGGAGGATGAATTTGAACCATTTGTAGGAAAATGGATGGATCTTGAGACCATAAAGTTAAATGAAATAAGTCCAACATTGAAGGTTAGATATCAGAAGATTTCTTTTGTATGAGAAGCCCAAAATATAAATGAAGAGTAATATAAAAGAGAGATGCTAAGAAACAAGGGGTAGACTTTTTGGAAGTGGAGATATGATTCAGGGGAAGGGGGAGAGGACGGAATCGGGAGGGGGAAAGGGGACTGAAAATGACCAAGATACACTACGTACATGTACAATTCCCCAAACAAATGTAATCACTGTGTACCACAGACATAATCCAAGAAAAAGAAAAAAGGAGAAAGAAGGGGCACACATAGATAAATTGATTTATTGATTAAACAACAGCGGCCTTTTCTCCAAATAAGAGACCAAGTAACTTCGTTAGTTATTTCTCTAGATTTTTTCTCATTAGTAGAGGCATTTGGAGTTGGTCACCGAGAAACTGCTCATCATAACTTTAAATTTAGTTAGATTTTTTAAAAAACAATCTTTTCAGAACTGATGTGCAGTTACACAAACTCTGCCCCTCACAAGGGCTGCCACTCCCACAGGCAGTGTTGTGATGACCCCAGGAGCTGTGCAAGAGATGACAAGTTCATCTCACAGTCTCAGTGTGCTCCCAGTTCTAATCTGAGCTTCCCACCTCTGTGGTGGTTCACCCTGGGGCTCAGTGCGGGGGACCCAGCTATGTATAATATGCTTAGCAGTGCTTCATCAGCCTCAATTAGCAATTAGCACTGCTCTGTTCTAATGCTATGCAGAGTCCCAAGGCTTCTCCCACACAAGGCAGCAGGTGCCTTTTACCTACGAAGTCGAGCTCCTTTAAAGGGCGATACCATTAGCAAGGAGTCCTCAAGAACTATGACGTGGACTTTGTTGGACTCAGGTTTTTCGAAGGCTCCAATATCAGCAGAACCGAAGGCCAACACCACAGCCCAACTGATGGAGAGTGATTCACACTGCTGCTTTTTTGTGTTCTTTTCTCTCTTAGTCCCTATAATTACGCTGTTCTTGCCCAGTCCTCCACTCATCTCCAACCCTGGTAATAGTGTAGAAACTATCACTTTTCCAAGGGGTAACTGGAGACCCAGAGAAGTTAAACAATTTGCCTAACATCCTAGAGATTGTAAGGCAGGGAGAAGATTTGAAATTAGGTTCATTTGAGTTCCCACCAGCTCATCACATCCATGAGCAAGGAGTTCTTTGTTTCTACCCTCCCAGGGAGAGTTTACATTTTTACAGGAACTTATAGACAATAACCCCTGTGTTACCCTGAGTGGAGTGGAAATGGTCTGAGAGAATTCCTCCATGTTCTTGTGCTGAAATCTTTGTCCCCAGTGTGGATATGGTGGGAACTGACAGAACTTTTAAGAAGTGGGGCCTAGTGCAAGGTAAGGAGGTCACTGAGGCATCACCATGGGAAGGAATTACTGCTGCTCTGCTAGAGTGAGTTAATTCTTGCAAGTATGGGTTGTTATAACGTGAAGCTACCCCTTGTGCTTGGCCCCACCTGCATGTAGTCGTTTCTCTTTCTGTTTCTCTGCCATGTTGTGATGTAGCCACGAGGCTGGCTTCATGCTGTTTGGACCCTCAGCCACCAGAATTATGGACCAAATAAATCTCTTTTCTTTATAAGGGCCCATCCTAATGCATTTTGTTGTAGGAACATAGAATGGACTAACGCAGACCACTAAAGGGAATGTAGGACTTGTAAGAGTGGTATTTCCAATAGCACAGTGCCATCCACACTCCCCGACCTATCAGATAGACAGGCATCTACCCACCAGCACAGGTAGTGTGGGAAAGTGAGAGCTACACCTTGCAGTAAGATAGCATTGGGTCTGAAAACTGGATCTACTTTTTGACCTTGGATAAGATATTGAGACATCTTTACACCATATTTTCCCCATTTATAAGATGGAGGTAGGGGGCCGGGTATATAGCTCAGTGGCCCAGTGCCTGCCTGGAAAGCACAAGGTCCTGAGTTCAATTCCCAGTACCAAGAAAAAAAGATAGAGATAATTATAGTCTGTAGAAATAAACTTGTGAATTTAAATGAGATAGATAGTCACATGAAGAATGCAGAGAGCATTACCACAGTCCCCAGACTATGGTAATGAGATCTGTAGAAAAGTGGCCTTCCTAAGATGTCTACAGTACAGAGACAGTCAGTACAGTGATTAACTGTGTGTTTCATCTTTATTATAAGATAAGCTAACACATTTATTATGCATGTGCCTTACTGGAGCCAAGTCCCACATGACTCAAACTGAGGGTACAGTCGTATTTTAAAATTTGAAAAAAATTAGATTTTAAAAGTCTAGTCTTTGAATCTTTTGAAGGAATGGAAGGGTGACAAACTATAATGCAGAATAATTTAGTATTTTCTTATCTCTCCTCATCCATTTTTGTTGTTTTGCTTTGATTTTGCATTTCTGAGAATTAAACCCAGAGTTTCATGCATGCTAGACAAGACAAGCACTCTACCACTGAACTCCAGCCCCAGCCCTTCTCCTGCCTGTTTGAATGAATCTCAAAGTGTCCCCAGCTTCTCAGTTGCTCACCCCAAAACTGTCCTCCTCATCCCCAGCCCAACAGCTCTAGACTTGCTGTCTCTGTGACTCCTTCTCCCTCCTTGCCTTCCTTCCTCTCCTGGGCCCTCCTTATCCCTCCTCCCCCAGGTTTTTCTTCCAGCTCTGTCCTATATTATTATTTTACAGCATAAAAATCTGAACATTACATAAATTTTTCAGAAACATACTGAAGTATGTTAGGAGTAAAATAAATATGATGTTTAAATTTTGTTTTAAAATACTTTAGGAGGAAAAAATAATAAATGAAATATATGTAGCAAAATCTTAAATACAGGTGATGGAAACATGGTTGTGCTGTTTTTAATTATTCTCCCTCCTTCTGTGGAGGTAAGAAAATTTCCACAATAAAAAAATTAAGTCTTGGAATCAGTGTGGCAAAAAGACTCCTTAAAGTGGGAGGTGAGAAGTGGGGAGACCCAGGAGAGGAGTATTTGACTCAGCTCTTTCCATTACTCTGAGGAAAAGAGGGACAGGGGAAAGGAGGATGTTTGTGACCATTATATCATTAATCCTTCCCTGAAAGGGTTTGAAAAATTTCCCCAAACTATTACCTGTGGCTACCCATGGGCTGAGGGTTAAAGAGTAGTCACTCCAACTTCTTGTTTTGTACACCAGTCTAATATTTGGTTTTTAAAACAATAACTAAAAGAAGAGTTTCCACTGCATCCTGAAATCTGCCTCCCTGCAACCTCTGTTCCCTTGGTCTGGTCTGTCTTCCTTCAAGAGCTTTTGAAATAATTGAAGGCTGTTACAGAGCCCTGTGTGGAGTGAGGAACATTTAATGGACAGTTGAGGTCCAAGGATCTTGCTTTAAAATGCTCCCTGTCAAAGTGCGCTTTGTATGTTGTACATGTTCAGTAAATGATTTAATGTAATAACTGTTTTCTCAGAAAATACTTTACTAGCTTGGTTGCTACCTTCTTAATGTGTTATTTTAAAAATTCAACGTAACACTTTACATCAGTAGTCCTGAACCGGAGGGGAGGGGTGATTTTGTCTTCCAGAGGACATCTGACAACGTCCAATGACACTTTTGATGGTGATGACTTGGCCATAGGGAATACAGTTTTCTGGTAGGTTGAGGCTCTGAATGCTGCTAAGTATCATGGAAGACAGAGGACAGACCCCACAATAAAGAATTCTCTGGTAAGTGTCAACAGTGCCAAGACTGAGAAACTCTGCTCTATATCACTTAATCTGTGTCTAGAGGCCAGTGAAATCAATGTATTTTAACATCAAAATAATTTCTAAAATGTAAAGTATTTTGCTACTCACTTTCATGACATCAAATAATGCTAAACAAAACATTTCTCCACAAGGAAAGACCCTGTGCTCTCCTGCGCCATCTTATACATATGACTTTGAGTCTCAGAACCCAAATGAAAATTTCCTTTGCTTCATTAAATTCTATTCCACATTGTTACTTTTATTCAGTGGGAATTATTTCCCACACAAGATATAAATTGTCCCCTGGTGCTTTGACAAACCATAGATAGTCAAGTAACTTTATGATAACTTTGTTAAAATGTGGAGAGAAAATTACTGACTGAAAAGGGCCCTCAAAAATGGCACTCAGTGGCCCGATACAAGCATGAATAACTCTATCTTATGTACTACGTAGCTTCTACCAGAACTGATTTAGGAAAATTATTGTTCATGTCATGGCACCACCTCTCCAGCAACAGTATCTGCTCTGATGCTATGGACTAGATGCATAGGTTGAAACCTTAATTGCTAACATGATAGTATTTGGAATTTGGCCCTTTAGGAGGTAGGTAGGTCATACATATAGAGCCCTCATGATGAAATCAGTGCCCTTATGAGAAAAGACTCCCTCCCTCTTCTCCTCCTCCTCTTCCTCCTCTTCCTCTTCCTTCTCCTTCTTCGTCCCCCCACTGAAACCCTGGTGAAGATGCAGGGAGAAGATGCTTATCTACATATCACGAAGGATGCCTTCACCAAGAAACAAACCTGCCAGTAACTTGACCTTGTACTTCCCAGGCTCCAGAACTGTGAGAAATAAATGTCTGCTATTTGAATCATCCCATCTATGGTATTTTGTTATAGCAGCTGAGGCGAACAAGGCAGTATGTTTTGGCACTCTGGAAGCATTTCTCTACTTCTATGACATTTGTGGATCTGATAACTCTATCAAAAGAGGTAACCTAGGATTTATTCACAGTGCATTTCCTTCTTGTTTAAATTCAGGAAATGCATCCCGACATGGAGAAACCCCTGGAAACACATGCCACACAATGGGTCGCTCTTGCCCCTGCCATTGATAACCAGAAAGGTCCAGAGTCAGTGGAGGAGCAGCTGCTGAACAAGAACTCAGAGAACACAAGAATACAGACTATGCCTGAAAACTCAGAGGTGTAGTTGACCGGGGTCACGAGAGCCATTTGGAGGCTAGAAACCAGGAGGACCTTGTGTAATACCTGGGGAGACTCCCAGAAGCCATTCTTCCCCTGACAGTACAGGCTGTGGTGGAGGAGCGCGTGGAGCTCCGGAGAGGTCTGCACCAAGATTCCTGCTGCCTGTGGTGATGGTTGGGGAGAGGACACTAAGTGGTTGTGGGGTCCCAATGTGCTGGGAGACTGGAGAGAAAAAGCTACAAAAAATGGCTTTTTCCCCAGATGGCTCACTTGAGATGTTAGTAAGAATTGCTTCCTCAGTATTCTATAGCTTTGCTGAGGAGGAGGCCAAGGAGAGAAGACAAAGAGACCAAGAAAAAGCAGCTGCCTTTGTTGCAGCACTAAGAGAAACAGACCCTAAGTCTGATTCTCGGGGCCCCAAGAACTCGATGACTACATTCATTTGCTACCACTGTTAAAAGCCAGGCCACCTCAAGAGGAACTGCCCTAAGAAACCCCCTGGGCCATGCCCTGAATGCAGAGGTGACCACTGGAGATCGGTCTGCTCTCTGAAGTGGAGGCCCCAGAGCTCAGACCCATCCTACCAGTTAGTCTAACAGGAATGAGGGAGCCTGGGGCATACTCTGCCTTCTCCCTCTGGCCAGACTGTCATCTCCGTGGAGGAGCCCCGGGTAATCATGACTATAGAGGAAAAAGAAAACAGCCTGTTGCTAGACACAGGTGCAAGTCTCTCTGTTCTTCTTTTCAATCCTGGCCTTCCTTCCAGCTGTCACACCTCAGTGAAAGGAGTCCCTGATGAGGAGGTAATCTGCTATTTTTCACAACCCTTAGGCTGTAACTACTTGTTCGATCTTTCTTGTGTATCTCTGTCTTCCTGAGAAACCATTTTGAAGATACCACCATATATTACAGCAGCCATTGATATTTTCCTACTAATCTGTCCATAACTCTGTAATGTTTGTATTGTTCCCATGCTATTTCATAAATGGACGTGTGTTTAGTAGTATGTGTTTCCTACAACAACCATTGAGAATAGTCAATGAATATTCAATTGGTAAAATAAATAAATAAATAAATTCAGGAAGGTTATCTCCATGGCTGTCTTATCTATTTCTGGTATCTCATTTAATTCAGGATCCTAGTAGTTATAAAGCACACCATTATTTTTATGGTATGAAAGAAATTAAGATGCTCTGTAAGGTCGTGATATTTAAAAATATGCAAAGACATATTCCCATTCTGAAGGTGGTACAATGTTAAGGAATGCGTATCTTGGAATTGAGGAACATAGTGGCCTCTAATACAAAGTGTGCTCTGGGAGAGAACTAGAATAAGCATTTTTCAGGCATTGTGTTGGTCCTATAGCTGAAACTCTCAGTCTTGCTCTGTATGTCTTTCACAAGGCCCACATTTACAGAGCTGTACTTTCTTTCATTGATGCTAATGAGAGCAGAGTGATTATTTTGTCACCCGCTTCTGTTGGGGAAGAGACTGTTACTCAGAAGTGAAAGCACTGGATAGCAGTAAGGTGCTCTCCTTACTTTCTGGGCAAACAGGTACTGCGGAATTTGTCTGTGTCTGACCAGTGAATTTAATGCAACAGAGCCCTCCCATTCCTCCCTCGAAGCAGCAACGTTCCCTTTAAGTGGGCTGCAAAAGGGCAAGTTTGGCTCTGAGGGCCAAGAGGTGACACTTGATGCCTGGGAACCAGCCAGGACCTGAGTGAGTTGCATTCATCCCAGAGCACATTTGCACCAAAAACCGAGTTGTGAGCAGCATGGTTCTCCAGGTCCTCGTAGACAGAAACTCACTAAAATCCAGAATCCAAATTAGCAGAGGATGTGAGGCTTCTGTCCTAGGAGGGTCATCCTGGGAGTGTACTTATCCTGGTGCTCCTGGAGTAGTCAGGCTTCTTGATGTTTTCCTCTACACACAGTCAGAACCCAGTGCGCACTTCTGAGGCTCACTGCTCTAAGGGTTTGGGTTTGCTGCTGAGCTGTTCTATTCTGACTCTGCATCATCCTGGTAGAAAACAAGGATTTTCAGGAGGAAAGCTCTCCAGAGGAGGCATCCCTGGCAGTAGAGGCCTGGGAATCAAGTTAAACTTTGAGCATTCCTCCTTCTACAGTCCCTCACAAAGGAATCCAGTTGGTGATGTTCTGAGGGCCTGGACTGGACTCAAGAACTCCCTTCCCTGATATTCACGCTCTGTCTAGTGAAGTGGGCAAGGTTTCCGCCTGCAGCAAGTGGGACTGTCGCACATCATAGGCTCTCATTTTGGATGAGCCTTTCCCTAGTGGCTGGGAAGCTGCTGCACTTCACCACTTCACCCTTGGGGGCCGCAAAAGAGATGAGTGGTATTCACAGCTCGGGAACTGCCCGTGTGGCCTTACTGCAACCCTGGCAGCAGAAGCCCGTGCTCAGGTGGCTTCCTCCTGCTTCCAGAGCTCCTCTGTGCCCCAGGGAAGCTCACAGCTGAGACTCCGTTTACATCTCTGCTGAGACGCTGCCCCGAGACGGCAAGGTGAGAGACACTGTGACTGTAGTCTGCGGTTGCCGCCTGGGGTCTCATGTTTATGACTCAACTCCTGTCACTTTGCCAAGCATGTAAAAAAAAAAAAAAAAAATCTACTCTGGAAACATATTTCACAGAGTACCTCTTCTCAGTGTAACAACCCCCAAAAGACAAAGAGCACACGGAGAGAAGCTGGTATTAACAGTACTTGAGGGGCTGGGAATTTAGCTCAGCGGCACAGCGCCTGCCTGGCAAGTGTGAGGTCATGAGTTTGATTCCTGGTACCCAGAAAAAAAAAAAAAAAAAGCAAAAGACAGAAAAAAAAACCCCAAAACCAAAAACCAATAGTACTTGAATGGCACACCGCAGCTGGCAGCAGCACCATCCTCTAGGGTCATTCTGGAAATTTGGGGGTGGAGGGGATTTGGACCGGAAGGGAGCTCTTGGTTTTAGTGGATGGGTTCTTATCCAGAACAAGAATTTTTCTCCATCCTAGTTGACCTGCAAATATCACAGAGGACAACTGTGTAAAGGAGAAACCTATTCCTAGTTACAGTCACATAAAATCCAACAAGAAAAAAAAAAAAACTTTTTGTAAGGTTTTGATATACAATAATTTTTACAGGACTGTAACCACACACAAGTGGACAGGAGGTTGCACTTTGCTCTGTACAGAATTTTACCAAACATTGTTTGCTATTTTGGTGCAATCACATGCAGTAGTTCAGACCCTCAGTGAGTCTGGATTTGTCCCTGTTGAGTGCAGGCTGGCTCTGTTCCTGACTTCATATGTCTTCTAGTCTGACTATGCCTGAGTATCAACTTATTGAAATATATACGAGTATACTTCTTCTCTTAGAAATGATTTTCTCTTACTTCTCCTTACAAGGTAGTCAGTATATTACATTGATATTTTAAATTATGTGTCCAACTAGATTATATTATCTCTGAATTTTATTTCAAGATGGAAAAGAGACTATTGATTTTCCATTGCTTCATGAGGAGTCACCACAAACTCAGTGGCTTAAAACCGCACGGATTCATTATCCTTGCTTCCAATAGGCAGGAGGGCAGCACAGCACCAGCAGGGTCCTCCACTCAGGATCTCTCAAAGCTCATATGAAATGTCTAGTCAAGTCCCTCTTTCATTTCTTTTTTATTGGGTTGTTTGACCTTTTGTTTTTGAATGTAGGAGTTCTTCATATATTCTGGTGGTTTCTTGATTCACAACTTCTTATCGTCAATCATGTATCTGTCAGTCTTAAAGATCTAGGTGGAGATGAAGATGCCTTTCACAAAAGCCATAACCCTAAAAGTGGAGAGGGTGCAAGATGAAGAGGGAGCTGAAGGTCATCTACCACTCCATACCCACCTCCTCCTGCACTAACGTCAGTAATCCTCTCCCATTAAAGAACAGTCTGTGTATTCTGCTTCTTGATGCTTGCTAAATGTATAACCACAGACACTGTTAACTACCTACCACATTTTATGGCCCTCTGCCCCTAACCACAGCTTCAGCAGAATGGCAGGGATCTGAGGCAGGAGGGGTTGGTGGATGAGAAAAAGAGAATCTGCACTGGTAGGGCAGGAAGGCTTCCTTCAAGGACAAGAGGTTCAACATGCAGAGAGGAGACAGGAAGTTGGTGAGAACTAATTCTCAGCAGTTAGTGACACAGTGGGGACAGCGCTGACAGAGGCAGAGGAGTCAGGCCATTCTCAAGCAACACCTGCTTGTGGAAGGAAAGCGGAGCTGAGATAGGCAGGCTGCCTTGTGAACTCTGCCAAGATCTGGGTGCAGAGGGGCTCCCCTTCCAGCATACAGCCACTGCAGGAGAGGGGCCCCAACTTCAGCACAGCGGCTGGCTTTGTGCAGCCTTTTCTAAACAGCATGTGCAGTTTATCACGTGGCGTCATAGAGAGGCTGCCCCAGTGAGGTGGAAAATAAAGTCTGGGCCATAAACCTCCCGCTTCTGCTGGCAGCGTGAGCGTGCTGGGGGCAGTGGAGCAGGCTGAGGGGAAGGGTATCGCTGACCTCTGTTGTCCCCAGGAGCCTGTTCACCGAGCATGTTCAGAGGGGCAATAAAAAGAACCAGTGTGGGTGAGAGAAGTTCAGGTTTCCAGAATAAATGAGATGTGCTTTTAGGAGAGGAGCTTTCAAGTGACAGCCAAGTTGAAGCAAACAAGCACAACCTTTCTGTCAATATTCCCATCCACACAACCACATGGGATGATTCCTTGGTAAGGTGACTAATTTTGTAGCTGCCTGAACAGGTGTGCAGAATAGCAATCACTGGGAGGTTATATTTAAATGCTTACTGCTGCGAGCCTCTTCACTGCTCTCTTGTGCTATCTCAGTCTACTGTACATATCTGTGGGAAAACTGAGGAAGGGGGAGGTTCCAGCACCCAGACAGCAGTAGAATGGACTGAACTGGAGAAGCTGGCAGAGGCGGTGATGGGGCTGGTCTGGGAGCCTGGGCCGTGAGAGGGGCAGTATCAGGATGAGGTGGCAGGCGTGACACAGCAGATAAGTGGCACAGAGTTTTGGACCTGGTCGTCCAGCACCAGCTGACTTCTGAGAGGACTGCAGCAGCCACAGGGGTCTAAGATGTCAGAAGGAAAGAAACTGTGTGCTCCTATCCGCCTGTTTCCATTGGCTCCCAGGGCCCGGTGTGGCTCTTGACATCTAATCTGCCTCAGTCTATGCAGACACCCATGGGTGTCCATGCGGGGTTGTTCCAGAACCTCCCCCTGCATACTGAAATCTGCAGATGCTTAAGCTTCTTATATAAAATGGCACAGAATTCATGTATTAACCTACACATCCTCTTTTACCAATGTAAGTGGCTGTTTTGTTTAGGAAATAATGGCCAGAAATATCTGCACATGTTCAATACAGATGCCTTTTTCCCAAATATTTTTGATCCACAGGGGTTGAATCCACAGACGAGGAAACTTTGGATACTTATGGCAGACTGTATTTCTTTAATGAAGGAGGGAATGAACATGAAGGGGATGTTGAAAAAAATCAGGCAGTGCCTCTATCCTGGGGCATGGAGACCCAGCTCATAATGCAGAGCAGCCTCAGCCAAGGGAAACAGTGTGGGTGTTCTGGAACGTGTTGGATGGCTTCCACCACGACTAGCAATGACACTCATCCCTGGTGTCCACGCCCTTGTGAAGATTGTTTCTAAGAAACAGACTATGGCTAGGTAATGGGATATCACTCCTGAGAGTAGGTTACAAACCTACTAATAGCTTCCATCTTGGAGACTTTTCCTCTTCCTGCTGCTCACTGTGAGGGAAGTCAGATGCCACCTGGGAAGCTGCTTCATGGATAGTTCCATGTGACAAAGAAGTGAAGGAAGGTCTGGTCAAAAGCCAGCCAGGAACTGAGGCCTCAGCCCAACAATCCACAAGGAATGCTGCCTTCCCAGCTGTCTGTTGGCCCACCCCACTGAATCTTTGGATGAAGACATAGTGTCCAGCGTGTCTGCAGCTTGGGAGAGAGCTTAAGAGGAGGCACCTGGCAGGGACCATGAGACAGTATGTATTTCTTATTTTAAGCTGTTAATTTGTTATACAGTGTGTTGGGGGGGTTACATATAAAGAAAAATACAAATTGAATTAAACTTAGTACAAGGCCACTCAAAGCTAATTTCATACTGATGCTCCTTGGCACTTAACTAGTGCTTCTGCAATTCAGCAGAGTTCTCCATTGTGGATAAAAGAGAAACATGTATAAGAATAGGAAGGGACAGGTTATTCCAGTGTGAAAACTGTCATATCCAAATGAGTACCATTCCTTTCAAAGTGGTCACCTTGGGTGAGTGTTCACTTATTCTAGTAACACTGATGTAGGGGAGATAATATAACTCCCAACCTGCTAGATGTCAGATATGCGAGTTTGTGTTCCCCCAGATCGAAGAATGAATTCTAAGGAGCCACAGAGGTTCACAGTAGGAAAAATTTATTGAGATAGCTATTGACAGAAAGGAGGTGACCTGAAAGTGAGTTGCTAATGATCCCACATCTCAAAGGAAATTTCATAGAGCAAAATCATGAGATAGATACACTGTGGGTCAAAATTATGATCAACCAATAAGATTACAAATATACTGGTTTAGGTCATATTGATCCAATGGGGAAGCAGGTCATGTAGCAAGTAAATATGGAAAAAACAAAGACCTTTTTAGGAAGGGATGGATCAAGAGGTCCTGATCACTCACCCAGATGACCTATGTTTATCTAGACTATATTGGACCACATGATATGAATTATAGTATAATCATCAAGTTATTGCTTATCCCTCAGGGACACACATAGGCCTGGTCATTCCATCTTTACCTTGAGGCCTGGCCTGTGTTCTCATCTTCTGTACTGACTGCCTCCAGGGACTAGCCCTGTCGACTGCCTACAATATTTCTACCTAACTTTGCTGTCTGTAACAACACAGTTGTCCCAAACATATCTGTAACAACTCTTGTTCCACTTTGAATAGGAAAGAAGTTGGTCACATTCCAATAGTAACAGCTACCCTAAGTAAGAACCCTAAAATATCCACTTGCTGTGGTGGTAGCAAACCCCAGGGAGTTCCCAGGGAGTTTGGCTTAGGTATAAGTAGTGGACGGCATCCGCTATCTGTGAAGCTGTGGCCCACGATGCCCTTCTGCACCGCTGCCTGAGGAGCTTACTGAGTATGAGTAGAGAAGACTCCTTAGGCCCAAAGTAGACAAAAGTTTCCCAGCCACGGGATTGTAGCACAGAGGTGTGCTCTGCTGGGTTACTAGTGTACCCCACAACCCTGATTTCTTAAGGCCTCCTGATGGCCCCAGAGCCCAGGCATCCGTCACAAGTTACATCTGGCACCTGTGACTGCACAGAATGAGCTGTGGGTAGTGAAGGAGGTGCAGCCGGCCTCCTGGGCAGCTTTCTCAGCTGCAAAGGCAGCACCGCCTGAGTGAATAATAGATTCAGGCAGCTGCTAGAGGAGTCTGGGCCCCAGAGTGACCAGCGGAGAATGGGAGAGGGGAAGCCCTGGCAGGATTCCTAGCCAACGTCTTAATTTCTGTCTTTATATCCCCAAGATCCTTTGGCTATTTACTCTATGCTAATCACGCTAATGATGTCTGCACTGTCTGTAAATCTGAGCTCTTTCATTTGATATACTTTATATGAAAACCCTGAACTGGGCTCAAAATCCAGTCCCTTTATCATGGGATGGCTAGCATTTGCTTTGTTGATGAGCGAAGAGGAAAAATAGTCAGGTTCTCTCCTGTTATAATTTCAAATGTTGTAAGATTTTGAATGGTTGTTAAACCATATCTTAAAATGCAAACAAAGTCAATGACAATAACTATCCAAATTTTGAAGAGCTCATCACTGAAAATTCTCAAGGACTTTTAAGTCTCAAGGACTAAATTTTAAAGACTTTACTTGGAAGTTTTGTACACACTCAATACTTACTTACAGGTAAAAAACAAGCCATGAACATTTCACCAAGCCCATACAGATGCTTCCAAGTGTCCTCCAACCGTAGCTTTTTACACAAGCACTAACACTTCCTATGTATTTGTGACATACAAAAGTTTGAGAAGCATTGGGAAGGCACAAGCCCCATGTCCCCAGGAACCAGACCAGTTCAGACGCAGCCTTGGGAGAGGAGGAGATGAATAGAGACTGCCTCTGAGGCTTCCCTTACCACACCTGCTGTATGAAAACTGATATGAACCAAGATGGCAGCCAATGAAGGAGCCAAAGTGCCAACCTCTTCAGACCTCAGAGACAGCTCCAACCCTGAAACCCAAGACAAATGCTGATTGTCCCCCAGGCCTGCTCCTTGCCCTGGAGCTTCTGATACAGGTGGTGAAACTTCATCCTTCAAGAGTAGGTTAATTTCCAGAAAAGTGTTGCATCACCCATGGCTAAATTCAAGTGAATAAAACATATTTTAATATAGCTAATAACATTTACAGTCCCAAAGAAGCATGACGCAAATTGATTTTTTTCTTTTTGTATTATTCTTAAATGGACTCAGAAGGAAATGTCCTAAGCCAAGTGCTTTGGGCATGCCCGTAAGAATCGCATTGGTTTCTGTGGTTTGTAGGAAAAGTGTCAATTAGATATATGAGGTCTAAGATGTTTAATTAAAAGCATTCTTGTTGCTTTATAGCTGTGCCTCCTAGGATATACAAAACAAATTCTCTAAATACAGGCTTCCAAGAGACAAGTAAGATAGTTTTACTATTGTTGCTAATGAAGTTCTAACAATTAAATTTATAGCTCACTTATGGCATCCATCATTAAAGGGGTTTATCTTCATAAAGGGGTGGAAATGATGTCTTAACAGCTTCTGTCAAGAATCATCGCAAAAACATTGACAGTATCTGCCGTTAATTCATTTCTATTAAATTACAGGCTAAAGGCATTGTGCTCAGCAAGGCAATTAAAATCCATAAGAGAACGATAATGAAAAAGGAGATCATAGATATCAGAGCAGATGTGGAGGTGCAAGACAGTGTTTCATCAAAAGCAACTCTAAGGGTACCCATTTTCCCCAGAACTCCCCAGAATAACTGCAATTTTTCCATCATTCTGCTCACTGTTTGTTTTATTTTTCCAAATTTGCTTACAACATGTTTATTCACTCTTAACTGTGAAAATAATGTATGCTTATTCTTTCCAAAGTCAGAGTACAAAATAACAGATAACCCCCCCACTTATTTTATCTTTTATAGTAAATAATTTAAATATTTCACCCCTCTATTTTATTCTGCATTCTTTAGTTTATCTCAGGCTCTCTCTGTTCCGCTCTCCAGAGACCTCCCCACAACCTTGGGTTCTCAGCCCAGATTGCTTTTGCGGGTTCAGTTGAGCCCCAGAGGGGATCGTTCCTGCTGCAGGTGACGCCTTTAAACCGGACTGCCTGCACCACTCGCTCCCTCTTGTGGCTCTAGCTGGTCACTGCATACCTATCGCTGGCTTCTTCGGGACGCCGGACCCCCGAGAGAGCTGATTCCGCCAGGAACAGCTCTAACTGACTCATAGGTCAGCCACAGCCCTACCCTCTAACTCCACAGACGCTCCCACGAAGCAGTTTGGATCGCCTAATAATAAATGTGAGGACTCCTTGAGTCCCACTGTTCCACATATTTCTCAGGCTCTGCCATGTAGGAGGATTTCCAAAAAAGCACCAGGATTGGCACATGCGCGTGCCTGTGTGTGTGAATGCATAGGGGTGTGTGTGTGTGTGTGTGTGGTGCATATATGTTTGTGTGTGTTGTTTGCAAGTATTGCTGGGAGGGAAGAGAAGGAGGGTTGACGGAGGCTGCTCCATGGCTTCCCAGCACTCCTGGGAGAAATTTTAAAGTCATTTACTTAACAAATATTAGGAACTCTGAATGTGACAGCACCGGAATGAAAGCATGGAGCAGATATGTTCCTGTCACCGAGGTGCTCCTTTACAGTGAATGAGAGAAGCGCTTTATAGGCATGCTGGTTTAAGAACAAGCCCAGAACCACAGGGCAGCAGAAGATCCCAGCTGAGCTCCAGACCCTCCCCCAAGCTCCCCCACGGGCTGGTCGCCTTGCCTCCTGGAGTCTCACTTTACTCATCCATACCATGGGACCAAGAATTTCCAGCCTCAGCTGTCCTCACTGATTGTTAAGAGGGTCGCCTGCGCTGTGAAGGCATCTAAAACCCCAGTAAATGTAAGCCTAGCTACTAGCATTTTCAAAATAATAATAATAATATTGTCAACTTAATATTTTGAAGAGACTTACAAAAACTGTATCATCTCAAAGTATCTTTTCGACAGCTATGCTTGAAATCCTTACCTGATAAGTGACACTTAAAAGGGTCTTCCTTGCTGGGATGAGGCATTGTGGCCTGGCGGGTAGAATGTCAGTCTCCAGGAGCTGGTCTGTGGTGTTCGTGCTCCAGCCAGCTGCAGGGTAGTGGTTCCTGAGCACCGTGCTCACTTAGTGGCTCCCGCACCAAGACCACTGAGCCTCTCCCATGTCTTTCCCCAAGGGACTTTTGAAGCGCCCCTTTGGGCTGGGTCTGCTCTGGATCTGGAAGGGGATGCTGCTGCTGCTATGATGGATGGCCCTTATCTCGGTTTGCAGCACAGGCTGGTGTTGCCAGACCCATATCTAAGAGCAGTGGCTACTTCTATGAACACATGGTTTTATCTGCTAGCGGCTACTCAGGCACAAAACTAATGGCCCCAGAAGGAGCCCTCAGACAATAAAAGACGATATGTGAGTGGATAGATGCACCAACTTCTTCACCCCGGGGGGCTGGATAACTGAGGGGTGTTCTAGAGTGTTGCCCATTTTCCCAGGACCATTAAGCTCCAGTGTGGCACAAGGTCTGCTGCTTGGTACACACCCTTCATTGACTTCCTACACTTCCTATCTCTCCTGCTGTTTCCTGAGATCCATCTGGAAATAAGCTACTTGTATCAAATCTTTGTGTCAGGGACCAATTCAAGAAGAACCTAGCCTAAGACAGTTGGTGTGGAAACTGGTCCTGAGGAGTAGTCCCTCAGCGCAGGATTCTGGAACTGGATCCCTCACCTGCTCAAGGGGAACAAGACCCTATGCAAGCGTTAAGTGGCATTTTGAAAGATTCTGAGTATTTCCATCTTACTCGTTCGCAGATTGATTCCTATGAGAGTCTCATCTGCAGTGAGTTGAGAGGGCATTTGCCGCAAGGAGGTACATCTGCTTATACGAGAGTGCTGGCACTTTAGAGGTACCGTGGGGAAAGCCTAGTTTATGAGTTGTTCTTAGCTACAGTTGAAACCCCCAAAGAAGGAAGTAACAGGATCAGATCAGCTGATCATTAACTTAGAATACAGTCTAAAGGCCAGAAGGCTTTGTGGCAATAGTTAACGAACCTCATCTCCTGCACGTGGAAGGCAGGTCATGAAGAAAGTCTGGTCAGGGTCCTGGCTAGCTTTCAGTGTTGGAGTAATGAAGGAAGTTAAATTCATAGCCCTAGCAGGTCTCTCATGGGAAAGGGGAGGCCTTGATATGAAAGGGAACTGCCAATATCCAAGACAGAGAACCTAGGGTGATGTGCCTTAGAATGATGATTGTTGCTCTTACATTCCCAAGAACCTCTAAGCTAGTAGAAATAGCCCTCTCCCACCTGCTAAAGAAGAGCAGCCTCTTCTTACCCCTGGGCCGGGTGCCTCACAAGACAGTGTTTGCTGTCCTGAAGATCTGGTCTTGCCTTTCTTTTTTGCTGTTATACTAATAATCATGGCCAAGTGACAGTAAGACTTGGAAGTATTGTACCAATACCTCCACGGACGGTTCAGGTCTCCTGCCCAGCAATATGGCACACAGATGCAAAATAAAGACAAAGAGAGAAAGTTCTGCAGATGAGGAGCTCTGGGATGGCCAATGTTCTCTGTGGAGCAAAAGGCCACTAGTCCAAAAGCTCATGGCTTTTATTGGTATCAATCAAGGAGGAGGGTGGGGTTTGTGAGAGAGTGCTTGGGAAAAAACTTTGCAGGCATTGGCTGTAATGAGGAACAGAGCAATTTTGTACCAGGAACAAAGGCCTCCAATTAGCAATGCAAAATATAGCTTGATGTATGCAAGGCTGGCACCTTTACTGCCAGGAAGGTATAATTCTTTCTGAGTTTTATGACCTCAGCTGAGATGTTATCTCATGTCTTGGCCCTGGAATCTCATAGGTTCTTGCTTGAGTCCCCATTCCAGCCATCAGTGTTGGGAGGAGGGGAACAATTCTCACCCAGACTTGATCACATTCTTTTTAGCCAATTAAGGAAACATCTGGTTCAAGTTCTGCATATCTCAGTAAATAGCATTGAAGAAGAGGTCAAGGAAAGATGGAAGCAAGGGTCCTTGTTTCTCAGAAGTGCACAGCTTGGTGGTCTCCCATAGTGGTCTCCCTGCTATAAGAAAGAGCATTCACCAGAACAGCCGTAGGACCTGGCTAATGAGTACAAGCAGGAACTGAGACACATGGATTGGAATGGATCTTGAGAGTATTGAGCAGACAACAGTTGAATAAGGCAGAGTTCATTGAAATAGGGACCCGTCTCATGATTCAGGGTTAATATGCTAGTGAGGGTATGGGAGAATCTGCTTGCCAGGGAGAGCTCAGCAGTGGCTCAGCAGTGGGTCTAGGCCAAGATTGCTGCTGGGACCTGCTGCATTTTAACTGGGTTCATAGTAAATGAAATGATGTTAGCCTGGAATACCAAAGGCTAACTGGAGACACTGAACCAGCAGAGGCAAGGTGGAAGTAACTGTCATAACAAGAAGCAAAGCAGAAGGATACCAAGGGGGCTTGATGTACAGGGATCCCTGCCAATGGCTGGTGGGCTAAGGTATTCTGGAAGGTGAGACCTTGGGCAGATGATAAGGGTATTGTTGGACCTATATACCCCCAAAATTAGGTGTATGTGAACAGAAGCCTGGTGTCAACTGTAAGGACAAAAACTCCTGGTCTCAAATCCAACTTGTAGGTGTGAATTGAACCTAGGTCCAGAGCTCATTAATTTGAAGAGGAGGCCAGATTCCTTTGAAGAAATATATATGCCTCCATTAAGTAGAGTCTGACAAAAAAAGTGGATACACACTTCAGGAAAAGAAAAACTTGTATAAGGTGCACTTCCTCCTGATTTAATACCTGCAGGCTTTTATCTACTGGAGACCCTAGAGGATGTCATATATCACAGAAAACCCACTACACTGCTAGGCATTAGAGAAGAAATTGAAAATGCACATGTAGCAATCTCAATGACCAAGATAACCAGCAGTTTGCAGTACTAATAAAATGTCTGGAAGCTAATGGCCACCACTTTGAGCATCCCTTGTAATTGTAGAGGCCAAAGGTAACTTGTATTCATCTTATGATAGCTCAACAAATTTAGTATTAAAATATTTATACAACTTTTTCTTTTCCTGAAGTGAATACATTTTTTTGCAGACTCTGTGTATATGTAGTAGGTCTTCCCCCAACCTCTTCCTCACAAGGTTCCCTTAGTTATTGACCTCAGTAATTCCACACTGGCGAAAAGGGATTACCTAGATCTTTGGGGGGCTGTTAGAAGTAGGATCTGAGTTGATATTGATTGACAGTGAACCCAAGACACCCTCATAGTCCCCTGTTAGTGTGGAGCACAAAGAACCATGAAAAAGGGCCCAAGTCAGTGTCAAAATAAGGCAATATTTCTGTGAACCACAATGTAGTCATTCTCCCATTCTAACAGTGTGTTGGTAGACCAGATCTCCAAAAGGAAGGAGAAAAAGGAACGGAAAAGAACAGGGCCTTATTTATATATTTGTATTTGCTGGGTTTTATGTTGTACATTCTTCCCCCCTTGGCCAGTTCAAGCCACCAAGACATTATTGAACATGAAGTAGAGAAAAGATGCCTCATTCGCTGAGTGCACAAAGAGGATGCATATATTGACTCACTAGAAGAACTTGCGTGGGAGTTTGTTAGGAATGCGAGACCACTCACCCCAGACTTACTAAAAGGGAATCTGTCCTGTAACAAGATCACGGGGACTCATGCACCCAGGAAGCGTTGCTCCAGACCATCTAGTACCTGTCAGGCCTGAGACCCTCTAGTCTCTCATGTCTGAAGGTTCCGTAGCAGAAAATATTCCTATCTGAAAATAAACGAGCCTCTGTCTCTCCAACAAGCTCCATCGCGGCAATGGCCGATAGCGGGAACAGGCCGTGTCTTCGTCACTTTTCTCCTCGCTGGGACAAAATGCCCAACACTGCAACTTCAAGGAGGAGAGGCTCACTTTGGTTTGCTTTTTAGTCTGAAATCAGCTGGCTGCAGGGTGGGAGTCGTGGTGGAAGGGCCTGGGCAGAGGACAGCTGCTCAGGGCGTGGCAGCAAGAGGAGGAGTGAAGGGGCGGGGAGGGAGATGTAGTCTTCCAAGTCATGGCTCCAGTAACCGCCTTTTCTGACCAGGCCCCGCCTCCCAACATCACATTTTAGCTGTAAAAACCTTGTAATTCAATCGCTTTTCCAGAGTCCTGCCTGTGATCATAGGAGGCTTTGAGAGGACATGTAAATTCAGTCTATAACAACTGTCACTGTTATCATCCTCAAGCAGCACTGATTAGATACCCACTTACCCATGGGCCATGTTTGAATAATAAACAGCACATACTGAGCTGACAGTGCCTTGCTGTAGCTGACCCCAGCTTGTCTCAACCTCTGAGAGGAGTCTACAGCCTCCTTGCTCTTGCCTGCAGTATTAATCACCTTCCTCGGCAATCCCACTTTCCCTGACTCTGTACTTCGCTTTCTCATCAGCCGGTTCTTTCCTGTTCTGCCCCCGCATCTTTGTCCATTTACTCAAAGGTTTCTAGTGTGGTCAGAACAGCCAAGGACAATAATGCTTCAACCGGCAGGAAACAGTCTTCACACTCTGAGGATTTCCTATTATGTGTTATACTGCATTTTCCAGAAACATAGTTGCATCTAAAAATAGAAACTGCCTGGATTTACCTTCCTCTCAACACAATGACTCCAGGGCTACTGTGGCTGGCCTTGAATGAGGGCCAGACATTTTGAAATACAAAGACTCTATCAAGGGAGGTAAAGGAAGTTGCTTCCTCGGGACTTCCAAGTGAGGATAGGCAGCTATTTACCTATTCCCTATTCTTTTGTTATTGTGTTGGGTTTTGCCAGTGAAACTGGGTAAAAGGAAGGAAAGCAAGGAAGAGAGGAGCCAGTGGACCAAAAGGAAGAGTGAAGGGGGTGGGAAGATCAGGAGGTGGGGGTGGGGACTCGGTACGGAGGATGACTCTGAGGAAGAGGGAAAGGAGCAGTGAGCTGTTGGAGGAGGAAGGATGACCTGGAGAACAAAGAGAGAAGAAGCAAGGTGACATGATTTTCAGCAGTCTACACAGCTGGAATGACCAGAGCTTCACAGCTGGCCCATGGTTTCCTGAAATGGAAAATGAGAAGAGCTGTATCAATGTCGATGCCAGGCTTTACAGTTGTTTATTTTCTTCTTCAGAACCCCCTAAGTAGCATACTTGCTTCGGGGAAGAGCAACCCTTACCTGCAGCCTCATCCTCTTCTGCGTGCAGGGGAGTGGAGGAGGTGAGAAGAGTATCTTCAGAACTAGGCAGGACGGAGGTGTCTGTGCCCTCAGCCTGGGAACAGAGAAATAAACTGCAATCAACGGTAGAAGGCCGTTTGAGAAGAAGTACGCTCCTAGACAGAGACTTGGATGGGATATTGGCAGAGGAGAACCAAAAGACAGGTTGGGGATTTTCAACATTTTTGATGGGCTAATATCTGGGGGGAAGACAGAAATGATGAGAAGCCAGGATTTTAAAATTGAATGCTCCTGAGCCAGATGGCTCTCGTGATTCAGTCATGCAGCCCCCGACTCTAATCTCAGCTCTTCCTGTCACCAGCTCAGAGACCTAGAAGTACTTGCTTCACCTCTCTAAGCCTCTGGTTCCCTACCTGTGAAATACTAACAGCAATGCTCATTTCATAAGGTGGTTCTGAGGAGTCCATGAGGTGTGAAAGAAAAGCTCTACTGCAGTACATTCTGCTCAGGAATCTGTGGGCAGAGTCAAGATTCAGGAGATAGCTGGGTGTGGAGGCGCATGCCTACAGCCCCAGAACTCGGGAGGCTGAGGAGCTTGAGGCCAGCATGGGCTACACAGTGGATTCAAGGCCACCACCTAAACTACATAGGGAGATCCCATCTCAAAAAAAAAAAAAAAAAAAATTCAAGAGGTATGAAGACGACAAGAAAAGAGAGGTTTAGGGAGCGGAAGTAGAAAGAGAGTTCAGATCAGACCTGGAGTTAAAGATGAAAAAAGTGCTGGAACTCTAAGGATCTAGTTAGGTAAGCAGAGGAAAAATAGTGGCAGAGGGTTTTGTGCTCAGGGCACTCAAAGAGGGTGTGTGGAAAATGTCTCCCTCTAGAAGAATTCCAGGTAATATACAAGATGGATAGAATCAGCATACCATCAGTTTGCAACATCCAGTGAAATACGTAATCAACCTAGACAAAGATCGTTATTCCAGTTATTAATTTATTGCCCCTCAGCTCCAAATCCTCCCTTCAGTACCTACTCTATTTACAATGAGCACAATGTAAGCTTTGTCAGTAGAGGGCGCTGGAGGGATACTTCAGGAGGAAGGGGGTTCTCTTCCTGGTTCCCTAGTTCTGACCTTTGTTCTTTTTTCCTGCTTCAGGGCCTCTCAATGGCAGCACGTGTGCGGGCATCTACTGTCCCAGTCATAAATTTACAATATGAAGTGCCACGGAGTCTCAGAGCCCACGCCTAGACCCAGGGACCACCCTTCTTCAGCCCTTGAGATATGGACACTGATATGGTCCAGGCCTCACCATCACAGTGACACCTCAACTTCTCCTGGGCACTGCCCTCCAGCCTCAGTGGGCCTGTGCCCTAGGACTTTGATAACCACCATCTTCTCAACACAAATGCTGCATGCCAGGCTCTCCACCTGTTGGGCATGTGTGCGTTTCACTCACCAACCTCAGCTCGCTTATACTTCTCGAGTTCTTTCCTCTTACCTGGCATCTGTGACCTAGCTCTGATGGGACAGCTCAGGGTACCGAACTCCTATTCAGTGTATTAGATGCTCACCTCCCCAACAAAGTCAGAACTCTAGCCTTGGAGAGAACCCCCTTTCAGTTATTTTCTCATGGACACTCTCCAATTTGGGTACTTTTTCGAGGTCTTTATAATTTTCAGTTACTCTTCTATCTAATGCTAATAATTATCTATATTTAACTTCTGATATTTAAATGACTGTGTGGTTTCTGTTTTCTGAGTGGAGCCAGATGACCTAATCGTGAATGGCTGCTAACCTCACAGAGATAGAGCAGAATTACATGGTCTTGTTGGAGATTCACAACATAACCTTTCAAGTGTTCTTGACAAAACATCAACCCTGAATCTGATCAAGATTTAGATCTAATTGCAATTGCAAGAAACACACGGAGCACAGGAACATGTTAAATGATACCATAAGATGTTATCAACACAATCCAGGCTGTGGGAAACTCCATAGGAAAAACAACCAGAATTCTTCACTAAATAAGAAGGAACCTATAAATAAAAAGCAGCTTAAAGGGCATATTAACCGATTAAAATTTATGGACTTTATTTGCATTCTGGTTCAAACAAATTGTTTAAAAAAAGATTTATGAGGCAGGAGAGGATATTTAAGCACTGCCTGTATATTTGATAGTGTTCAGGTAATTCTTTTTAAAATTGTGAGAGTTAATGCAGGAAATATATATTAGTAAAATATTAATAAATGAAATAATGTGATATTGGAGATCCTTCAAAAAAATCTTAGAAATTTCTAGTCCTGGCCATGAATAGAAAATACTGAAGTTAGATGATGAGTACATGAATTCATCTTTAAAAAAATTTTTAATGCTCCTATGAGTTGAAAAGAGAAAAGGCAACCTAAACTTAAAAACAAGCAGTATAAATAGGCAATCCATGAAATAAATTTACATGACTAAAACACATGTGTAAAAGTGCTCAACCTCGGGAGTAATGAAGAAAGTCCAATTTTAAAAAACAATGAAAGATCAATAAGAATATAGATAAATGTTTATTGCCACTGGATCTATTTGGCAGAATTTTACAGAATAAGATATACATTACTACAAACCTCAGAGTTTTGTTTCTGGATCTCTATTTTACATAAGTTGTCAAATAAGTGAAAAAATATGAGTTCCTCATGAGGAACTCCAGAACAAAGTGTTCAGTAGAAAAGCACATTACAGTGTGATGGGATCCTTTTGATCCTATTTCTGTAAAAACAAAAAACTAAAACAATTAGAACAAGCCTCAGTGTGCTCGCTTCGGCAGCACATATACTAACACTGGAATGATACAAAGAAGGCTAACATCGCCCCTGTGCAAGGATGACATGCAAATTCGTGAAGTGTTCCATATTTTTAAAAGAGATCAAAGAGGATATCAGAAAATGGAAAGATATTATTTCCTCATGGATTGGAAGAACTAACACTGTGAAAATGGCCATACTCCCAAAATTATTGTGCAGATTCAAAGCAATCCCAATTAAAATACCATTAGTATACCTCACAGATCTAGAGAAAACATTCCTAAACATTCCATTCATCTGGAACCAGAAGAGGCCTAGAATAGCAAAAGCGACCTTGGGAAACAAAGGAAAGGCAGGAGGCATCATAATTCCTGACTTAAAATTATATTACAAATCCACTGTGATAAAATCAGCATGGTACTGGAACAAAAACAGACCTGAAGATCAATGGAACAGATTAGAAGATACAGATACAACTACAAACACACTCAGCCACCTTATCTTTGAGAAAGGGGCCAAACATGTTCACTGGAAAGAAGACAGCCTCTTTAATAAATGGTGCTGGAAGAACTGGCTTTCCACATGCCGAAGACGAAAGCTACACCCATGTCTTTCACCATGCACTAAATTAAAGTCAAAATGGACCAAAGTTCTAAATATTAAGACTAAATTTATTGGAAGAGAAAGTAGGCAAAAATCTTGACAACATAGGGGTAGGCAGAAGTTCATGAACAAAAACCAAACTGCATGGGAAATACTTCAAAGAATCAACAACTGGGATCTCATCTTATTGAAAAGTTTTTGCACATCAAAAGAAATCACCAATAAAGTAAAAAGAAAACCCACAAATTGGAAAAAAATTTTTAGCCAACTGCCCCTCAGACAAAGGACTTCTATTTTGGACATATAAAGAGTTAAAAAAAAAAAAAAGCCG
>NW_004955448.1:1442156-1457454 GCF_000276665.1 Chinchilla lanigera
TGGTGAAACCACTGTGGAAATCAGTTTGCAGATTCCTCACAAAACTAGGATTAGAAGTCCCATTTAACCCAGGTATTCTCCTTTTGGGAATTTCCCCAGAAGAATTAAAGACATCATACCACAGTGATATATGTACACCCATATTTATAGCAGCACAATTTGTTATAGCTAAATCTTGGAAACAACCCAGATGCCCATAAACTGAGGAATAGATAAAATATGTGGTATTTTTATACAATGGAGTATTACTCAGCTATAAAAAAGGTAAACTCGAGGCTTTTGTAGGTCAATCGATGCAACTAGAGACCATACTCATAAGTGAAATAAATCGGACCCACAATATGTGTAAACATCATATTGTCTCCTTGGTGTAGGAACATGAAAGACTAGGTAAAACTCAAAATATACAATGGGTGATAGGAAAGGGAAAGAAATTGCACAAAGGAAAGAACAACTGGGATGAGGGAAAGAAGAAGAAAGAAGGCAAAATATAAATATATATATGAATAGCTGCAATAACTGTTGCTGATGTCTGATAGTGTATTGAAATGAACAGTTAATGCTCACAATTTTTTATGTTCTGATTGATTTTGCATGCTTGTGTCTGGTGGTCTGAGCAACTGATTTGAAGTTAACAACATGCAATGGAGTTACAATGGTGAACTCCTACCATCTTGCCTAGTGATACTCTATATTATCTCTAATGTTTTATAGAAGAATTATTTTCCTACTCTCTTTAATGGTTTGAGCAGTCTTTCATTCTTACATCTGGTAACCTGAGCAATGTAGTTGAGGAGAGCGATATGCAATGTATCAACCACTGTTGATTAGTATTATTTTGTCTTTAGACCCTGTATCACTTTGAATGTTCTTGCTCTGATTTGTTTATGTTCGTGATACTGCTATGATGCTACTGTTCTATTTTTTTGTTTGTTTGCTTCTCATTTACTACTCTCTTTAAAATTAAAAAGGAATAGGGGCTGGGGATTTAGCTCAGTGGCAAAAGCGCCTGCCTGGCAAGCGCAAGGTCATGAGTTCGGTTCTCGGTACCGCAGAAAAACCAAAAACCAAAAAATAAATAAATAAATAAATTAAATTAAATTAAAAAGGAATAACCCCCAATGATATATTTCTAAATGTTTACATATATACATGGCTTTATATATATATGTCTATGTATAAAGAACACTGTACAATTTTACTTTTTTGATTTTTCATAAGAATACATTTCATAGTATGCATATAATTTATTTCTCTTACATTCTAAATGTTTACTGAATTTTGCAAACTATAAACCACTAGTGAACTGAGCAAGAGCAGTTTCTGAGCCATGCTACGAGTCTCAGTGCGTTGGCACGTATCTTCCTCCGAGGACGCCTGCAGTGTCCACTTGACTCCCCTGGCACCATTAGCACACAAGTAGCCAGCCAGATTTTAAGATATAGAAAATCCACTGCCATTTTCTAATTTCAAAGGTGTTCCTCAAATATATCTTGTCATAAAATTTTAGGGCCAGAGGGATCCTTGAGATGAGCTGGTTCAATGGCCGAGTTTTGAGGCTAAGCAAGCTGTGGTACAGAGAAGCTAAGGGAGTTACCCAAGGCCCCCAGAATATCTGACCCCTTAAAAAGCGTTTCTTGCTAAGTACTAAGAGGACTAGGAGAGTGTGCCTAGGAAATCTCTGAAAGTTTGAGACCATAAGAAAGTAGTGAGGGAATCATGTCCAGGACAAACTCCCAGATTAAAATTCCTGTGAAGCTGCTGACAGCCATGTATAAATGACTGGCATCCAGTGATAAATCTCCATCTGCATCAGGAGAATGAATCATTCTAGGCTTTGGACTTTGTAGGACATCACACTTTTCTTTGGTCTTCCCTTTGCTATATCAGGGGATTGTTTCAACCAGGGTCACTGTGCTGAAGGACCCACCAAATTTGGCCTCATTACTATCTTGGCAGGCTGCCATGACCAGGGTGATGGAAGAGTGTTTACAAGCCTCAGATCCCAGGAACATTGTCTCTGTCCTGTCTGATAAAGGCCAGAGTCAGATAGGCAGGGTGGTGAAAAGAGCCCTGGATAGATGCACCAGCTATTGAAAGACTGCTGAACATGCAAAGTAAACGGGTTAGCCATGACCTCCCAGTGCTGTATTTTTGAAATTCTATTCAGTGTTCCTTAGTCATATATTCAATAAATGAAATAAAACAAAATCACTTGCAAATGCCAGGAGAAGCATGGAGTTCTTTCCCAAGGGGTGGAGGGAACTGGGTAGTATGGTACACAGCCTAAGGCTAGTGGCTTTGAAGTCAGGCTGACTGGAATCCTGGCTCCCTCAGTGAGTGAGGATAACAGCATTACCTCCGCATAGGGCTGTCATGAACATTAATCACACTAACACACGTAAAGTTCTGGGGAAAGTGCCTAGTACACAGTAAGCATTCCAGCAGTCTCAGTGCTAACGTGCATCCTGTTGAGCCTAACATGAGGAAAATAATTCCTGCTGCATGGAGAGCTCCCCTGGAAGATTTCCGATGGAGAAGTCATAGTGTAAAGCCTGGACATTGTCACCAGGATTGAGAAGAAAGGTTTTCACACTGACAAAAAATAAAAGTCCCACAACAAATCTCAAAACTTTCCCAAGTTCCAACGCTGCGGAAGCTCCCACTCCGTTACTCCCTAATAACTTGCGTCGCACTTCTAGAATGCTCTTTCCAAAGCACTTTGTCAATGCTACCAGCACTCTGAGGGTGAACTCACTCTTCTCTCCCTCACATACTTATTTTTTAATCTGTTCAATTAAAATTTTTTTTATTAGTACATGTTTGCAGCATATAATGTTTATATTCCTTGGGAGGCTGGTGTATGTACATAACACACCATAATTCATTTTTCCATCCCTTTTCCCTCCCCCCTTCCCTCCATCTCTTATAAATAAAGAGCAAATAAAAGGCACATAAAAGAAAGTAGGGAGATAGATGTTTCTCTCACATACTTACTGATGCACCAGACTCAGACCTTAAGACAATGGTGAAAGAAAATACATGGTCCTTTTTTGGGAAGAGTATTAGTCTGTTTTTGCATTAGTACAATGAAATACCAGAGGCAACTAACCTTATAAAGTGAAAAGTTTTGTTTAGCTCGTAGTTTTGGGGGTTTGTGCACAAGATCAGTAAGTCCTGTTGGTTTGGCCTTTGGTGAGAATGGCACATCCTGGCAGGAGAATGTGAAGAAGCAAACAAGTGACTGCAGCTGGTACTTTACAACACTAAGCTACATCCCTAGCAAAGCCCACAGCTCATTCTAATAACACCAACCTGAGGGAAAAAGCCTTTAGCACGCAGACCTTCAGGAGACAGTGTACCTATTCAAACCATAGTATGAAGAAGCAGAGAGTCTCATGAGGGATATGCTCACCCACAAATACATATAGTATCCCAAGCATGACAAAGAAAGAAAGGAAGTGGCATTGTGGGAAGGATGGGGACCTGAGTCAGAAACAAAACCTCCCTTACTCTACCTTTGTTTCCTAGTGTGCCATTGTGATTTGGGGTAGAGGGGTCAGCACTAATTCATTTGTTTATTTTTGCGGATGCTGCGGGAAATCACTTTGAGGGAGGTCTCTCAGAATGCTTTACTCTGTGTTTCAAATTGCCCAAGTGACGTCAGGCCTGGATTTGAGCCCGGACCCTGCCCTTTTCCCTTCCCAGCTCCCTCCGCTCCCTCTGTTTCCCCCTTAGCATCATTGTGGGCAATGGGTCCTCCTCTGCCCAGGCTGCTTCCAGGATGCCCTTTCTCCCTGCTGTCATTCAGGCACTGTAGCTGCGTGCTCTGGGCCTCAGTGCAGCAGGAGAGGAGGAAAGGGAGGCACGAGTGCCGGTCGAAGTCACTACGGAGCAGCAGAGGTTTAAACTGGACCTGGGAGATGTAGGATTTAGCAAAGTGCATGTGGAGAAATAGGGCCTGGACTTTGGGGAGAGCTAATAACCAGCAATGACCAAAACGAGGTTACTAACTGTACAAGGTGGGATGTTAACCTGGCCAGGCAAGGCAGGGGCTAACGGTGAAAATGCAAATAATGCCCTTGACCTCAAGGAATTCTCTATGAACTGAGTATTCAGAAACACACAGACAGAAATTCTCTTTAACTATTCTTCAGCCCAAGGCACAGTACTGGGCACAGAATGGGTCCCCAAATTCAATACCAGCCTGACTGGTCGGTTTACATTCCTTTTTCAGCCAAGAGACGGTTCCAAACTTTCCATCCTCTGCCTCCTTCTTTGTACACTTAGGCCGCATTTTCCATGTGCCTTAACATAGTTTAACATTTTTATTGTATTGCTGAGGCCACTTTAATTTATCACTTTATTTTAAGGAAGCGCGTTATCCAAAAATAGCACCAAATTACTCATGATATTGGAAGCCTCCTTATGTGAGACCTGTAATATTTCACTGATCTGATCACTGTGAACACAGGCCTGACCTTCTGAGTTCTAACAGTCACGAAAGGGAGCTGCTTGCTTTTTGGAGTGAGTTTTCAGCTTTTTTACCACTAAGAACCATTGAAGAACGTCTGACCAGACAGAGAAGCACTACAGCAAGGCTGAATTCCTGCCTTGTCCAGATCAAGGCAGAGTGAAAGTTTGCCAAATGTTGACTTACCGACCCTTCTTTCTCCTGAATTTCTGCAATGTCATTTCTTGAATCTATTTTTAAAATGTTTAGTTTTACATTGGCTTGCATAATGTAAGCATATAAATAACATAGTTTAGGATTTCACTAGAGTCTGGAAGATAATTTAAAGGGAGAGTTTTTTGAGAAATTTAAATTAGGGCTTTTTCCAGAAATTTTGCTGGGATTATTTGTGATTGCTCTTATTTTCATAATGATTATAGTCCCTCTCGCCTTTCACCTTCTCTCATGGACCTAAGACGGCTTCATTTGGGTGGTCTGCCTTGGAAAATCACCATAATGGAATATATATGAGGATTAGGCATAGAAATGTCAGACCTTATTAAATCTCAGTAGTCAAGTTCACTTTAGTGTTTCACATTACCTCTTTAGACTCTGAGACCTTCCAGAAAGGAAGAATTCTCCATGTCCCATAGGACATGTATCCCCTCCCCCAGTGTCAGCAAAGCACTGTCTGGGGTCAGTCATTACTGAAGACTGCAATATTTTGTTGACTTTTAAAAATTCTATCTCAGAGGAGACCTTTGGGAGATTCATGCAAACAAATTCTGTTTAAGGAGGGGAAAATCAAGTTATTATTAAATACCCCAATTAAACCACAGAAACTGGGCACTCATAAGCCTTGTCCCCCAGGAGCTCAGAGAGCTTTGGATGCATTACTTTCTTTTATTCATCCTCACAGGAAACATTAAGAGGAAAAGGGGATCAGATCACTTCAAACAATCCTCCCCGCATGTGTGTTTGCAGGAGTATCCTGTTTATTTCTTGCTTCCCACACTAGGCTCCTCCAAGTAAGTAGAACTGGAGAGACATGACCAGGTTTGGAAGGGCTTACGACCAGTGTTAAAGGCAGAGAGCCCAGAATAGGACACTGGGCAGGGTGTGAAGGCAGCGCTGCCATGAGAGTTAAACAACGGCCCAAAATCCACTATGCGGGAGAAGGAAAAGGCATGAGCATGAGCAAATTATTTAGGACTCCACAGATGAGCCTTCCTCCCAGCACGCACCTTGCTTTCTCACCTTCTGCCACCAAGGAGAGCTGCTGGCACGTGCTCTGGTGGCTTCCACGTTATAGACTAACCTGCTGATCAACACAGAGGTGTCTTCCTGCGGGCGGCCAAGGAGAATCTGGATGGAAGGCTATGGCTGTAAGGGCAGCCAAGCCAGGCTACGTAGAATAGTGAACCCGCACCTTACCTTGTGGTCAGAATGATGATGAACACTCTTAATGGGAAAGTTCCTGATGCCAGAGTTGTCTCTAGGCAAAAAGTAAATCTAGAGCCATCTCTTCCCTTTTGACATCTATATTCTGCCTGGAAAGTTAGAAATCTTCACACATTCAAACACACACAAACACACACCCCTTTTTCCAGGCCCTTAGTGGCCCCCAACCACTTTGCTCAGTTTATTCACAGTTGTTTAAGCATTTGTTGGCTTTGTCAGGGATATTTGTATTTACGAAGGAATCAAAGAATAAAATTAATGCTTTAATGGGAAATTGGCAAGTCAGGTGGAGAAGGTACTTGAGTCATAGTTGATCCTTCTCATAGACTCATATTAGAGCAGAGTGCAATCAGTAACTGTTGTCCCCATTCAAAAGCAGGGTGAGACTGGCACGAAAGAGACCTGAGTTCCCCCAGAAGTCTGCTGTCATTCACCAGCCCAGCATGTGGCCCCCTTGCCTTTCTGGGTGTCAGTGTGCTTCTCTGCAGAAGGGAGATGTGAGGAAGAACCAGTCTATCCTGGTCCCTGCTCCTCCTCCTTTCCCCCTCCTTGCTGCTGCTCCCAGAGCTTGGAGACCCTGTACGTCTCAGAGCGCAGCTGTGTAAGTGGGTGGAAGGAAGATGAGTGTTTAAATAAAAAAATTATTACAGTAAAAGACACATCACCACTGATCCCCTTTAAATACACCACCACCACCCGCAAACACTCTGAGCACACCCCACCATCCTTGCCATTTTTTTGTTTTGGAATCAGAAATCAAACTTAGGACCTCATGCTGTCAGGCAGGCACTGTGCTGCTGAGCTACACCCCTGACCCATCCCCATGATTTTTTGAAGCAGTTTTCTGGAAGTCTTTCATTAAGTGTCTTTTGTGCTGTCAGGGATGTCTTGGTTTCCTGGATCAATTCAAAGCCCTTACCTTTCCTGATCATTTTGACTTTGGGATGCGCCAGGAGTCACATGGTGCCAGATGTGGTGGATAAGATAGATGAGGACACATCATGCCATTCTTATTAAACTACTTGTCCATTGGATGGCACTCAGCAGCAGCGTTCAACACAGTTTAAATCTCACTTCATAAAGGCACTCACAAATGAAAACTTCCAAAAATGCTTCAGAAAGTGGCAAAAATAATATTTGAAGAAAGGGGGAGTATCTTGAGGGGAATTAATGGCAATGTGTCTTTTCTTATGATAAATTTTTATTTAACTATTCACCATCATGTAGTTTGATCACACCTCTTTCCAGAAGATGAGGCCATCTCTCCCAGTTACCGTTTTCTCTGGTGCTACGGAGCTAATTGTCAAGATACCTCATTGTTGACTTTCAAAATTCAAAAAGTCAGCTTCAGCTCTGGTGTCTGACTCACTGCTTTAGACACACCTCTTCGGCCTCCCTGTGGTCCTTTCCTTCCCTCTGGTCAGACCTGCAGCTAGAAAAGGGCACATCATTTGATTGTATCAGAGCTTGTCTGAAAGCTATCAGGCAGAGCACAGGTAAAAATGTCAATAAAAGTTTTAAGTAGAGCCTGAAAAACAGGTATTGTTCTTTTTCAGTCTGCTGGAGGCTGCTGCCAAGATCTGAGTGATCCTTAGAGATGTGATGAGTGTGGGGAAGTTCAGAGAAGGGAACGATAAATACTGGTGTGATTTGTGTTACTGCAACCTTTCTGAAATACTACTGTTAATCTGTGCACCTTTTCCTATGTTCTGATGCTTTCCAGGAGGTTCATAGCCTGATGTTGGCTTAAACACAGATTTAAAGGTGCCTAGATCAAGTGCATACTATGTGAAGAGCTATTCCCCCAGAGTCCTTCACTTCAAGCCACTCAGCGTGTCATCCCTGCTGCCTGCCGATCATGGTGCTACGTGCTGATGATACACAGCCAGCTCCTTCTGTCTCCTCGGGGACAGGTTATATGTGGGTATCTTTAACACATCGTAGGATACAGAGAGGCCCATGGAAGCATGGAGGAGGTGTCCTCGACCTACCATGGTGGGAGGGTGGGAAATTCAGAGAGATGAAAAGTGGGGACCGACTTGCAAGATGAATGGCATTACTCAGGTGAAAAATAGGGAGGGAAGAGCACTCCCAGTCGAGGGCCTCCCCGCTTGTGTATTTTGGACAGAAGGAAGATGGGTGGTGGGGTGAAGGTGATGGATAGCAAGAAAGGGGATTACAACCTCCCCCTCTCCCATTCTGCTCGCCTTTACTCATTCTTATGGAGGGAGAGAAAAATCACATTTAGAGATTTTTTTTTTAAGCAACTTCAAGGTGGTAGATTAGTATTAAACAGTACAGGAGCAAATTGAGTAAAACATACAAACACTTCTTTCTTTGCCATTCTTTCCATTTCACTCCCATCTTCAGAAGGTGAACATCTTTCCAAAAGTTTATCTGTGTTTATATATGTGCACATACATGTAAACATACATAAAATACAGATTCATTTTATTTAAAATATTTCTCAGATATACCTGTGTTTGCACGTATAGAGCTATTTTATTCTTTTTAATTACCACACAGCATGCCATAATGTATGAATATACAATATTGTATTTTTAAACCATTTCCCTATGGATGGAGCTGTGAGATTATTTGCCAGCTGAGTTTCTTTGGTTTGTCACTGTTAGAAAGTCTACTCTAATATTCCAGGTTTCACTGAGACAGTCTGGCCTGACCCCACCTCTACACTCTAGAGGGAAGTGTTGAGCCTGTTCTGCCTCAGTTTTCTTTCAGGTCTGATCTTCTGCTGGTGAGGAGGCAATTGTAGCTCTTGAGATTCCCACTCTTGCCTTTTCAGGCTGAGAGTGACAACTCACAGGCAAGTTGTCTCAATAACTGACCATGAGCTTGAGAAGAAAAGCCTTTCTTTTTCTGATCTCATATCTTCTGATCTTTTCCTTTGTGGAGGGATGTTTCTGCTAAAGATTAGAGAGGGAGGAACCCTGAACTGTCTTAACCTTTCTCTCCTATCCAACAACTAAGAACTTTTATGTTGAACCCATAGAAAGTGCGCATTTGTTAATGCCGAAATTAGGGAAATCATCTTAGATGAAGAACATGTACCTGTCTCTGGGTCAGATGAGACATCAGAATTTTGCCTGTCCTGAAGAACACATGTAAAAACAAGGTCCCTGCTTGGTGTCCTGGGCATAGTCTCCTGGGTGTGCCCAGGAACCTGAGACTCCATGAAAAGAACTGGTTTCTAGGTGAGACTAGCAAGAGCTATTTCCTAAGCACAATATTTGACATACAAAACCACATTTAGTGTAAGGGAAAACCCCCAACCTCCTGGCTCTCGCTTTCCCCTACTAGGTCTGGTTCTCATCATTTACCTGTGTAGAGAAGGGAAATACGGTTGCTAACAAATTTTGCTTGCTAAACAATGGGTGTAAGTTTTAACCTGTGAGTTTCATAAGTGTGTTGCAGATATAGAGACACAGAAATTTTAGAGTGGATTTGGAGTAAAACTTAGCCTTGCTGCTAAAGAAGATTGCCTAGGTAATTAGGTAGACAGCACAAATGTCTTGGAGTCATCTTTGCCCTAGGGTCCAGAGCAGGATTTTTCCAAGCCATTATCCTCTATCTATCTCTGGATGTGATCTCTTTTGCAGGTTGGGAAGTGCTCTAACCACTTCCAATCTGCCCTTTTCCCCACTTCTCACTCTCTTTGAAAGAGTTTGAAAGCAATTGTTTGGGTCTTTTGATACTGATTTAATTTTGCTAGCAATGCTTCCTCCTTTAAACATGACTGTTATAGTGGAAATCAACTGTAGCTTGGGCTTTTTGAAACACAGTTTGGAGTTAGCAGTATGAGTTTCAGGAGAAGATAGGAGCCCAAGTTAATAAGAGTGGCAAGTCCAACCTGACTCACTCTCCAGATAGCAACCACCTGCTCTGGAGCACGTCACCTCGGGTGATGCCTTGAGAGCAAATAGAAACCAAATAGGGATTAAAAAGGACACCTATTTTCCCCTTGTTGTTTTGCAGATGGGAAACTCAATTTCAAATTCTCTTACTCCTTTTGAATGTACTCTTAAGCACTGGAAATTGTTTGTTCCTCACATATTGAGAAAGAGCTGTTTAATATTTTTCTGCACGCATGCATGTCTGCTTACCTCCTAGAGGCAAAGTGGAATGCAGAGGAAAAGTATTGATTATGATACTGTTTCACACCTGGAACTGTACCATAAGAGAGAGGGAGAATGGTCAAAATTACCTTCTGTTCAGACTTTCTTTACAGTAAGAGACAATTCTTACCTGTGTTCGAAGTCTAAATGTAAGCCCAAGAAAACCAGACACCTCTGGCCCTTAAGGCACAATCAGATACATCTATTATTCCTGAGGTTCCCCTCACCTTCCCTCTGAACTCTAAGGGCAAGGCTTTCAAACCAACTTTAATTGGTTTGAAACTTTAATTGGTTTAATTGAAGCCTCTACAGGGCTATATTCAACCCTGTCTGATTTTGTTCAAGCTCCTCAAGGACAATATCCCTTATAGTAGGTGGGTAGAGAATTTGGCCTGATCCATGGCCTTTTCTCTCAGTGACCTCAAACAGATCAAACAAGACCAGTAAAGTTTTCAGACAACCCTGACAAGTAGGGGACTTACTCAGACCTATAAACTAGACTGGAAAGATGTAATGTTACTCTTAAATCAAACATTGACTTCTAATGAGAGACACGCATCAATACAGGCTGCTATTACAATTGGAGATGAGAATAGTACTGTTAATTTTAGAAGGTCAGAAGACAGGCAGCCAGGGGAACAGCCAGTTCCTACTGGAGCCCAAGCAGTCCCTACACAAGAGTCCTACTGGCCTAGCAACCACATGGGAGATTGAAATAGGAGATGTCTTCAGACATGTATTCTCCAAGGTCTGAAAAGGATGAGAACTAAGCCCTTACTTTAAATTGTCAATTCATGAAAAGAAAGACCAGAACCCCTCATAGTCTGTTTTTTAGATCATTTACAAGAAGTATTGATGAAACATATATCCTGGCTCCTGATTCAGTACAAAGACAGATTATTCTTAAAGACACATTTATTACTCAGTCAGCCTCAGATATTAGGAAAAAGCTACAAAAGGTGGTTTTTTCTCCAGATAGCTTACTTGATACTTTAGTCAAAATTTCCTTCTCAGTATTTTATGATCAAGGCCAGGAAGAGGCCAAGGGGAAAAAATAGAGACCAAGAAAATGTGGCTGCTTTGATTTCACCGTTAAAAGAATAGACTCTAAGTCTGTTTTCTCAGGGCTCCAAGACTTCGATGACTAAATTCACTTGCTACTGCTGTGGAAATCCAGACCGCCTTAGGAGGGACTGTGATAAGAACTGTAAGAACAAGAGGGATGCCCTGAGCCATGCACTGATTGCAAAGGTGACCACAGGAAGTAGGACTGCCCCCTGAGACAAAGGTTCCAGGGATCAGGCCCATCTTACCAGCTGGTTCAGTAGGACTGAAGGGTCCTGTAGCATTGTGTTTCTTCTTCTGACCAAATTGCCATCTCCACAGAGGAACCCCAGGCAATCATGACAGTAGAGGGAAAAGAAACAGCCTATTGCTGGACAACAGTGTTTCTCTTGGTTCTTCTTTGCAACCCTGGCCTTCCTTCCTGCTGTTATACCTCAGTGGAAGGAATCACAGGAGAGGATGTAACTCACTGTTTCTCACAGCCCTGAGATGGCTTTCTCACCTCCCATTCCTTTTTGATTGTGCCTGAAAGTCCAATTCCCTTCCTGGGGAGGCCTTATCTTGCTTGAATGCTGTAATATTCATGCACCCGGGTCAAGTATGTTGCCTCCTTCTCATAGAGACAGGAATAAATCCTAAAGTATGGGCAACTAAAGGTAAAATACAAAGAGCAATAATAGCTGCTCCAGTGCAAATACATCTTAAAACCCTACTATTTTTCCTCACTGGAGGAAATACCCTCTAAGGCCTCAAGTTAAAAAAGACTATTGCCTATAGTTGACAACTTAGGAACACAAGGTTTACTTACACCCTGTAACAGTCCCTGCAACACTCCAATCTTGGAAGTCCAGAAACCCAGTGGAGAGTAGAGGTTGGTACAAGACAGATTGGTAAATGAGGCAGTGATGCCAATCCATCCAGTGGTACCTAACCCATACACTCTTCTTTCCCAGATGCTGGTTGTTTTTTACTGTTGGACTTAAAAGATGTCTTCTTTTGTATTCCTTTCTATACAGATTCCCAGTTTCTGTTTGCCTTTGAAAATTCTCATAACCAGACCTTTCAGTTGACTTGGACAGTTCTTCCTGGAGGTTTCAGAGACAGCCCTCATCTTTTAGACCAAGTACTTTCCCAGGACTTAGCCTGTTTTGAGTTTTCCCAAGTCATAGTCCTGCAACATGTAGATGATATAATATTATGCACCCCCTCAGAAGAGCTCTCTAGCCAAGGTACCTGTGCCCTGATGAATTTTCTAGCAGATAAAAGTTATAGGGTCTCTAGGTACAAGGCAAAATTTTGCAGCCTTGAGGTAATATACTTGGGATGTATCATATCCAAGGGAACCTGAAGACTGGGGGAAGAGAGAATTAAATCAGTTCGTCCTTCCCAAGCTCAAGACTATAAAACATCTAAGAGGATTCCTAGGAATTGCACACTTCTGTCATCTTTGGATAGCAGATTATGGTGAGATTGCATGACCCCTCTATCAGTTTATAATAGAAGCCAAAAAGGGAGATACCCATATTTAAAACTGGGAACCTGATTCCCAGACTGCATTCCAGAAGGTTAAGCAAGCACTTCTAAATGCCCCAGTACTGAGCCTAATGAAGCAGACCATTTAAATCTATACGTTGATGAAAGGCAGGGGGAATGGCTTTTGGAGTGCTTACACAGGATTCAGGCCCTGCTCAACAGCCTATAGGATACCTGAGTCATGAATTAAACATTGTAGCAAGGGGTTGGCCTGCTTGCCTTAGAGCTGTGGCTGTTATAACTCTCCTGGTACCAGAGACATCCAAGCAGAAATTAGGCAAAGATCTCACTGTATTAACACCTCAGACTATGGCAGGGCTTCTTTCTCCCAAAGGGAGGCTATGGCTATCAGACAACTGACTTCTTAAATATCAGGTTCTACTTCTAGAAGGAGCAGCTATTTATATATGTTCCTCCTTAAACCCTGCCCCCTTTCTATCAGAAGAAGAGTAAATTGAAGCTAAAAGACATGACTATAAACAGGCAATTATCCACATGTACCTAGCCAGAGAAGACTTGTTAGACACAGTCTTTCCTGTGACTTGATCCTCTTCTGTGATGGTAGTTCCTTCATGGGAAATGGGACAAGAAATTTAGGATATGCAGTGGTGATTCTACATCAAACACTTGAAAGTTCCTCACTTGCCCCTGGGACTAGTGCCCACCTAGCAAAACTCATAGCTCTAATCAGAGTTTTACAACTCAGGGAAGAACAGAAAGTTGATATTTATACCGATAAATATGTAGTATATTTATCCATGTGTGCTTTCCTGGTGCGGTATGCTCATGCAGCCATATGGAAAGAAAGGAATTATCTAACAGCCCATAGATCTCCCAAAAAGTATCATAAGATGACAAACTTTCATTGTCTGTCTATATGCCATCCAAAGTGGTGATAATTCACTGAAGAGGACACCAAAAAGGAATTGACAAAGTATCTCAAGGTAACCAACTGGTCAATGCAACTGCAGAAGAAGCTGCTTGGGGGCCCTCCCTTCTGGCCTCCCTGATCTGGGAAGGGTCCCTTGATTATTCTCAACCCAAATATTCCCAGTCAGAAATCAAGTGGGATCTATGCCATGGGTGTCAGTTCCTTGCATCAAGATGGTCACAGACAGACTACTGTAAATTGTCCCTTCTTGGTTCTAGTCCATGGAAAATTGTTAAGTTTTTACATCAGATCTTTCACATGGGAGAGACAAGAATCAGCAGATGATTTCAAAGTTATTCATAAGAAAGGGACTTTCTCAAACAATTCAACAGATAGTTAAGATATGTGAGCTCTGCCAAAAGAGCAATCCTCTTAACTAGACCACAGCTCCTCTAGGTATATAGAGACATGATAAATACCCTGGAGAAGATTGGTAGCTTGATTTTAGTCATAGGCCAAAGAGTATGGAATTGTAAAACCTGTTGGTCCAAGTATTTCACTAACTGGGTTAAGGGCTTTCCTTGTAGAACAGAAAAATCTCAAGAGGTTGTAAAGGTTTTGGTCTTTTGGTCTTAAAAATGACCCCCATATTTGAACTTCCTAAGAGCTTACTGAGTGATAAAGGGCCTTCTTTTAAAGCAACAGTCACACAGGGTGTCTTTCAGGCACTGGGCATTCTCTATTACGTTTGTTGTGCATGGAGGCCACAATCACTGGGAAAGGTAGAGAAAGTGAATGAGACTCTAAAGTGACATCTTCAAAAATGGCACAGGATACCCACTTACAGTGACCTCACTTGCTATCTTTACCTCTTATCAAAGTAAGAAATACACCTCAAATTCTAGAACTCCATCTTTTTGAAATACTTTATGGATGCCCTTTTCTCTAATTATTTTCCCTTTGATAAAGAAGCAGATGCCTTACTAAAAGATATTCCTCACTGGCTAAATCCAAAAACTCTTTAGCAGCTAATGGAAGCTCAGCCTAAAGAAAAGGGAAATCCCATACTCTATCCTGGAGATTTGGTACAGGTTCCTCATAACCACCTTCCTTAGGACCAACTTGGGAAGGACCATACACTGTGATCCTGTCAACTCCATCAGCTACCAAGGTTGTAAGCCTGTACTCCTGTATATACCACCCTTTTTCTACTCAAGCCCGGGAAACTAGAAATGGTCTCTGAGTATGAGCAATAACCCAAATACTCCTGTGAACACAAAGAAAATTTAAAGTTCTTTTTCTAAAAGAAAGTAGTCTTTTTTATTTTAAAGAGAGTAGTAAAAGAAAGAAAAAAATAAAAGAAAATAGCAGCATACCAAAATCACAAACATAAACAAAACAAAGCCAGAACATTAAAAGTGACACAGGGTTTTAAAACAAAATGATAGCAATTAACAGTGGCTGTTATATTACATACTGTTATCTTCAACTACGCTGCTCAGATTACCAAATGTAAGAATGGAAGTTAGTTCAAACCATTAAAGAGAATAACAAAATAATTATTAGATAAAACATTAGAGATAATACAGAGTTTTACTACACAAGATGACAGGAATTTCCCAATGGCTGTTCCATTGTATATTATTGTCTTCAAATCAGTTGTTCAGATTATCAGATATAAGCATGCAAAATTGGTCAGAACATAAAAATTTTATTAACTCCTTTTCAGCAGTATAGTGTTATATATATATAGATATATATATATATTTTTGCCTTCCTTCT
>NW_004955448.1:1457987-1497470 GCF_000276665.1 Chinchilla lanigera
GGTTGATTTCTTGATGATAGCCATTCTTTCTGGAGTGAGATGGAATCTCAGTGTTGTTTTAATTTGCATTCCTTGAATGACTAATAATGTTGAACATTTTTTCATGTATTTATTCGGCATTAGTATTTCTTCATCTGAGAAGTGTGTATTCATCTCAGATGCCCATTTTTGGATTGGGTCTTTGAATTTAGGGGGCCTGACTTTTTAAAATTCTTTATATGTCCTAGACAGAAGTCCTTTGTCTGAGGGGCAGTTGGCTAAATTTTTTCCCAATTTGTGGGTTTTTCTTTTTACTCTGTTGGTGATTTCTTTTGATGTGCAAAAACTTTTCAGTAAGATGAGATCCCAGTTGTTGATTCTTTGAAGTATTTCCTGTGCAGTTTGGTTTTTGTTCATGACCTCTCTGCCTACCCCTATGTCATCAAGATTTTTACCTACTTTCTCTTCCAATAAATTAAATGTTTCTGTTTTACTATTTAGATCTTTAATTCATTTTTACTTTAGTGCATGGTGAAAGGCATGGGTCTAATTTCAGTCTTCAGCATAAAAAAAGCCAGTTTTTCCAGCACCATTTATTAAAGAGGCTATCTTTCTTCCAGTGAACATGTTTGGCTCATTTGTCAAAGATAAGGTGGCTGAGTGTGTTTGTAGCTGTGTCTGCATCTTCTAATCTGTTCCACTGATCTTTGTGTCTGTTTTTGTTCCAGTACCATGTTGATTTTATCACAGTAGCTTTATAATATAATTTTAAGTCAGGAATTATGATGCCACCTGCCTTTCCTTTGTTTCCCAGGATTGTTTTTGCTATTCTAGGCCTCTTCTAGTTCCAGATGAATTTTAGCAATGTTTTCTCTAAATCTGTGAAATATACTAATGGTATTTTAATTGGAATTGCATTGAGTCTGTACAACAATTTTGGCAGTATGGCTATTTTCACATGTTAGTTCTTCCTATCCATGACAAAGGGATATCTTCTATTTTCTGAAATCCTCTTTGATCTCTTTTTTCAGAGCGCTATAATTTTCACTGTATAAATCTTTTACTTCTTTTGTTAGATTAATTCCTAAGTATTTCATCTTTTTACATGCTATTGTAAAAGGTGCGGTTTCCCTAATCTCTCTCTGTTTGTTGCTTGTGTATAGGAATGCTACTGATTTTTGAGTGTTAACTTTGTATCCAGCTATGCTATTGAATTTGGTTATTAAATCCATAAACCTTTTGGTGGAGTTTTTGGGGTCTTCTATGTAGAGTATCATATCATCTCTGAATTGTGATAATTTCACTTCTTTCTTTCCCATCCTTATTCCTTTTATTTCTCTCTTTTGTCTAATTGTTCTGGCTAATGTTTCTAGAACTGTATTGAATAGGAGTGGTGACAGTGGACATCCTTGTCTTGTTCCTGATTTTAAAGTGAAAGCTTTCAGTTTTCGTGCATTTAATATGTTAGCTGTTGGTTTGTCATAGATGGCTTTGATCACCTTGAGGTAAAGGCCATCTATTTGTGCTCATTCTGTTTTCCAGAGGTGAGAATTCACAGCTGTAAATTTCCCTCTGAGGACTGCTTTCATTGCGTCCCACAGGTTGCTGTAAGTTGTATCAACATTTTTGTTTGATTGTAAATACTGTTTAATTTCTACTTTGATTTCATTTGTGACACATTGGTTGTTCAGGAGGATGTTATTTAATTTCCAACTGTTTATGGAGTTTTTGTGATTCTTTTTGTCATTAATTTCCAATTTCATTGCACTATGGTCTGATAGTATACATGGGGTAATTTCAATTCCTTTGCATTTACTTAAACATGTTCTATGTGCTAGTATGTGATCTATTTTAGAGAATGTCCCATGTGCAGCTGAGAAGAACGTGTATTCTGATGCTGTTGGATGGAACACTCTGTAAAGGTCTACTAAGTCCATATGTTCACAAGTTTGGTTAAGTTCTGTTCTTTCTTTGCTGATTTTTTGTCTAGTTAATCTATCTCTTTGTGACAATGGTGTGTTAAAGTCCCCTGCTATGATTGTGGTGCTGCTTATTTCATTTTTCATGTCTGTTGAAATTTGTCTTATATAGTTGAGTGCTCCTGTATTTGGTGCATAGATGTTTATGATTGTTATCTCTTCCTCCTGAAGTTTTCCCCTCACAAGTATGTAGTGACCTTCTTTATCTCTTTTGATTGTTCTTGGTTTGAAGTTCACATTGTCTGCAAACAGAATAGCTACACCTGCCTTTTTCTGGGTTCCTATCACATGGACTATTGTTTTCTATTCTTTAATTTTCAGTCTATGAATTTCCTTCAGAGTTAAATGTGTTTCTTATATACAGCATACCCTTGGATTTTGTTTCTTGATCCACTCTGCCAGTCTGCATCTTTTGCTTCATGAATTGAGACCATTTACATTGATGGTTATTCCTGAAATGTATTGGCTTATCTTTGTCATGTTATTTTCCTGCTGTCGGATCCTCCTTTTTCCCTCTGTTTAACTGCTTGCTCTGCTTGGTGGTTCCTTTTTGTTGTTGTTCTTGAAGTTGTGGTCCTTTTTATCTCCTTCTAGGATATCTTTTCATACTCTTTGTAGGATTGGTTTGGTGCTCATGAATTTCTTCAGTTGTTCTTTATCATGGAAACATTTTATTTCTCCATTAATTTTGAAGGATACTTTTGCAGGGTACATCAATCTGGGTTGGAAGTGGTTTTCTTTGAGTACCTGAAGTACTTCACTCCAAGCTCTTCTTGACTTGATGGTTTGTGTTGAGAAATCTGCCATAATTCTGATGGGTTTTCCTTTATAGGTGATGTGTTTATTTTCTCTAATAGCTTTTAATATTCTGATCTTTTGTTGAGTTTCTGGGATCTTGATCATTATATGTCTGGGTGTAGATTTATTTTGGTTATGGTTAAATGGAGTTCTATGTGCTTTATTCTTCTATATGTCCAGTTTTCTTTCCATGCCTGAGGAATTTTCTGCTATTATTTCTGTAAATAGTCTTTATGTTGTTTTTGTTGACACCTGCTATTTCATTAATACCTATTAATCTTACATTGTTTTTCTTTGCTTCATCTTGCAGTTGTTGAATTGTTATTTTCTGGTTCTTTGTTGTTTTTAAGAGATCCTTCTTTTCACATTTATCAGTGGCAATGCTGTCTTTAATGTCTGAAAGTCTATCTTCAGCTTCATTCAGGTGGTGTTTCCAGCTTTCGATGGAATTTTTAATTTCATAGATATCTGTTTGAATCTGTTTCATGCATTGTAGCTCTTTTCTATATCGTTCCCTCAAGATTTTTCTGAGTTGTCTATGCTCCTCTATTTTCTCGTCAATGTCTTTTTTGGATATGCTGAACAATTCGTTCATTACTGTTGTCATTTCTTTTTGTTTACCTGAGAGATTATTTCTGATCTGATGTCTTCTATGGCCTGATGGAGTTGTTTCTTTACTTCTTGCTATCATTTCAGAGACTTCAGATGTATGACTTCCAGGCTCTTCTTTGTTGATGTCTCCTGGACTTGTTTTGGGTGGTGTAGAGGCCTGAGGTTGCATTTTTCTCCTTCATTTTGTCATTTTTGGAGATCCAGAGGTTCCCTGGAGCTCAGCCTCACTCCCATGATGGTGCTGGATTGGCAGGCAAGGGTCTAAAGTTCCCCAGTGCTTACTGTGTCTCCTATGCTGATGAGTGGTGGCAAGGTGGGGTTCCAGATGCTTCCAAAACTCTTTGCATTCAGTTGGCTCCCAGGCCAGTGTGGGAGGGGTGGGGGAGGCTCACCGGATTTCATGCAGCTGTCTGGACTCAGCCTGGCTTCCACAAGAGTGGAGCGATGTAGGTCATGGTCACTGAGGCTTCAGATGTTGCCCAGGACCCATCCTGGTTCCCATGCCAGAAGGAGAGGGGTGAGGGTGGAGTCCTCAAGGCTGCTGACTCTGTCCAGGTTTCAGCTGAGCTCCCACAGGGGTGCAGGTTATGCTGGGAGTGACAATAAGGCCCCAGAAGGTGTCTGGGCTCCACCTACCTCACACACTAGTGGAGGAGGCATGGGGGTGGCTCACCAGGGCTCCTGAAGATGTCTGGGGTTCTGTCCAGCTCCCATGGGCATCTGGGGTTACAGGGACTGGCCACCAAGGCCCTAGAAGGTGCCTGGGGCTCCACCTGCCTTGCACACTGGTCAGGGAGGTGTGGCAGTGGCTCACCAAGGTTCCTAAAGATGACCAAGTTTCAGCCCAGCACCCACAGACTCACTAGGGGTGCAGGGAGTGGAACCAAGGCCCCAGACAGTGTCTTGGGCTCCATCTGCCTCACACACTGGTCTGGGAGGCATGGCAGGAGCTCACTGGGGTTCCTGAATATATTCGGTTTCAGCCCAGCACCTGCAGTGATCTGGGGGTGCAGGAAGTGGCCACTAAGGCCCCAGAGGGTGCCTGGGGCTCCGCCTGCCTTGCACGCTGGTTGGGAAGGCTTGGCAGTGGTTCACCAGGGTTCCTGAAGACGTCCCAAAAGTAATCTTAAGATAAGTAATGTTACTCTCAGCCTTTTCACTAATTACTTGCATACCACTTAAAGGAGAGTGCAGTTCCTTTCTAGTATGGGCACAGAAATATACAAATATCTTGCTGGATATGTGGCCTGCTCCCCTTGTCAAGTACATGAGGACTCCCTTGTTGGGCTCACATTTCAAGAAGATGAATGGAATAAACTACAAGACTACACTGATGAGACACAAAAGCTCAGTGGTTCATAGTTTAGCCCACTGCTATAAACTAACTGAGTGGCCTATAAATTCCATCCTTAATGTTCCTGGACATAACCAGATTTTTTTCTAAGAATGGCACTGAAACTTCTTTACAGAAGAACCCCTATTAAATAAGAGTAACATCCTATCATGAGAGCCAACAATCATAGATATCAAGATGGCTACTTTCATATATAGGATGATTATATGTAGTTAATCCCCACTACAGGACACCTTAGTAGAAAGGCCCTCCTATGTTAGGAACAAAGAAATCACTCTGGTTCTTATTAGCCTAACTCTATAAGTACTTAGGAGAGATACTCCCCAAGCTATGTATCCACACCATAATTTTACAGGTTGAAGACTAGTTTGCAGCAAACTAGTTTAATTATGCTGGAATTAGATGGGAAGCCCCCAGTAGGACTCATTGGTCCTGTGAAACAAATATGTGGCCTGGTTACCTCCTGGGTGGATAAGGAGATCCATGTTGGGATTTGTGTGGTTACAAGGCAGGAATGTCAAGAATATCAACAAACCTGCAAACTTACTTCATCTATGACATTGATGGTCTAGCTGGGTGTTTCACTGATCATTTGGCTTCTATGGCTAACTACACTCAACAGGCCTTAAATGACATATCAACTCATCTCTCTCTGTAAAAAGAAGTAAATTAAATGAGGGAGGCTGTACTCCAAAATTGGATGGCAATGGATATCCTAAGACCACCTGGAAGGGGTACTTGTGCAATTGTAAAAGCTGAATGTTGTGTGTATAGTCCTGATCCTTCTGCTAGTATCTCGATGGCTGTTCAATATACTAAGTGACAGGTTAATACCACGTCAGATTCTGAAATTCCCTGGACCTTCTCCTTACCCTTTTTGTGGGAGGCTATTATTGGCTCTTCCTGGGGGAAACATTTGTTGGTTGTATTTGTGTCTTGGTTACGTTTCTCTCATTGATGATACAAAATACTTGACACCCAAAATTAAGGAAGGAAAGGTTTATTTAGCTCACTGTGGAGGTTACACTTCATAATCAGCTGGTTCCAAGGCAGAGTGGCACACAGCAAGAGGGCAATATTTCATGGAGGTGCAAGACAGCAAAAGCAGCAAGAACAAAAAGAGAGGAGTAGCAAAGAGCAAGGCTCTTTCTCTCCCTTATATTGTATGCAGACTGCCTGCCTCAGGGCAGGTGTGCCACTCACACTCATCATCCCAGCATTGGACCATGAGTCAATCACAAACTCTAGAGCATGCTCCATGACTGCATGAGGCTTTGGGGGGACATCCAGACACAAACCATAACAGCTTGTAATAGTCTTGTTGATCTTATTATTTGGTCCATGCATACTTAACTGTTTCTTTGGGCTTATCTCCTCCAGAGTTAAAGCTATATGCTTTTCTAAGACGAGAACACTTGGCATCTACTGAGGGCCTTTAAATAGACCCTGTGTAAAGTATCTCTCACTGCCAATTACAACTACAACCCCCATCAGCTGGAAGTAGCCAAAACTGTCTTGCTCCTTGTTCCCTCACCTCAGTTAGGGGTACCTCTTCAGAGGGGGGAATATTATAGACAACTAAGTTAGGTAGAAATATTATAGGTAGTCAGATAGGGCTAGGGCCTCAAAGGAGTCAGTGCAGAAGATGAAACACAGTACAATTGTGGCTAGAGCCACATCTGTTGAAAGTTTGACCTCAAGATAAAGATGGAATGACCATGCCTACTTGGCTCCCCAAGGGATAAACAATAACAAAATTATACTATAATTGGTATCACCTGGTCCAATAAAGTCTACATAGACATCAGTCACCAGGTGGGTGACCAGGGTCTCCTGTCCTATCCCTTCCTAAAATATTCTGATTTTTCCATGTACATTTGGTACATGAACTACCTCTCCATTGGATCAATATTACCTAAGTGGCTATATGTGTAATCTTATTGGTTGATCATGGTTTTGACCCACGTTGTACCCACCTCATGATTTTGCTCTATAAAACTTCCTCTGAGAAGTGGGGTCTGTGGCAACTCACTTTTGAGTCCCCTCCTTTCTCTCAGGTGTTGTCTCTCTCAATACATTTTTCCTATTCTTAACTTCTATTTGTTTGTTAGACTTTTTCTTCGATTTTAGGGAACACAGACTTGGCATATCTGATGTCTAGCAGGTTGGGAATAGAATTTTTCCCCTATATCAATGCCAATGGCAACATTTTCTTCTCTAGAATGAAGAATTAGTGGCAAGAATGTTTCCCCTGACATTCTGAGGTCCTTGTGTCCAAATTAGACCAAGTCCAAGGTTTGCAACTGGACATAATTCAGAAGGTTCATGAACTAGTTGAATAGGGGAAAGGATCGATCATTATTTGCACTACCTTGAAATTTTGCTCTCTAAAATTTAGCATTTCTATTTTAAGTGTGATAAGAAATCCCAGTAGTATTATTAATACCTGAAACTTAGTCACTGATGGAAATCAAAGATAACCTCATATGACATTACAGTAGTCCCATAGATCTCAAAATATTTACCCCCATCATTACTGCAAAATTATGGAAATAATTTTACCTGCAGTTAGAACTTATTTCTTAATGCTTACTGAACAGAAACATATAAAAAATGCATACCACAAGGGCCGAGTAGCGGTACATGCCTGTCATGCTAGCACTCTGGGAGGATGAAGCACGAAGATGACAATTTGAGCCCATCTTGGGCAACTTAGTGACTTACTGAGCTATATTGAAAAGAAAAACTTTAGAGAAAAAGGAAAGGAAGGACTGGGCCTGTAGCTCAGTGCAAAGAATGGTGCAGTCCCCAGTACTAAATAATCATAATAGTAGTAGTAGTAATAATAATAATAATAATAATAATAACTATTTCAATATACCCAGAGTCCTTTATAACACAATATGTTTTTCACTCTTATTTAAAGATTTGAGAGGGGTTCATAAACTTCACCAGACTGGCAAAGGGATTGATGCCCAATAATGATTAAGAATCTCTGATCTAACCAGGGTTAGGATGAGATTTGCAAATGTTCCTAAAGGTCTGTGTCAATGTCTCTTTATTTACACATTCCTGAGATTCAGCCTTCGGCTCCTTGAGCCTCTCTTAACCAAATACGTTAAGGAAGAAGCAGCATCTGTATAAACACCATCTAGCTCAAGTGTCAGGTTTCCTCTTCTTCACAGTTGTTTGAAGCTAACAGTTAATGGCATTAGCAGGATCAATATCCTGTGTGGCTAGAAGAGAAATAAATGTTTTTTGGAATTATGTCTGGGCATTGTGGTTTGACTGCTACCCTGTTTTCTTTGTTTCAATTAAGTGCAACCAATTCGTGTTCTGAAAACAAAAGGGTAAGTTATAAACCTGTAAGTTGCTGCTTTAATGGCATGGGTAGGGCATGAGGATATCACTTAATATCTGTTTAACAGTGTGATTATGAAGAGTCATGGCCTAAGAACAGAGCCCAGATGTGGCATGACAAATGGGTTTCCCCTGATCTGATCCAGTTACCACTGTGTTGGGAAGGATTCTGAGGCCATCTCTAGGCTCAGGGAGAGAAAAGGCGATGTGATTGATTGCTGATGTCTGCTACAGTAAGGGAACATAGCTGTGTGTGTGCCCCATAACTGTCCTGAGTCCATCCCCAACTGGTGCCCACCATTACTCTTACTTGAGCCCGACATAGAAATGTATTCCTGTACATTCCTTGCATCTTCTCACTCTGGGCTGAGCAGGAAGGGGAACTTCAGTTCCTGAAACCATTCTGCCAACTTATTGACTTCAATGGCTGAGCAAGAAGCACGAAATACACGACATTGTACAAAACAGTCTGGGATGCCAAAAAGTCACAGCACAGTTGATAGGGGGAATTTACTAAAAATAATTAGTCAGATCAAAGAAAATGGGATTCCTGTGCTTCCTTCCTACTTCTTAGCATCATGAAGTTTGACCTCAATGAGTTCTGTGCAGAAACACTTTTTGCAGATTCATGGCTTACTGATTCAGTTTCCCTGGTTTGTTTCCTTTACAGACCATTTAAAATGAAGTTCATGCTATTTTGCACTTACAGAGGGCTTTGGCTTTTACAAAGCTATTTCTCAAACACTCCTCTGTGAGGCCGCCTGGCAGTCAGGGAGGTCTCCATTGGCATCATTGTTCTTGCTTTGGAGGTGAAGAACCTGGGGTTTTAAGTTGCCAAGTGACTTACTGGACCCTCATGACCCTGTTCCTTATTTATATCTGGGTTTTCTAAAGAAAATCTTTCAAAAAGAAAAAAAATATTCTTTTATGCATTCATAGTATATAAACGGTCACTCGTCTGTCAACTTTTCCACCCTGGCCAAGATGGAGGTTTTCTTATCTTTCTTTTGTTTTAGTAGAATTTAAGGAATCCACTTACCCATTTGCACTTTGTCCTTCTGCTAGTGCAAACAATCTCAGTCAATGATCTCCTGAGCAAAGCCCCTAATGACAATGTACCCGGCATTCTCGTTGAACTATTTTTTGGTTTTATTTTGAGAAATTATGAAATAGGCAGGTTGTTTTATACGTTAAACATTGACCATTAGGAAGTGCTGTTATTTGCTTCAACTTAGGATATACAAGAAATGACGTTGGATGGGCTGGGGAATTAACAACAACCACATGACTGTGCTTCCCCCAAAATAAGACCTAGCCAGAAAACAATCAGCCTTGAAAACTAGGGATCATCTCTCTAAGCCAGGGAGATAGCTCAGCAGCAGAGTGCCTGCCTGTGAGCACAAGGTCCTGAGTTCAACTCCTGGTAGCAAAAAAAGGGAAAGAAATACACAAAAAAAGAAACAAAAGCCATGGGGCTGGGGATATAGCTCAGCGGCACAAACACCTGCCTGGCAAGAGTGAGGTCTTGAGTTCAATTCCTGGAATGAAAAAAAAAAAAAAAACAGGTAAAAAAATGCCAGCCCCAGTCAGATTACTGTTGCTTTACCTGCCTTACAGGGTAGCCACCAAGCAAGAGAATAGTGACTGCAAGGAAGGTAAAGACAGGCTGATTGAGGCTGGCATTTTTGATCCCTTGTTTTGAACTAGTGGACTATTTTCTGAATAGGTCTTATTTTCAGGGAAAGACAGCAGCTAGGAAGGTAGTTTACTAAGCAGTTCATGGTTCCTACTGGTCTTGTTAGAGCAGTGCCTGAGGCCCCTGATCCCTCATTTTGACGCAGACACCAGCTCAGTTCTCCTATCTCTTTTACCAACATCACAACCCTAGACATTTCAAGTGAAGTAGATACGTCCCATAGTTTCCTATAGTCCCACACACTCATTTATGCAACAGCCATGCTCAATCATCGTAAAGGAATTTACAACGAAGTTAAAGACAGATAAGTTGAAGGGTAATTTTTCTCTGGTTGTAAGATTTTTGTTTGTTTTCTCTTTTTTGAGATAGAGTCTTGCTATGTAGTTCAGCCTGATCTCCAACTCACTGTGTAGTGACTGACTTCAAACTCATAGTGATCTTCCTGACTGACTTCAAACTCATAGTGATCTTCCTGACTGACTTCAAACTCATAGTGATCTTCCTGCCTCAGCTTCCTGAGTGCTGGGATTACAGGCGTGTGCCACCATACCTAGCTCTTGTCATAAGGTTTTTAAAACTTTTAATTCCCATGTAATAATTGTACCTATTTGTGGGGTTTGGTTGTGATAGCTGGATATATTTTAACAATATGCAATGATCAAATCCAGGTAATTAGCATTTCATTTCCTTAATTATTATTTCTTTGTTGAACTTCAGATTCCTACATTTTAGTTCTTTTTTATTTATTTATTTATTTATTTCCGGTACCGGAAATCAAACTCATGACCTTGCACTTGCCAGGCAGGCACTGTGCTGCTGAGCTAAATCCCTGGCCCCAGTTATTTATAAATATACAATAAATTGTTACAAACTATAGTTAGCCTACTATGCTGTAGAAGACTAGAATTTATCTTATCTAACTTATTTTGGTATCCGTGTCCCCTGTACTTTCCTCCTCCTGCACTTCCTGGCCTGTAGTTACCACTGTTCCACTGTGGGCTTCTAGGAGATTGCGGTGGAGTGACAATTGGTGGGCACCTTGGAACACCCAGCTGAACTGAATCAGTGTGGTGCTCAGTGTGGGAGGTCCCCCTGAGGACTGTTGCCAACAACATAAAAAGGAGAATTGGAGGTGCTGTTAGAGAGCTATTGGGGGCTGTTGGTTCTCCTGGGAGAGCTTGTCATGCTGGCTTTCCTGATATGAACTCGGCTGTTCTCATCACTAGAGGAGCTTGGGACCTCACTGTTGCTGAGGATGGCTGTGGTACTTTTGGGGGAGCTCTGGTCCTTGCTTTGAGTGTAGCTTCCTGCCTCCAGTGCAGATCCCTCAGCCTGCTGGCACAGATCCTTCATCCCATGAGCACAGACTTTCTAGCTTCCACTGCTGACTTCTGGGCCTTCCCAGTGCAGGTCGGTGAAACAGGCTTGCCCGAGACATGTTTTGAGCTCTAGGTCTTGAGCTGGACTCATGCAGGACATTTCTGTGGGATCCAGGCCCTCAGCTGGATTTTTTGGATCTTCAGTGTGTGGACAGATTTCCTGCACTCCACTATACTTGACTCTTTGGGTGACTACAATAAAACAATCCTATAAATCATGTGTCCTATATTAAATTGTTTTCCTTGACTACAGCAGAGATCAACTTTTAAACTTCCTTATATGAGTGAGAACATTTGTCTTTCTGTGCCTGGCTTTATTTTGCCACAAATGCAGGATTTCATTTTCTTTTGTAGCTGAATAATATTCCATGGTGTACTTATGCCACATTTTCTTTATTTTTCAGGCATCACTGGACATCTCAACTGATTCCACATCTTGGCTATTGTAATTAAGCATGGAAGTGCAGATATCTCTTGGATATACTAATTTCATTTCTCTTGAATTCATATTTAACAGTGAGAATGCTCAATTAGATAGATTCAGTTTCTGTGAAACTTAATGCTGTTTTCCATATGGCTGTGTGTAAACAGGATATAAAATTTCTCCTTTACATTCTTGCCAACATTTTTTTTCCTTTTTCATTATAATTCTAACTGGAGTGAGCTGATATCCCATGGGGTTTTTTTGATATGTACTTTCCCAATGATTAATGATTCTGAACATTTTTCCCATCTATTCATTGACTATTTGCATATCTTCTTTTGAGATTTACTATGTGACTGTCTTTCTTTTTAGATCATTTGCCCATTTTAAAATGTGTATAATTTGGATGAATTCCTTTTATTCCTGGATATTAATTCCTGATTGTATTAATTTGTAAATATTTTCTCCCATATTTCAAATTATCTCTTCTTGATTTCTTTCTTTACTATATAGAAGCTTCTTAAAGATTACCCTCATTGTTTATTTTTGCCTTGCTGCCTACACTTTCAGGATCTTATTTTAAATATTGCCTATACCAATGTCTTTGAGATCGTTCCTCCATTTTCTTCAAGTAGTTTTTGTTTTGTTTTGTTTTTGGTACTGGGAATCAAACTCAGGACCTTGCGCTTGCCCGGCAGGCACTTGTGCACAGAGCTATATCCTCAGCCCTTGAGTAGTTTTATAGTTTCAGTCTTATATTTAGCCTTGGATTCATTTTGGGTTGATTTTTGTATGTAGGAAGAAACAGGTGTCTAGTTTCATTCTTTTGCACATAGATATTCAGAGTACACAGTACCATTTATTGAAGAAACTGTACTTTCTCCAATGTATATTTTTGGTGTTTTTGTCAAAGATCAGTTGGCTGTAGGTGCATCAGTTTATTTCTGGATCTTTTCCCTATTCTGTTGCTTCAATCCATGTAGCACATTTATGGGAAGACAATTTTTTTTTACTATAGCTTTATAGCACATTTTGAGGTCAGGCGGACAATGCCTACAGCTTTGGATTTTTCCTCAAGACGGTTTTGCTTGGTATCATTTGTGGCTCCATATAAATTTTAGAATTTTTTCCATTTCTGTGAAGAATGTCATTGGTATTTTGATGGATATTGAATTGAATCTACAGTCGCTTGTAGTAGGATAGGCAGTTTAACAATATTAATTTGTCTAGTCCATGAACCTAAAATCTTTTTTTATCTTCTTTAATTTTTAATCAATATTTTATAAATTTTGTCATAGAGATCATTAACATTCCTGATCAAATTAATTCCAGTATCTCTGTATGTGTGTATGTTGTGAATGAAATCGCTTTCCTGATTTTTTTACTCAGCAAATTTGTTAAGCATGTATGAAAATGCAATTTTTGATTTTTTGTGTGTTGATTGTACCCTAGAATTTTACTGGACTTTACTGAACTCATTTATTTGTTCTAAAAGTTTTGAAATTTTTAAATTTATTCTTTTGCTGGAGTTTCTAGTTTTTTCTATATATAAAATCATGTCACCAGTGAACAGGGATAATTTTACATCCTCCTTCTCTATTTGTACATGCTTTCTCTTACCTAACTGCTCTTGCTAAGACTTCCAATAACTTGCTAAATAAAAGTGGTGAAAGTGGGCATCCTTTCTACATGGGTTTTGTCCTTCATTCTTTTTTTTTCTTCTTTTAGGGGGAGGGTACCAGGAATCAAACTTGGGACTTCACGCTGGCAGGCAGGCTCTTGTGCCACTGAGCTATATCCCTAGCCCTGTCCTTCATTCTGTGCATGTGATGTATCACATTTATTGGTTTACATATAAAATATCCTTGCATTCCTAGAATACATCTCACCTGATCACAGTGTACAATCTCTTGGCATGCTGTTGTATTTACTAGTATTTTGTTGACAGTCTTTGCATTAATATTCATCAGGGATATTGGTTTTGTTGTTCCTTTTGTGTCCTTGTTGGTTTTGGTATTAGGATAATGATAGCCTCAGAGAATGAGTTTGGAAGAATCCTCTCACCTACATTTTTTTTAATAGTTTGGTGATAAACATTGTTAGTTCTTTAAATGTTTGGTAGAATTCAGCCATGGAACCATTCAATTCTGGGATTTTCTTTGTTGGTCCATTAAGGTTTTCTGTGTCTTCATAATTCAATTTTAGTAGGTTGTATGTGTCCAGAATTTACTTGTGTGTCGAGGTTTTCCATTGGTGCAATTGTTCATAATAATCCTAATGGTCCTTTGTATTTCTGTGATACCTGTTTTAATACCTCGTTTTTCTTGTTTGACTCTATTTATTTGGGTCTTTTTCTTGAATAATTTAGCTAGAGTTTTGTTAACTTTGTTTATCTGTTTTAAAGACTAACTCTTCACTTTGTTTATCAAGTGTGTGTGTGCTTATGTGTGTGTGTGTGTGTGTGTGTGTGTGTGTGTAATCCCTATTATTATTTCTGCTCTGATCCTTGTTATGTCTTTCCTTCCACTTATTTTGGGTGTGACTGACTCTGCTTTTCTAGTTCCTTGAGATGCATCAATAGGTTGTAAATTTAAAGTCTTTCTTTTTATTTTCTTGCTACTTTCTAAGGTGAAAGTGCTTATTGCTATAAACTTTCACCTTAGTACTACTTTTTCTATATCCAATAGTTTTGGGCACACTGTGTTTACATTTTCATTTTGTTTCAAGAAAATTTTCAATTTCCCTTTTAATTTCTCCAGTGACCCATTGATCACTCAAGAGCATGTTATTTACTTTCATTTATTTGTACAATTTCTAAAGTTCTTCTTGTGTATTTCCAGTCTATGCCATTGTGCTCAGAGAAGATGTACACCCTGATCTTTAACTTTTTATAATTTATTGAGACCTTTTTGTGGACTAACATAAGGCCCATCCTAGAGAATGCTCCAAGTGCTGATGAAATAATATGTATTCTGTAGATACTGGATGGAACATCCTGTAAATGTTCATTATATGCATTTGTTCTACTGTATAATTTAACTCCAATGTCACTTTGTTGACTTATCAGTCTAGATGATCTGTCCATTTGGTGAAAGTATTGATGTTCTCAAATATTATTGTATCAAAGTCTATCTCATTAGGTTTAGTAATATTTACTTTAAATAATTGGGTACCTGGATATTGAGTGCATATACATTTACAATCATTTCCTGTTGTTAAATTTATATCTTTATCATTATACAATGACCTTCTTTGTCTCTTTTCATAGTTTCTAATATAAAGTCTATCTTGTCTGATAGTATAGGCATAGCTACTTGTGCTCAATTTGGGTTCTTACAAACAGAGCTCACCTCACTGGGCCCCAGCTGCGTACATAAGTGCAATAGAGGAGACAGGACCCTGGTCACTTCCACAGGCCACATGGGCATAGCACCTCTTAGGCAGGCCTAGGTGTGCTCACACAGCGGTGGAGATGGGAAACCCTTCAGACTGTGGGCTTTATGTGGGCAGGCTGGGTAGGGGAGGACACAGAACTGGTTGTGCTCCCTGTCTGGCATAATGCAGTAGTGTGCCTTCTTCAGCAGCTCTCCAGAATGGGCTTGGGGCTTGAAACAGCGAACCCTTTTCCCACAGCAAGTCCTTCTCAGGTGTCTGTGAAATTAAAGGAGGCTGCAAAAGGCCTCCTGATTACCTTTCTGCACTTATGAAAAGACTGTCACATTTTCAACCTGATCTTAACTGAGTCACCAGGGTGGAAGGTGCTTTTTGCTATCCTCTACAAGGCCACCTTAAACTTTCATGTTCCACAGTTTCTCTATTCCACCTGTGCTGTCCCTCAGAAACTCTAGCTGACTAACAGTAATTTACTCTCTGGTTTTTTGTTTTTGTTTTTGTTTCTTTTCGCGGGAGGGAAGTATCTCTAGCGTTTCCAGTCTTTCCAGAAGTCCTGGTTACGAGACTATCACCCATAGTTCTGATTCTTCCCCAGTTTCAAACCAACTTCTATTTTTCCAAGACCTATTAATCTTTTTCAAAAACCATTTGCCCAGCTATTTTTCACCCCTTACCACTGTACTCAAAAGGGTAATTTAAATTTAAGAAAAGAGAACTCTGCAAAGTACATAATTGTGAACTCTGGTCTTTGGGATTCAGGGGAAATTCCTGGAGGAAGAGACATTTAAGATAAAAACCTTAAAGAAGAATAGGAAAAAGTAAGGGGGATGGGTAAGGAAAGGTATTTGAGACAGAAGAAAACTCATGTAAAACATAAGAAGGCAAAAAAAGTAATTTAACTTTGGAGCAGAGATGGTAAGGGATGCCACAGAGGCTCTAAAGGTAACCAAGAGCCACACTATAAAAGATCTCAAACATATACAAAGAATGTAGGGCCAAATTCTGAGAGCAAGAGGTAGACACTACATAGCTAATTTTATTATGTAGTGTCTATGTAGTAGACACTACATAGCTAATTTAGCTATTCTGTGGAATATGGAGTTCAGAGGAAAAAGATTTCAAACAAAGAAGAATATCTCAATTCAGAAGAACCATTCTGATGGCCTTAAATATGTTCAATAGAGATGGAGATGAAAATGATTCACAAATCTCCAGATCAATACTTGCATGTGATAGACATTTCTTGTTAGGTACCCATTGCTGGGTCATCTTTATCAGGTCATGTGCTTTAAGCTGTTTTTCACTTACCTTGAGTTGCAGGGACTGAACACAAAGGAGCTCCACCGTTGGTAAGAACGGTGGCTGGGTAAGCACAGTGAGTCTGCAGAAACTTTCATTTCAGAATCTCATGTTCATTTAGCAAGTTCAGGGTTTGTAAGTACCTTGAGTTTCATTATAGGCCTCAGTTCTGACAGTAGAGGCTGAGACAGGTGTTGGAAGTTTATTTTAGGATGCAAAGGAAGTAATGAAGCAGAGAAAATTATCTTGACAGTGGTAAAGCCAAGCTTCATGAAGCACTGACATGTTCCTTAAGCCATTACAGAAATCCTAGAGGCTCAAGAGCAGGCTGGCAGTCAACATTTTCTTGCTACTGCTTTTGTGCCACCGTCAACTACAAAATCTCTAGATACCATGTTGTTTCTGCTGCCTCACGGTCTCTGCTTACTGCCTTTTGTGTGTGTCTTTAGAGTTTCTGTCTTGATTGCTATAGGAAGATTTTCCCTAGACTTTGGCAACACTAAGCCCTCATCCCTAAAACTGGAGGTCTTCCCTGATAGATCACTTACAAAACCTCAGGAGGATTGTTACCAGTTCTCTTTGGTTTACTTACTTGTCCCTATCACTAGTCACTGAGATGAAGAAGATGGAGATACATGTGCTCCACCCCCCACCCCCACCGCAGCATGTCATGGGAAGAAGTTCTCCAAGAAAGTAGTGGCAACTTTTCTGAGAGAAAAGATGTCCTTGGCAGGCACTTTGGGCTTCGTGTCTTCTTGTCTTGAAGGTAAATTTTAACTACTTCCATAACTTTAAGTTCAAACTTTATCTGCTGGAAAATAAGAGTTTGCTAGGTCAGATGTTTATTGATTTTTAAATAAATCTAACATCTATGGAACTGCATCAGATTTGGGGGTATATGTAGAAAAGAATCAAAACAAATAAAACTAGTATACCCTGTCTTTTTCTCTGTCAAGTGTCTGTTCATTAAACATTTGTACCAGTTATCTTTCTTTGGTTACAAGCAACAAAAATTAACATTGGCAAACCCACGCAAAGGAGAATATATTGAGAGACTACTGAAAAGAAAAAAAAAAAAAGAATCAGAGCACCTGGGATGCATGAAGCAGGCATCATAAGATGGACAGGTGTTATAGCAGAAACAGTGTCTCGGAGCATGCCGTTGGGGTGAAAGGGCTCTAAATGCACACAAAGGTGGTAAAATTAAAAAGAAAAGCAAGAAAATGATCAGGACAATGGTTATTTTGAGAATGAAGGCAGGACTGGCTACATATTTTGTGCGCATCAGAGCAAAATGAAAATGCAGGTGCACTTCTTCAAAATTATAAAGAGTTTGAAGAAGGCAATTGCAGGGTCTTCAGGGAAACAAGGCAAACTTCTGGGCACAGAGTTCTGTATGACCCCACAGGTCACTTGCTGTGAAACTGCTCCTGAGAGGGTTTTTATTGGTAAGGGTCCTGCCGAAGACTTTGGAGGACTACTAATCTTGACAGTGGTGCTACATCTGCGCTTGCTTTCAATTATTTGTAAATATTTTATGTAGTTTAACACGCTCTTCTCTAAGTGTCTTTGTTTAAAAAACATCTCATATCCTTTGTCCTAGTGACGCCCATACAATATTCAACAGGCCAGTCAAAAAAGCCTGAGTGGTCATGTTCGGGTAAAATGTCCTGACTGTGGCTGTCCATAGCATGATAATGCTAAGAACAAGAAGAATGAAAAAGTACACATGCAATCTGAAGACAATAAGGACAAGCAGAAGAGCTAATACCAGCAGTTACTGCACTTTAGGTGGTATTTCCAAATTAATTCCTTAGAGACACACAATAATCCTGGAGATAAGGACTTTCCCCTTTACTTCCAGAGTGGAAAATAGACATGAGGTGTTGGGTTTGATCCTAAGGACCAAAAATATTTTTTAAAGGCAATAAAATGTCCCCAAAGCAACTCCTGGAGAATAAGTACTTGGACTTACTAACTGCATTTTGATTGGCTAAGAAATAACAAATATCTACTATACCGGTTAATTTTTTTTAAATTATTTTAAAAATAAAAGGAGGAAAACATTAACAGACAGACAATATTATACAACATATCAAAAGAACAGTACATACAATACTGAGTTACAAACAAAGTGGTAGGGAATTGACAATGGTTGTTGTATTACATATTGATATCTTCGAAGTGGTTAATTTTTTAAAAAAGAGCTTTACTCCAAACTAATATTTTTGTATTTAGTAATTATTTATTTTCAAAGTTTAATGCCCCAAACTAAAGAATCTATACAGAAAAATTGAACAAGACAATGGCTTTCAATATATATGTCACTTAAGAAAGAAGGGGAACTATTTCTAAGGAATATTCACTTACAAAGAAGTAACAGTCAAATTCTTAGTAACTAAAGAAGAGTGTTGGACACGTCCAAGGTCTCCATTCTCACGTTACATACCACAGTCTTAGGTAGCTTCAGTGCCTGCAGAGATGGACTCAAAAAACTAAACCCACAGCAAGCCTGCCCTCAAATCCAACATAACCACATCCACTGTCACTTATCTGCCAAACTGGAACAGCTGAGGAGCACAACTACACACATTAGACTCACGAATAAGCAAGGATGCCAAATGGAAACTCGGGCAGAAATCTGGAAATCCCATTAGTAACAGATGCAGCCCGGCGTGCACGTCTGGGGAAGCATTTGCCTGCACCCTCGGGGAAACACATATCCATCTTGTATCATGACAGCCACTCTGAGCCCACTTGAGATATGTCACAAAAGAGTATATAAAGCCATCCAGCTAGCAGCCACTCACTTGCCCCAAGAGCAGGGCAAAGAGCAAAGGACGGTTGCCAGGAGATACAAGTTCAAGTCCCTGTACAGTCTCTCAGTTGATGTTTGAATTAGGAAGCTGAATGCCTACATTTGAATCGTACATCTTCATCTTGAGCAAGTCTCCCTAGGCCTGTTTACTGTCTCCAAAATGGAGATAACCCATTCTGGCATTATTGTAAGGACTAAGTGAGGTACTATACACATACACTGGCATAGTAATTTTTGTTAATTGTAAAATGAAAGAATTAATGAAAAATATTGTTAGTCCTTTCTAATTGTATTAGTATATTTCCCTTGCTATAGCAAAATACCTGAGAATAAGTAATTTGTAAAGAAGAGATTTATCGAGCTCACGGGACAGAACCTGAATGTCCACACTTACATTGCCCACTAGTTTGGCCTCTAGTGAAGGCTTCATTGCATTACAGCAGTAGTGTGGTGCAAGAGACGGGAGGTCACATGGCGAGGCAGAAAGCAGAGAGAAACCAGCCTTGCTCTTTTATAACTACCTGCTCAGGAGAAGTAGCCAGGGCCCCAGGAGAAGCACCTTAATTCCTTGGAAGGGAAGTGCCTCCAGTGACCTAATGACCTTCTACTAGATCTTAGCTCTTAAAGGTCCCACTACTTCCTTTTTAAACATTATACATTTATTTATTTTTACACATATTAGTTGTAATAGTAACGGAATTCAGTGTGGTATTCACAAACACATACCACTGTTCTAATCCTCACAGCTCCCACCGCAGTACCCTGCCCAGGCCCCAATCACCACTGTTCTATTTTCAGGTCAACTGATTTTCAGTCTCCACGTATGAGAGATAACATGTAGTACTTGTCTTTCTGTGTCTGGCTTACTTCGCTTAACATGATTTCCTCCAGTGCCCTCTACCTTAACACTGCCACTCTGAGGGCTGTGCCTCTAACACGTGAGCCCTTGCGGGGACGCTCAACTGACATCCAAGCCACATTCTGTGACAGTCTTTTGAAAAGCACCTGAAATGGTAATCCCTTGCTTGCTCCTTTTGTTCTTGTAAATGTCAAAATACTTATGACTTTGAGAGTCTGTGAACAGTTATTGAAGACATTACTTGTGTGTATATGTTCACTTCTCTTTTCATACCTGTTAAAATCTTATAATACATACATACAAGCTCACATAAAACACAGGAATTTCAACCTCGGCCCCGCACTGTTGGTAATCAGTGTGTCAAGTGCTGACTATGGAGTCTTGTCCTGTCTACTTTTACTCAGTCTTACTGTCACAGGGAGCTCAGTGAGGATGGGATGGATTCAGGCCGAAAGGGGCTCACACTTAAATGTGGAGATGGTCACATGATGACAGAATTCTCGATTTAGAAGCTCAACGTGGAGATTACCCCTGCTGAAAATATTCTTAATGTATATTTTAGTGGTAAATTGTTAACATTCTTTCCATATTTCCTGACCTCAGCTATTCCCTCCCCTCCTCTGTGGTTAAGGGTAAAATTCAGGAATGGATAACTTTCAGAGAATCAGGGAGACAGGACTTCGCTTGTGGTTAAAAAAAAAAAAGAAGAAGAAGAAAAAAGAAAAAGAGGTGGGAAGAGAGCGAGGTAGTTTAGTTCCTTCGAAACTTGTTTGGAGAAGTCGGGGCTGGGGAGGGCAGGGAGGGGGCCCCTCCAGAGACCCAGATGAGGCTCCAACTTCCCTCTTGCCTTCATTTGGTCTGTGATGCCACTGTCCTGGAGAAAATATGAACTTGCATTCGTGTCTCCAAGGCAAGATATTAGAAGAAAAAATCTTAAGAGATTTTGTATACACTACAGAAATAAAAGCAATAAACTGTGACAGCAGATGAGACTTTCCTGATAGAGATACTGTAATTTCTCAAAGCTAATAAAAAAGCCCTCAAATACATCCTCAAAGAAACTTGACTGTTTATTGTAGCGTCATATTTACAACCCACATAAGGTGCAGTCAACTAATATCATTATAAACTCAGATTTATGGCCACTTAGATTAGGTTTTCCCTCCCACTAGGACCCCAATTTGACCCCCCAAAAAATCCCCTCCCTACTTGTACAAGGAATTCCTGTTGTAACTGGGGACTCTGGGGGCTGCGGACATTCAGTATGGTGTTGGTGACAGTTTTACGTATTCCATTTTCTTCAGGGGATAAAAGTTACGTGCAGAGGGCTGAATTCTTGGTAGAGGATCTATCAGTTTCCGTTACAGTGATAATCAGAGATAAAAGATTTCCCTGGTATAAAAACTCTAATAAAATTACAAGTAAATCACTTGGCCTGATCGCAGATAGAGAAATCAGTGTGACTTTTAGAAGGTGAAACCTTTGATTCTTTAGTAACATTTTAGTAAACTCATTTTTTAAGAACTGCAGCAAACCACACACTGGTCATGTGAATCACGTAGCTCACCAGATTTGTGAGGCCAGGGGACTAGGAAAAGATGACAAGAGTAACCTCCCCCTCGCACCCCTTATCTCAGAACAACCAGTGTCCCAGAGCCAAGTACTGACTTCAGGGCTGCCCACAGCTCTACTCTCAGAAAGCCCTGAAGAAGAGGAGGGAGGCAGAAGACAATCATTTAAAGTAGATCACATTCAGTTTTATTAAAAAAAAAAAAAAAAAAAAAAAAAAAAACAGCTGGGGCAGTTATTCATGCGCTCTGTAATGCCATTGGTATGCCTGATCTGGCCAAGATATTAAAAAGATATTTGAGGAAATGTCTCCAGTTAGTTAGTGTCTCCGGCACAAGCTCTGGCAGAGGCAAACAGAATTCTCTGCCTTTATGTTTCCCTATGCAAAGAGGAGGGGAGGGAATGCTTACGCGCTGATTTAGGGTGACACATCCATTATAATGAAAGCCTGCGCCGCTTGCCAGCACTCCTGGCTGATCTGCCTCCTCCCAGATGCTCAGCCATATGTCCCAAGCTTGGTGTGAGTGACAGTTGTGTTGGTGGAGAAGGATTCCTGGGCTCTGGGTGTTTTTAACAGAGATCCCAGAAAGCGCTGAGGTTGCTGGCTCAGGTGAGAAAGGTAGCAGGAGCGGCTCATCAAGCGGAAGCTGCGCACTCTGAAAGGCACTTCAGTGGTCTGACCGCAGGGTGGAGGGAGGTGGACTGCCTCAGGGCCGAGGGGATCGCTGAGGAACGAGTCCAGGCTCTGCTCGTGGCTCTTTCCACTGCTGCTGGCCTCCCAGGGCAAGTTCTCCTCCTTCCTGCCTCGCCCCCGCGGCGGCTCTGCGCTGTCTGTCTTCCAGCAGCTCGTGCTCGTCCTCACTTACCAGGGCCCCAGCAGATGAGCTCCTAGCTGCACGCGCGCTGCGTCTCTGTGAAAGCAGCTGCTGCTTGGACTGCGCGGGTTTCCTGGCCCCCTGCCTATTGCAACCCTAGCTTAATTGCCTCTGCTCTTGGAATGAAACCAACATTTATTGAACACCTACTATATGGATGACATCATGTTAGGCCCTTCAGAAAAACAGAATTAAGTGTGATATGTGATAACGGGTTCCTGTCTTTAAAAGTCTACAATCTAGATGTGAATTGGAGCTCCTATCTTATGCCCTGACAACCTTGGCCAAGTTTCTTAACCTCTTTTTACCTCATTTCTTCAACCATAAAATAGGGAGAATAATGGTACATATGACTGCTGTTGATAGATTAGTATATGTAAAATGCTTAGAAGAATACTTGATACATAAGCATTCAATAAGTGTGAGCTGTTTGACCCTTAACTGGAAAGACGCAAAGGGAATAAAAGAGGAATAAGATATTCATCCACCATATTTTATAATCAGAGATTTGTGTAAACTAAATTCTCGCAATACATTTAAGGTAGACATTACTGTTATCCTTTCCTTTTTTACCATAAAGAGGCTGTGCTAGAATAATAGTTTGTCCATGCTTTCAATATTGAGAGAACTTACAGTCAAAGCCAAAATTCCTTGGTTACCAAAGCCCATAATTTTGGAAAGATAATTTAAGATATAAGTATTATTTCGAAAACATTCAGGATATATGGCAAAATGATATCTGACTGGGTTCGTGTATAAATTGTCTGCGACTACGCTACTGTAAGAGCTTACTTTGCCACGAAGGTACTGGAAACAGGAAGTTTTCTTCCTTCCACTAGGCCTGGAGAGAAAGGAGGAAGGCACAATTCCTGGAGCTCAGGGAGGGTGGCCACGTGGGGAGAGGGCAGCCTGGCAGGAGCTGTGCCTCTGGGTGAAGGGACACAGCCAGCCTGCTCATGACCAGGAGGGACGGAGCCAGGGAAATAAATACCCTATCTCCCTGCCCCCTTCTCTCTCCTGCCAGTGCCCTTGGGAGGGCAAGGGAGCCCTTTGCCACAGTCCACAAAGACCATCCTCCCTGTGCAGGGAAAAGGTGGGGAAAGGCAGAGAATGGCTGGGGTTCACGTGAGACATAATCCACACAAAACGCTTGCAAGGAGAGGAGACGGCTCACAAAGCACAGAGACTGAAACAGAAAATACTCAACTCTTGATGGTTGCTATTATCTCTTTGTTTCCCTGCATTAGTTAGCTCAGTACTCCTGTGTCCAGCTCAGCTCCTCTGGCCTCACCACAAATGAAAAAGTTTTCTCGTCCCTGCAATGGCATAAATAGCAAGTCACTAAATAGTTAAACTGAGCTTGTTTTGGGTTTTTTGTTTTGGGGAGGGTTAGGGTTTTTTTTTTTCCTATAATCTTTTGCCTTTCTATTTTTTTAAAAGGAAGTTTTAAAAGAGTACTCTTGAAAATCATCTTTTTTAAACACAACCTTTGTGATTTGTTTTATTGGAAGTTCTTAACAGAGGAAAGGGGCCTGTTTGTTTAGATTGCTATGCAACGGGAGGCATTGAGCAAATGGTTTCCCAGTTTTTATTATTTTAAACTTCACCCAGGAGAAAATTGATCCAAGTTTAAGAAAAAGAAGAGGAATGGAATATAGACTCCAGTGTTTTCAAATTTCTAAAAGATATTGCAACTAACAGAACTTTTATATAAGTTCTTTATTTTTTTACTTTCAAGGTAAAATCAATAGAAAATATGTTTATATCTACCCAAGTAGATTTTTTCCAGCCAATTTAAATACCATATGCCAAATAATTACTTACTGTTGAAAACTTCTCATTTTCAATCAGATGTCTTCAAACGGTTAAGTTGCTGTAGAATTATTGTTCATCTCCCTTCCCAGAGGGAAGGCACAAAGCAAACCAGCTACAGAGTAAAGAAGGGCCAATACCCACACAAATTCTCACCCCATTTCAAGCTCATCCCTAGTTTTGTTTACAAAAGCCTTAAGTTCCCCATAGAGCTATTTTTTCATGATGCCAAGAGGTTTTGGGTTGACGTCTATGTCAGTGCTGACTCTCAGATTGGCAGCCTTGGTGAAGTTTCTGAATCTTCTGTTTAAGCTAGAGTGTCCCACACTTGGTTAACTCAGACATCTGGAAGCCAATGGTGGGGAAAGAGAGCAAAGGTTAGGAAAAAAAATAACACTCAGTAGCAACCAGCAAAACAGAGTTGTCTGGAGCAACAAGAAGGGACTGTAAATAGACATCGGCTCTTGTGGCACTGGTTCATCTTTTAAAAACAATGCCCTACTGCTCATCTAATGCTGGAAGAAACAGGTATAAAAGAAGTAAATAAAAACCATTAAAATACCACTGCCCCAAAACTACCAGTACTAACACTTTCATACATTGTTTCTAGTTTTTAAATATTTACTCTATATGTATGTAACATTACAAATACATGCAACAAGTATTTTTGAACTTAAAAAAGATGATTTTAAACATACAGGTTTATATCCTGCAATTTAAAACAAACATCACACTTACATATTTTCTTATCGTTATATATTTTCAGAATTTTTAATTAGCCACATAATTGTTCATCCTACAAATGTGGCAAAATTTATATCAGCAACCTTTATGTATTGTTGGCATTCATTTTTTTAATTCTTTGATGTTGCAAGCGTTTTGAAGAATATCCTTGACATGATGTCCTTATAATTCTCTCTGTAGGAAAATGCCTAATAATGAAATCACAGGGTATAAAGCACATACAGCCCAAATCACCATCTACAGAGGTTGTCCCAAGTCCTGGTCTTTGGAGCAGCTTATGAAAATCCCTATTTCATGATATCCTACCAATCCTGAGAATTATCTTTAAAACCCCTGGCCTATTTGAGAAGTAGAAAAACCATGCCTTCATATTTTAAAACTTCTTTCTTCTTGGCTTAATAGTAAGTCTGAACATGTATTGACCATGCCAACTTAGCTATGCAAATCCTGCTTTCCCTTGGAGTGGGCTTAGAGTGCCACGTCCCTGAGAAAAATCAACTGCCATCGGAAGTGTGAAGACAACCCTCTTAATATAAATATCACGATCTTCCTCTCAACCTTCATTTTAATAATAATACCAAACAATGGATTCTTCTCTGTCATATTTTGTAATATAGTTGTGCCAACTTTCAAAGGCTGACGTACCCTGGAATTAAAAGCAGACTGTGGCAAGAGACCCTGGCAGCTCTCCAAACCAGAATGACAAGTGATCATTTCTGTCCTTCTGAGCCCACAGGGTATGGGGCAGGGACACAAGACTAGTGACATGGGAACCCATCTGCAAGCTGACACTTGCTCACCCCTCACATGTCAGAGACCCTGTTGACAGTTGGGTCAAGTCTACAGACCACTTCTTAAAATAATGCCTTTAACTGTTTAAAATAAAATATATAAACTATAAAAGAATCCAGTTATATTAATATTGTTAACAGAACACAAAAATCTGTAGCATGGCAATATAAGTGCTTATTTGTTAACCACTATGTAACAAAATCTAGTGATAGATCAAAAAATTACTATCATTGCAAAGATAAAGATATTTTAAGTAAATATTAGTAGAAAGTATTTACTTTTAGCAACAGTAAAGTCCAAGTACTGCAAACACCATTCTGGGTTGCTGCCTACATTTATAATGGAGAGAATGAGCATTTCAGTGAGAGTTTTGTAAGAGATGCAATTGTCTTCTCATATTGAATGCTTGAGTTCTCACCATGGACTTCAGGTGAAGAACTTGTGGTCACAGGAAGTGCTCAGAAAGTGGTAAGTTATGTAAATGCATTATCTCCACCTCCACCCAGTACTAGCAATCTGACATTTTTCTCTGGGTCCTATCCATTTTTTTTCTGTTCTTCTCTAATTACTACCATTCTGGGAAGCTGTTGGAAAGTGCAGTAGGGTTGGCTACAGCGGAAGGTCTGAGTCAAAGGGTTGAAGTCACCGTGTTAAAAACACTGTGCTTGACGAAGTTGCAGATCTATGTGCTTGGATCACTTACCCCACCTAGCACCATTGTACCACACTGTGACTTAACAGCCCATCCCCGAGAAGCAAAAGTTCAGGGTTCCAGCTATGGCTTCACCCCTAATGCCAGCTGTGTGACTGAAAACAACACAAAACAAAAAGCACAAACAAACAAGCATAAAGCCTTGACATGCCCAAGGCTTCATTTAAAAAACAATTTGGAAAAAGCCTATGTTTAAATTCTCCTTCTAACTCTCAAAATACTTGATGTTAAAACTTTTTAACTTGTGTTGTATTTTGAAGATAAATGTATCTTTTTGGAAGCGTTCTAGAGCATGAAGAGCAGAAGGCCTCACCTCTTTCCTAGAGTAATGTTTCTACCCTCTTCCTTCCTACCAGTCCCCTTTTTCTATTTTTTCTCACTCTCCTTGTAAAACATAGTTTTCCTTTTCCTTAAAGCTACAGAGTTTGCTTCTAATGTTGAGTCTGAAGTAGAGCTTACAGTTTCTCTGGGTCCTCACGGCTCGGCTCCTCTCCCTCTGGAACTGAAAGCCAGGGTGGCCCGCCTCCCTCTCAGCGCTGGTGCTGGAGCTCCGCGTGCTCTGCTCCTGGGGCACCCTGCCTTCCTCAGTAGGGACGTTCTCCTTCTTGTGCTTTTTCCCCCTTGAGGCCTCAGGCAGAAATTTCCTTCAATGTGTTGTTGCGTGGAACAAGGAAAGTATTCTATTCTCTTACTCAAATAGAGTTCACAGAGTAAATATTTTTTGTGGCTTTTCATTTCTAATCACCCAACATTTTAAACACTTGGCATTCTGCTGTGTTCAAGTGGCTGAGCCCAGACTCAGGGTGTACCCTGAGCTTCAGGTGTCAGAGAACAGGAGGCTCGGTAAATGAGGTGGCCTGGCAAGGACACCATGGGCCCCTTGGGCCCTAAGAATACTAACGAGGCAGAAGGGAGAGACACAGAGGCAGTCTGCTCTTGGCAAGCCCAGGCAGGGTTTCCTTTGATGTGAAGTCTTGCCTGATACTGCATTGTGTGTCTGCATTAGTCCTTGGCAGGCAGAAGGCAGTTCCTTTCCAACAGTGAGGTGCCCTTGTGTATTGCTGCCATCAAGTGAAAAGGGGATGCTTGCGAGTGGCTCCCAGGGTGATGGGGGAGGGGAGGAGACAGGGCAGACACTCAAGGTGTGCCAAGGTGAAGATGCTAGCCAGGGAGATGAGGCAGACCTGGGATTTACACCAGAGCTCTCAGAACATTTTGCTGATTGTACTTTGAAGTAGGAACAAGAGATACAAAGTAATTAGGAGCAAAATAATGAAAGTGATTTCCTTTGACTGAAACACAAAGAGATTTAGAAATGCCCACTGCAATTATCTCAAGTTAGTCTGGATCAAATACTGGCTTCTGAATGTTAATCACCACAGCTGACTAGACTTCTCTTAGGTTCTGTGGAGGTCATTAGTGCTGTTCTCTAAATATTTCCAGTTATCTCTTCTTTCAAACATAAGGTAGATTGTGCTTCCTGGTGCTACCAGATGAATACAAGTGATGTGGTCTCCTCCTGGCTGAAGTATTGAATTATTAATTCAAGACTCTCTAACACATGGGCTGGAGATTTAGCTCAGTGGCCCAGTGCCTGTCTGGCAAGTGCAAGGTCGTGAGTTCAATTCCCGGTACTGGAAAAAAAAAAAAGAAAGGCCCTCTAATACACTCTTTCTTCCCCAAAATGTTGATACCACCAGTATGGGGACTCCAAAATGTCAGAGCCCTCCCACCAACCCACAAAGGACAAGTGACATGAGCAAATCAATCTTTTTTGGTTTAAAGTTACTAAGATTTGAATGCCTAACCTAGAATATTGTTAACTATGAAGACCCAGAAGACTCTTTTCCTTGTCCTATTGTAGTTACAGAAATTAGACACTGAACTGTACCGCAAAGGTCCTTAATGTCCTTGAAAAATCATTTCTACCTTATTTAGGCAAGGAACTATCACAGCTGGGAACTGAATCCCTAGGAGACACTGCATTACAAGCCAACTATTTGTCCTTCTGTCTTAAAGCCATTAGCTTTGGGAAGCCCAAAGTATTATAGATAAGAGTCACAGTTGGTTCAAGAAAAACATCAGATATTTATTGAGTATGGCTAAGCCTAAAGGAAGCCATGACAGAAATTCAAGTGCATTAATTAAATCTCTGCATATATTTTTGTGGCAAGGGGACCCTCAGTCCCTGAGAAGCTTGTAACGTAATAGTGAAAAAAATGGGAAAGAATACAATTGGAAGAAACCCACTGAATCAAAAGAACTCAGAAAGGGGGCTGGGGATTTAGCTCAGTGGCACAGCGCCTGCCTGGCAAGCGCAAGGTCGTAAGTTCGATTCCTGGTACAGGAAAAAAAAAAAAAAAAAAAAAAACAACTCAGAAAGAATCCTGGCTGAAAATGAGAAGAAACACAGTTTGCATTATGCTGAAAATAATGTGTAGCCCTGAAAGGCACAGAAGGAGGGTCATTGCTTGACCCTTCCTTTGAGGTACACAAGGGCTGCTGTTAATTCTCAGGAGCTTTGAGGAAGACGTTTCCAGAATCACTTGACATTTAGAAGGTAAGATAAAATGATGGGTCAGGAGAAGGCCTGGCAATATATCCTGTAGATCTTCTTAGAAAATGATCTCTAGGTCAGGTCAAGATGGCTTTCCAAGTTGTCACTACACAGAGTTGTTTTGAGGGACCCAATAGGGTGTAACCTTTCCAGGTAGACAAATAATATAAAAGAAGAAAAGTCAAATGGTAGAAGACAGAATGATAAAGGTTTTTTGTTTTTTTTTGTGTGTGTGGAGGGGGCTGGGGGTCAAAACCAAGGCCTTCACACTGAGCTCTATCCCCAGCTCCCTTTTTAATTTTTTTATTTTGAGGCAAGGTCTTGCTGAGTCACTAAGTTTCCCAGGCTGGGCTTGAACTTACAATCCTCCAGATCATATTCTCAGCGTGCTGGAATTACAGATGTGTGCCATCATGCCCAGTTAATAATTAGTTAAAAGATAAAGTAATCATAGAAGTATTCTGGGAAAAAAAAATACTCCAGGAAAGCAGAACAGGACAAAGAAACAAGAAATGACATCAGCAGGAAAACTTTTTAAATTATCACTTGGAATGGAGTGATACTGGAACCTGAGATATCAAGAAAAGAAATACAGCAAGATTCTATGACAGAGGAATGGTGACTGGCCTGTAGTGGATGGACAAATGGTGGTCAATTTATAACCCCCAGCTGAACTGAGTAAGCGTGGTGCTGGGTGTGGGAGGCCCACTGGGGACTGTTGCCAGCAGCATAAGAGGCAGAACTGGAAAAGAAGAAGTGAGAGGCTGTTGGGAGCTGAGAAAGGCTGTTGGGAGCTGGTGGAAGCTGTAAGGAGCTGTTGGTTGTTTTGGAGGAGTTCCTCATACTGGCTTTCCTGATGAACTTGGCTGCTTTCATCCTCCGAGGAGATCAGGACCTTGTTGGCACTGAGAATGGCTTTGGTTCACTTTGGGGGATCTCTGGTCTTCACTTTGAGCATTGCTTCCTGACTCCGGAAGGGAAGATGGTGCACTGCTGGTCTCCTGGAGAAGCTTGTTACATTGGCTTCCCTGATGGGAACTCGGCCATCTTGATTATTGGAGGAGCTTGGAACCTCACTGTTTTTGTGGCCAGGGAAACCTCAGTCCCTGAGAAGCTTGTAAAATAATAGTGAAAAAAATGGGGGAGTTCTGGTTCTTCTGAGTGTTGCTTCCTGGCTCCAGTGCAGATCCCTTAGCCTGCTAGCACAGATCCTTCATCCCTCTGGCACAGACTTTCTAGATTCCACCACTGACCTTTGGGTCTTCTCAGTGCAAATCTGTGAAACAGGCCTGCATGAGATATTGTTATGGGCTCTAGGCCTCCAGGTGGACTTGTGGGAGGCATTGTTATGAGCTCTAGGTCTTCAGCTGGATTTATGCAGGACATTTCTGTGGGATCCAGGCCCTCAGCTGGATTCCTTGGTCTTGGTGTGTGGACAGATTTCCTGCAATCTCTTGTATATCATTCTTTGGGTGACTATTGTTCTCCCTTGCAAAATATCCCCAAACCATAACATGGCCTGTAATGTCTGCCCTCATCTTCTTTCTTTAGATGGGATGCCCAATTTTTCCCTAAATCCACAGCTGCCCAGAATAAAGATTACATTTCTCAGATTTTTCTTCAAATAGGTGCAAACCCCTGGGAACAAGGAGAAAAGAAGAAAAATGTGTCATGCAATTTCCTTAAAGAGAAGGGAATGCTTCTTATTTTCTTATTTTCTTCTTCTTTTCTTCTCTCCCTTCTTACTGGCTGGAAAGTAGCCATGACAGAGCCATGACTAGAGCAACTGTCTTGGTCAATGAAGTGTGTGTGTCAGGAACAGCAAAACTAGAAGAAAAAAGGAGCCTGAGTTCCTGGTGGTCATGGAGCCAACATATCATCCCTGGGTTGTTTACACTTGAATAATATTTTTAATATGAGAAAGAAAGAAATGTCTATCTAACTTGCCACTCCTATACTGAGTTTGCTGTCACTCTACAACAGTGAGCAAAAAGACTGAAATGACATCTGGGATTTGGAGGCAGATTTATTTAGTGTCAGATGAGCACTGACAAGGAATCAATTCTTCCTTAAATTGTCAGGCCCCAAAGCCTCAGGAAAGAGGTTTTCATGGGGTTGCAAGCAAAAGCAGAATATTTGGCTGTCTTTGATTGGTTCTTACAATATGCATCATGGTGAACAGCTACACATCACAGTGACCAGCCATTTCTAGGAGACAGTAGTAACAGGAACTGTAACAGGAACTGCTACCTCAGCAGCTAAGAAACTGAAGTATACTGGCTGGAAGGCCATTTTCTGTTACAACTCAACAGTTCAACTTTATTCTTCCTGATTTGAGAAGTTATCTTTGGCATAATTATAGATGCTTTTTATTTTGTTCTTTGTACTTTTCCATATTTCCAAAGTTTTCTACAATGAATATATATAATTTTGTAAACTGGGAAAATATTTCTTTTTCTTCCAGGTAAATGAGAGAAAGGCTGAAGAACAGCTGCCCCAGAGTAGAGTTTGATGCCTTTTGTAGTGCAAAAGAGCCAATTTGAGTCACTGTTTTAATCCCATATTGACTTGTCCCTGAATGACTCTTTTCTGCCATGCACATCTTCTTGTTCCCTTTTCCTGTCAAGGTTCATTGCAGAAAATAGACACTGTTTTCGATATCTAATGTAGTTAGGAATTTAACACAGGTATTGGGTACAACAAAATTATTAAAAGAGGTGCAGAAATGTGAGGAAGCCCTGTTAAATATCATGCTGCTGCTGTTTTTTGAGGCTATAACCAGGAAGCTACGAACCAGAGGTCAGGAAATCATTGTCAGTATCCAGAGGTCAAGAGATGGCCACCAGTTTCATAGTTGCCCCACGTTCATGAAGCTGGCCACTAGACAGTGGAATGTGAAGTTTGTCCACTGGAAAAAAAGTATTTCTGCCAAAGCTACCACTGCGGTGAACATAGTGGTCTCCACCAATAGTTCACCCTCCAGACCTTATGCGAGGTCTCATTTCCTGGACTGCATCTGAACTCTGATAACAGGAAAGCCTGAGAAATGCAGTGGTGATGGGGATGTGTGCAGGTGAGGTAGAGATGAACACTGGGCACAGTAAAAAAGACCTGGATCTTCTCTTGCTTGTCGCTGCTAAGCTTTCAGACGTTCTCAATGCCTCTTTGGTGGCTTCTCTGCTCATGATTTTTCTGTAACCAATTAAAAACTATTATCATGCAATTATTATATATTAACAGTTTTAGGCACTTCCAAACATGCAGAATGATAGCTTGGTTCAGATCATCTGACCTTTCCTCCATTCAAAAACTAGTAGTCTGCTTTTATCTGCAGTTTTACTTTCCCTGGTTTCAGTGACTTGTAGTCAACCAAGGTCTAAAAATATTAAGGGGAAAATCCCAGAAATAAGCAATTCATAAATTTTAAGTAACTTTTGTTCTACTGTATTATCATAATTATTCTACTTTATTTGTTATTGTTGTTGATCTATTACCTACATAATTATTTATACATTAAACTTTATCCTTTATTGTGTGTGTGTGTATGCACTTGAGTGTCTGTGTGTGTAAAACAGTGTACATAGGGGTTAGTACTACCTGCAGTTTCAGGAATCCATCACGGATCTTGGACTGTATCCTCACTGGAAGAATTATATTGGCCTATCAGGTACTAAAAAATCCACCATAACTCCTCTTTTTTGGTCAAAGAAAATTCAGGGATGGGCCAATGGCACAATGGGTAATGCATCTGACCATAGATTAGATGAAAGCGCAAGTGTCTTAATTGAAATCCGACAGACTTTCCAGAACCTGACTTCAGCTTATGTTTGAAACATTACCTTTCATTTCTCCACTTAATGAGCTCTCATGGACCAAGAAAACCAAACGTTTTCCTGTTTTCTATACAGGGACCTCCTTCTGCCATGGGCACTTTATTCTCACCTCCATTTCTCTTCCATCTGCTGGGAGCGAAGTGCTGCTGTGCTCTTCGTACCCAGCTCAGATGTTTCCTCCTCTCTGGAGTCTTTCCTGATGCAGTACACCTAGAGATCATCACTCCTTATCCAGGATTCCAAGAATTTGTTCTATCTCGCTGCTATGGGATTTAGAGCAATTTATCTTCTATTGCAGGTTTTTGTGTAAACATCATTTCTTTTCTAGTAGAGCATGGGCCATAAATGGCCAAGGATTATTTCTTCTTCATTTTTGATGCCTCATCGTGTCACAGTAAGTGGTAAGTGGATAAATGTAAAACTAGAAAACAGTTTTTACCCTCAAAGAATGTATAATATAATACTGGAAATAAAAACGTTCCATCAGTCTGTTTCTTAACATATAATATCTGACATTTTTGCCCAAAATTTCATTCTTCCTATGTAATCGATATTCCATCTCTTATTAAACTTTTTGCAATGAATAAGCTTGTTGCATTTTCCCTACATGTGATGTTCAAATTTCCTTTCCCATTATTACTACAATTAAGTGAGTAATTTATATCATACTATTTTCCATTTGTTACTAAACCACAAATAAGATTGGCATGCTTCCTTATGTCTACAGCAATAAAAACAACAATTAGTAAATTGTGTTTCTGTGTTTCTAATCTAAACCAACAATTAGTACAAAAGATGTAGCTTGATTGTAAATGATAAGGTATATTTTAAATTTTCACATATGGAAACTACATTCACCAATTCTTTTCACTTATTAATACCTCTACTTTTAAAACAAGGCATAGACCTTAGTCCTCTGTGTCAAAGCAAGAGACTTTAACATAGAATTAGACACAAAAGCCTATAATCAAGTTGTATGTTTATCTCCCAATCATAAGATTTATCCCTTATTAAGATGACAGTACTTATAAATGTTCAGGTTTCCTTTCTCAGATATCTTTTACATGCCCCCTCCTTGAATTAGTTCACCAGTTTTTCAAGAAAAGGAGCCTTTTCTCAAGGTTGTGGCCTCTTTTGTTCAGTCTGTGCTGGTCTCCAAGTATGAGAGATCAAACATTACTTAATATCTTGATTTCAAGTAGGTAGTTACTACTGAAAATAGGTTGAAATAAATTGTTGTGTATGTTTTGTGAACAACTGTCCCACCAAATATTATCTAAGTATCTATTTCCCCACTATTTAATAAAAATATTTTTTCTAAATATCTCTAAAATCAGACCTTAGTCTGTTATATAAAAGACAACATGATCTGGGGCTACAAAATGAGTAGACTCCTGGCCATCGATCGATAGAGTTGCATAGATATGGGCTACACACACCATCATTGAAATAGAGGCACATTCTAAGAGAATAGTGGGAAGAATAATTACCTTCCTGGTGTTTGTCTCTACATTCGTTGAATGTCCATTCACTAGGCATATGCTTTGCTTTGGCTTTTTATTAAGAGTTCTTAACTCTACTCTCTCACTGGTTGATCCATATCAGCAGTGTAGACTTTTGTGCTCTGGGTACCTTGGTGCTGGACATTATAGCCTTCAAAGCTCTGTTCATATTCAAACTCCACTTATGAGAAATAATTTTACAAAAAGACCTTTCAAGGGCATCGAAGCCCATATATTACTGTGATAAGATGCATGTTACCCTTGGATTAAACCAGATCATAATGGGGCTGTATCGTTGGATGTATTGTTTTGTTTTCCTGCCATTTTTCTTCTCCAAACTGGTTCCTTAGCCTAAGCTATCAACCTACAAAGAAGAAATAGAAGTTCCATGGCACATGATGGCACTCACTGCCATATTTGCAGTAGGCACTGATGTTTAGGGCACAGTCTGATGTAGCCCACAGTACCCTCATTCTGAGGACACCCAGCAGTGAATATGCTGAACATGAGGAAAAACTATCCATGTGCTGTGTGGAAGACACTGCCAAAGCCATTCCCAAGGCCATCTCCCTTTCTCCCTTTCTTGAAAAAAGCCAAAGAGGTAGATGCTTATTTTCCCAGTCTCTTGCAGCCAGGGATGTTCGTATGATCCCATTCTGACCAGGAAGCATAAAAGGAAGCTTGAGGGGGAGCTTCTAGGCTGGCAATTGCTTCCTGATGAAAACTACAGCTGGTTTCCTTTACTTCTCACGTGGTGCTAAGAGTTACAGCAGCTCACCTGAGACAATGAATCTGCAAGTTTGATGAAAAACAGCACCCCAAAGACAGTGGAAAGGACAGGCAGAAGTGGCCTGCATCTCTCACAGAATGATTAAACAACTGCCTACCTGTGTGAGAAAAATAATCACCAACTCCTGCAACTGTCCTCCGTTGGGTTTTCTGTTACTTGAAATCTAAAGTTCCCTGCCAACAACCCAAAATTTAGATATATTTTTATTTTATAGATTGTTATAACTTTTTAATTTAGCCTTCTTCTGCCTTTAATTTAGCCTTCTTCCGTCTTCTATCAGGAAGTTACGAAGCTGTAACCTACATGAACCATGACACCACAGGGTTTACTGTTGTTTACTTTTGTCCTTGGATTTTTTTTAACTCATGCTTTCTTTTTTTTTTTTTTTTTTTTTTTTTTGGTTTTCCTCTGGTACCAGGAACCGAACTCACGACCTTGCACTTGCCAGGCAGGCGCTTTGCCACTGAGCTAAATCCCCAGCCCCTAACTCATGCTTTCTTTTCAGTCTGACCCTTTGTTTTTTTTGTGTGCTGTATGCATTTTTGTATGCGTTTTTATAAGTCTCAATTTTTTCTTTTGGTACCAGGAATTGAACTCAGGACCTCATGCTTGCCAGGCAGGTGCTGCACCACTAAGCTCTATTTTCTGCCCTATAAGTCGAATTTTTATGGACTAATGCAAGATATAAATAAATACATAAATAAACCAAAAAATCCCATTCCATTGGGGGCCTGAGAAAGTAGTTGTTTTGTTAAACATTTCACAGAAGGAAGACTTCTATTCCCTACTCTTTACTAATTTTAAATTCATGATTTTCAGTAATTCCTTTTAACTGTGACCATTAAAAATCATGTCTCTATTAAATTCAGCACTCATTCCAAAATCTTAAACTAAAGGATCCATGACTAAACTTCAAGAGATCTATATGCCTGCTGATGAAAACAAAAATCTATTGGTACAAAAAAATGTATATGTTCCTGGGCATAAGTCTGAGGTTCTCCTGTGATTTGCAAAGATGTCTGTCACTCCAAGAAAGACTGAAGATGACTGAGCTAAATTACATTTATCCCTTTGAGTTCCGCTTCCCCTAAATCACTTTTGTGGTTCATCTGGGGTTTCGCTTTTCTGTTAAGACCTTAAACTTCTGTCAGAATGCCGAAGAATGCATCGTTCTGGGAGTACACACTCAAAAATTTTTAGTAGACTCACATCAATATTTAATTGTTTATGCTGCCGTTGGTGTCTATTGCAGTGGCAGTCTCTGGCGGATCACTCTGGAACCTCTGAATCCATCGGCTACGTCCCACTGGGTTGGTGTGTTGTAGACACACAAATCAAAGTAGTGTGAGGGAGGAGAAAAATCATTCCCTTCTAGGATAATGCATTTTTCATGAGAAACAGGTCATTACGGAGCCATTCCGTCAGTGCGCGCTCTCGCTCTGCCTCTTCATCCTTTCCCTCCTGTCAAATTATTTTTCCTTCTTCCTTTTTTCTCAGTGTTTTCCATCTGCTTTATGACTGTGAATCTGATTATTTTACCATTTCCCTTCATTAAGAGATCGTCGTGGTTTGTGCATGATGTGCGTCTTTGCGCTGTCCTCTTGTGTACCTGCCTTTCCGCTCCCTTCTGCGCTTGGACATGGCATCTGTCTCCTCTCCAGCTGCTGTGCATTACACTGTCACTTTCCACTTGATACATGGTACATATTTTTGCAAACTTATAATTTCAATTCCAAACACATAAGAAAACAGTGTTTATATCCTGTTTTACTTTAGTATATTGATTCTCCCTGAAGATTTACTTTTACTGCCCATTGTAATCTCCCTATTTCCTTTCATATCTCTGAATACAAACCCAGTAATTTACTTGTACCGATTTGCTATTCTGTCATGCAAATTCTGTGGCAATTTCCTACCAAATGATGGGCTGGAAGTGATTGATCCATCACATTCCTTAGGTCAACTTTCCCTTCTCTGGTTAAAATTAGAGATGGGTTTAAGTCAGGCAGATTTTTTTTTTTTTTTTTTTTGAGACAGGGCCTTGCCATGTAGTTCAGACCAGACTTAAACTCACTGTGTAGCCCTCCCTGGACTCAAACTCACAATGATCCTCCTGCCTCAGCCGCCTGAGTGCTGGCACTACAGGTGTGTGCCACCAAGCCTGTATACATCAGACAGATTTTTGAAGAAGGCGATTTCTGTCATGAGAAGGACAACTCCTACGGTGATGCTGGTCCTGGTGCTATCTCAGTGCAAAGCATTTTCACATCTCTGTTGAGAGTTGTTCTTTTAAAAAAAAGTAGCTGAATAAGTTATAATTTTTAGAGTGAACATGTGGAAGTGATCCTGGGCAATCAGTGTAAATTTTCATATAATACAGTTTAGAGATCACAGTCTTAATGATCTGCACATTATTTATAAAGGCTTCTGTCTTAAATTTCTTTAAGAAACATTAAAATTCAAGGCATTTATGAAACAGGAAACTTGTCACTTTATTTTTTACTTTATGTATAGCTTTCTGTGGCTAGTAGTGTTATTGGAGGAGAGAGTTTAGCATTGATTTGTTTTGGGTGTGTATGCTTTTTTTTGAACTCATTTATTCATGAAATTTAAGAAGCGGTAGGGATCCTAATTCAGGCAAGTAAGTTGGAAAACAATTAAAGCAAAAAGTTCCTGGGCATGAAATCCCCTTGATCCAAGCCATGCTTCAAATATTAATCTCTCCATAAGCATGAACTAAGAATGATAACATTTCAAAATTAGTGGGGTTTTTTGTTTTTTTTCTGGTACCAGGAATCGAACTCATGATCTTGAGCTTGCCAGGCAGGTGCTGTGCCACTGAGCCTAACCCCCAGCCCCTCAAAATTATTTTTTTAAGGAAGATTCATAATAGGAAACTTGATCATCTAAAATTAGCCAAATCTACCTCTTACTAAGCTATATAACCTAAAATGATAGCCTACCTCTCCACCTAATTGGACCTAAAAATAACAAGTGGCATTCCACCCCCATAGTAACTTGGCTGAGCCCAAGAATTAACACACATGTGACACTCAAGATTGTTTGTTAAAAAAAAAAAAAGGAGCATTCTCTTTCTCCTGCGTGTCACACAACAGTAAGCTTCCATGGTATCCTGGTCTCAATTAACATTCACCCTTCTCGCTGCTGCATCCCAGCCTGAAGATGCAGAGCAGCCCCGCTCTTCACCAGGAGTCACCCTCCCAGTCTCAGCAGCGGGTCTTAAACTGCCTATGCTGAGTCCCCCATCTGAAAGGGGTCCTGTGTCTTCACTCTGAGAACTGGTGACCTGAAAACCTAAAAATCTGAGACAGGAAAGAAAAGCTCACACAAGGAAGATGCTAGTCTGTTTTCTTTTTTTCATTTTATGAGTCATTATTTTAATTATTGAAATTATTTATAATCGTGCCAGGTAACCTTGATGTGCTAGCCACGTTCCATGCCTTATCTCACTCAGTCTGTGCAATAACCTCGATGTTCAGCAGGGGAAGACAGACCTTGATGCTTTAAGACCTCTTCTTTGTACTCTTCTTTTCCAAGATTCTGTACCCAATTTTTAAAAGGTATAGCACAGAGGCTCCTGGAGGGAGGGTCCCAGGCGCACGGGGAGCCTTGGGCAGGGAGTGCCGGTCTTCCGGCTGGCTAGCTTCCTGCCTCGTAGGCTCCCAGAGGGAGGGCCCCCAGCGCACGGGGAGCCTCAGGTGGGGAGAGCCAGTCTTCGGACCAGCAGCTCACTCCCGGCCTCGTAGGTCCCCAGAAGGAGGGCTTCCGGCGCACAGGGAGCCACGGGTGGGGAGCGCTGGTCTTCCAGCTGGCTAGCTTCCTGCCTTGTAGGCCCCCAAGGGAGGGCCCCCGGTGCCCAGGAGGCCACAGGGAGGGGAGCGCTGGCCCTTGGGCCGGCCCCCAGCCTAACAGGCACCTGGGAGGAGAGGCTCTGGTGCACAGGAAGCCACAGGGCGGTGAGCGCTGTTGCAGGCCAGCCCTCAGGCCAGCTGCTGCTGCTTCGTTGAGAACTACCATGACACAGTGAAACATTGACACAATTGGCCCACCATGCACCAGCTGCAGATGCCCACCCACAGACATGTCTGAATCATTCAAACATGGAGAAACCCCTGGGAATACATGCCATACAACAGGTCATTCTTGCTCCTGCCATTGAGAACCAGAAAGATCCAGAGTCAGCAGAGAAGCAGCTGGTGAACAAGGACTCGGAGAACATGAGAATACAGACTAAGCCCGAGGAGTCAGAGGTCCTCTGGACTGTGTTCATGAAAGCCGTTCGGAAGCTGTAAACCAGGAGGACCTTGCACAATACCTGCAGAGACT